>NW_025335985.1:7056347-7103955 GCF_004798865.1 Varanus komodoensis
AGGCGCCGCGCCCCCGGCCCGCCCGAGGGCGGCTCTCGCCGCGGGAGGGGCGCTCCCGCCGGCCTCCCCGGAGACACGGGCCAGCCCGACCTGCGCAGCCGAGAGGGCCGGCTGGCCGCGCTCCAGCCTGGGCTGGCGGCTCATCTTGCCCCCGAGGGGGTGGGCGGCCTCTTGCACCTTGCCTGGGGCCAGCAACTGGCCGAGGGGGCGCCGGCAGGTGGGGGCATGCAGAGGCGGCCTGGCAGGCCTCACCTGGGATGGCCTCCATGCAGCCCGAAGCACCTGTCCTGCGCAGTCTTGGAAGCGAAGCAGGGCCCGGCCTGGTCAGAACCTGGGTGGGAGACTCACGGGTCTGATTCTGCAGCTGCTGTTGCAAACTGCCCAGGGAGCTTCAGCTACAGGCAGTGTAGAAAGGTAAGGGATGGAATAGCCAGGAGGCCAAAACCTCAGCAGGTCTTGGGGAAGTAAGAGAGAATATCAGCCAAAAGGCATTCGGGGGGATTCATGATGACCGCCCCCTTCCCAGGCACGGTTCTCACGGGACAAGGGTCCCCGTGGCTCTTTCCCACGGTGGTCCAGAGGGGCCCTGACTCAACTCAGGCCTTGGCAACTGTGCTGAACATCTCCTTGGTGGTTGTGCATGCCCCTGCTCTGGGCCAGAGAGTGGTGAGGATGAGGAAGGAGCACCGGCTGCCACAGGCGGCAGGTGAGGGCGGTTCGGGGAAGGCGGCTGAGCCGCGCCACAGGAGGGGGGCTGCTCCAGCAAGGAGAGGCTGCGAGCACCCGAGGCTGCAGGGCAGGCCGAGCGCCTCCGCCCCAGCTTGCCTCCCCCTTGCAAGAGTCCAGCAAGGCAGGCAGTGCGGACTCCGGACTGGGCCCAGGAAGAACCCCAGCCTGCTCGAAGGTCCCCGGGCACGGCGCCAAGCGACGTGCAGAGCTGCCCGCTGGCGATGGCCCCGGAGGGAGCTCTTCCCGCACAGCTTGTTCCCCGCTACCGCAACCCCTGCTTGCTTGGGCCCGCTCGCTCGGACATCCCTCCCCAGCCACATCACAAAGGCCGCTTTTCCCTGAAGTAAACAGCTGCAGTGGATAATTTAATTCATTCATTAGCATTCCTGCATGAGTCACTGCAGGGTTCAGGGTTCAGCCTGGTCATAATGACGGGTGTGCCAGAAGGACTTGCCTCATTTCATGCTTCCCTTCAGGTGGGCTGAAGCCACCCCTGCAACGTCGGCCCCGTCCTCTTAATGATGCTCATCCTGCCATTTCCGTCCTCCCCGATCTTTTTCACCTCCTGTCCCAGGCTTCGTGGATTTCCACACCGACAGATCACACCAGCTCCCCACCAGTCCACATGACTTTCCTAACTGTATTGCAGCTGCTTTGTCTGGTGTGATGGCCTCATGGACACCGATGAACATGCATTCCGGTTTCCCACAACAAATTGGAATGCATGACAATGTAGTCGAGGGATCAGGGAAATCAGCCAGGATCAAGCTTGCCAAAAGATCCCTAAGTTCAGCCTCAAAGCTCAGCCTGCACCATCCCTAGTTTCAATTGCATTGTGTCTGCCTGTTTGAAGAGGAACATTGTCATTTAGGTGCGTATTTCCAAAATACAACTCCTCCCCCATTCACTAAAGTCATTTTTCAGTGTGCATTTTGCAAATGCAAACATAAACAGCTTGCGAGGTTTGCCCAGAACTTGCACTTCCATTCAAGGTTGCAAACAGAGGAAGCTTGGATGATTAATAAAGTGTATTTATTGTACATTCCTAAAGTGCCTACATAAGGGAGGAGGAGGAGGAGGAGGAGGAGGAGGAGGGGAAACTGATGCTTACAGCTCAATTTCCCTGGACTGGGGATAAGGACTGATACGTGTTCTCATTTCAAATGCCCAATTTGTGTCCATTGCCACAGAAGCAACGAAGATTTTCAGCCCCTGCAGCCGGCACCTCCCCAGCACCCGAGAGTGATGCACAAACATCTCATTCCGCATGGACGGGGCAACTTTGTTGAGCCGTGGAAGAGAAATGCAGCACACATGATTGTCCAAAGAGGAGCAGGGTGGGGTAGGATGCCCCCTCATATCCCTCACGGCAAAAAAGCCACCCCAAGCAGCGCTTGCAAAGGCAAGTGTGTGAGGAAGCAGCTTTTGTGTCGTGTGCCGACGCGCCCACCAGCCCAATGTGTTATTTCGGGGCTGCTTCAGAACTCCACGTCCGCATGTCCGCTCCCTGGGTGCCTGCGACTGATTGTCAGCCTGAATGAAGGGGAGGCTTTGCGCCCGTGCCAGTGGCGCTGGCCTTTGAAACGCGCAATCTTTGATTTCCACGCAGCTACGCTGGGCCATTGCAGAGACTATTTTGAGAATCAATAGGCAGTGCCCCACTGATCTTGGAGAAAACAAAGGAGGACTGGAAAAAGGAAACGGAAAGCAGCGGTGCTATTTAAAAGCAAAGGAGGGAAAAGAGACAGGCAAGCCACCCGAAACGGCATTCATTGGAGCTGGTTCTCCAGTTGCTCCGGCTGGTTAGTTAACGACAAACTCCTCTGTGCTGGGCTTGTCTCACACGTACATGTGACTTCTTTGTTTCCACGTTGAAGTCCAGCAACTGATCTTTGCCTTGTTTCCATTCACCTGCACCGGTGTTTTCTAAGCAGGGCTCTTTCCTGAGCAACTGGCCCATGCAAAACCTGCGCTTGCTTGGCCACCGAAGTCAAACATGCGCCGGCGCACCTCAGCTCCCATGCGCCGGGACGGCCTGCAGGTTGCCAGGCAGCCACCCCACTCTGCACTCACAGGGTCTGCTCCTGGAAATGAATAACAGCTCCCAGAAACTCACAGCTACTACATCAAAGCAGCATACGAGAAACCTCAAGCACTGCGCAGATTAATTAAGACAAACATGAAATGTGAGCAGCCAAGTAACTCAGATCCGGGACGCTGAAAGTCTGAAGACAGCTGACTTTGCAGGAGAGCCTCGGAGATTCCAAGCATGGCCGAATAATGAAGATTTAATTCTACTGTTAAGCCTCAAAGACTCAGAATTCAAAACATCTTGATGTTTTTGTTTCTAGAATATATTTAGGAAGAAAGATGTGAACGAATGAACTGATGAATGAATGGCTATATTGAAATATTTACCCTGGATTTCATGATTCTATTAAGATCATTTCAGTGGGGAGTCTTAGGAGACTGGGCCCTCAAAATCACATTAAGAGTCAACCATCCTCCTAATCACACGTACTAGAGAATAAACCCCACGGGCTGCAGCACCGAGACAAGCACTGCCGCTCCCCTTTGGCTCGGTTTCTCCCTCGTGAATGTCGACGGCAAATATTCCCTCTGTGTTCTGCATTGGCACTTGACCGCGGAAGGCGTTGCTGGACATCCGGCCATCACCTGACAGCTGTCGTGCTGCTGCTTCGAAGGCTTGGACACGGAGCAGCAGGTGGCCGTCGCAGCGCGCCCACCTGAGCTCTCTCTCCGCCGTGCTTCCCACGCCAGCTGCCTCCCTCCTTCCAGTCACTGCGTTCAACAAAGCAGGCACCTTTCCGGCTTCCTTGTCCAAATTCAGTTCCAGCATTCTGGATTTCTGGATTTCACAGTCAACACTTGACATAAACCTCTGAATTACAAATGGTAAAAATTGCGATTTTTTGGGGAAATGCTATTAATTTCACCCTGGAGAGGGACTTCTTGGTGCCGGCGTCCACCAAGATGTGCAGCGCTTTCCCCACGGAGGTGCTTCTGGCGCCACGCTGCCATCTTTCTGATGCCATGTAGAGACCGTCCCATTCTTCGAGTGTCCAGGAGCAGATGGTGGGACAATTTTGTCCCTCGTTTTCTGCTTGTTTTTCGATCAGGTCCAGTGTCTGATTGTGATTGTTCCAGCTATTTGAAGTGTTCTTAAAGTTTGTATGTTGGCAAAGGTTTGAAAGCATGTCCTTTACTCTCTTGTATGTGCAACTCGCAATTTTCGGGCCCGGGTGGCACTGGCTGTGGGCCAGTGTAGACAATGAAGCGCTGCCGATTGTGATGGCGGTGAGCTGCAGGCAGAGCAACCCACTGCCAGGGGGCAGCCGGCACACGAAGGGCGGCACGGGCTGCTCCTGAAGCACATTCCCAGAGGCTGGATCGGGCAGCGCTCCCAAGCGGAAGCCTGCTGGTCTCCTCGGGCACCTCTCCCCATGGGGCATCCCACCGCCAACCCCACGGCGATGGGGCCAGGCCAGGTGCTCCTCCTCTGGCAAGGAGCCGTGGTGGTGCAAAGGTCTTGTGCTCCACCAGCCGCCGTGCGAGAGCCCTCCATGAAAAATGCCCGTGCAACGTGCTGGCGGCCAGGCAAGGGCCCCCGAGATCCTGCCTGCTCCAGGCTTCTCGCCACCCGCCGTGGCCGCATCAGATGCATGAATCGAGTGCAGAAGCACCAGCTGAACCAGGAGCCCTCTCCTCAGAGCTCAGGCCTGTCCTGCTTGCCGTATCGATCCTTTTAAACCACATTAACCGCACAACACTGCGGCATCTCTTCCTTAGCGCCTCTGTCTCACCCACAGGGGGGCTCCAGAGCAGCCCGTGAGGGCTGATGTTCAGCAGGGGAGGGGCTGGCTCCTCAGCCCGAGGCCTCTGTGCTCCCTCCTGCGTGGGTGGGGGGAAGCTTTTGGACACCCGGTGCCGGGGAGCATGGGCGGGTGGCTGCCATTGCCCTCCCGTCCTGCTTGCTGGCTCCCCTGGGCACCTGGGACCCGCCTGCTGGACCAGATGGGCCTGATCCTGCAGGGCTCACCCCAGGCCCGCGGGCACGGCTCCTCCTACATGCTTGACGCCCGGCTGCTTCGCTCCAGCTCAGCTGCCCAGCGGTTCTCAACAGCCACCCGGCCCAGGAGAGAGATCTATCCATGGATCGATTGGCCGACAGCATCTGCCGCACTCTACGGTGTGCGTCTGTATCGCGCAGGCACGCGGTCGCTCTCCTCCGCGCGCATGATCTCCTCCTTGCGGGGGACAAGGGACGGGGCGCAGCGGTGGAGCGGGAGGCGGCCGGGCGCCCTGCTTTCTCAGTGTGCATAAAGGTGAAAGCTGCGCCCACACTGGGCAAGGACGCCTTCGGTGGCTCTCCGACTGGTGGGTGAGGAGGCTGCACAGACAGCCAAAGAGCAGAAGGCCTCTCCTGAGTGGCCCCCCGTGTGACTCCCGAGCCCATCAAGGCTCAGACAAAATGGGGACTATCGACAGTGATGGATCCCAGTTGAAACCACCACAATGGTAATAGAGACCATTGCTTGAGGGGCAAGAACGACTGGGCAGCCGCTGTGGCCCACCCCGTCACAGGGGGCTGCTGCAAAACCCCCCAGACCTCCTCTTCTGCTCAGCCCCTCTTGTTTGCCTGCCTCTTGCCCCAGCCACCCGGGGGGGCACATGGGTAGTGGGGGAGCAGGACGGTCCACTGCCTCTTTGCTCATCTGCTCCCTGCCTGCCCGGGAGGAAGAGGAGGAGGAGGACAAGGAGGAAGAGCAGCTGAGGGCCTGGCACTGAGCAGGCGGAGACCAGCATCCAGATCCCCACAATCCCCAGCCCAACCCTCCAAAGCGTCAGCCCACACTGGGTAAAATCTCTCTTTCCCACACTCTGCCCCCTCCAGACCCCCTTTCCACAAAGGCCAGGGAGCAGCGGGAAGGGCTGTTCCCTGAATTTATCCCTCCACCCCCTGTGCATCCAACGAACAGGAGGGAGTGACCTCCTACGTCAGTCCATCCAAGTACCCATCTGCCTGGCAGCTCATAACAGTGAGTGATGGCTCATCCGCCAAGGCACGCTCCCCTCCTAAAGATAGATTGGGCTTATTTCCAATTTTATGGACAGGGGAGCCGAAAGGGGATGGATGGGTTGTGGGCGGGGAGAGTGATCTGGAGGGAGAGAGATAAATAATCTTCAAATAGAACAATTAGCAATTGATTGTGACACAGTGGCAGATAGCCTTGCGATTTGGCCTTATCGCTGATTAATAAAGAGGGAGGTCTGGGAGGCTCCCCAGGGCTGCAGGAAGCCGGTTTGCCAGCTTATGTCACAAACAATCAGCCATTGTTCCATCCGAAGATTATTTATCTCTTATTTTCCTCTCTGCTCTGAGTCCCTAATAAATAGGAGCTGTGCAATCAGTAGCAACCTCAGAGGATTCTCTGTAGTTTAGGATTTTGCAAGTTCTCCAAAGCATTGTGGTTTAAAGAACCGGCTTCTCCAGATCTGTTGCCACTGGATGCTGAACGGCTGATTTCCCCACCCCTGGCTTTTAAAATCTGATTTTCCAGTTTCACTGTGACCGTAATGACTGTTTCTTTTACGACCCACTTTTATACAATATTTGTACTCAAGTCAGCATGCAACCATCAAACTAATCAGAATGCTAATCCGAAAGCAATTAAAACATACAAATATTAAAAGTACAATGCTCCCATAGAAATGGGAGGCAGCAAAGTTGAACTCAGACAACGGGGCATGAAGTGATGCTAAGAAGTGCCTGGACATTGAAGTTCTCGAAGCCTCTCAGAGCAGGAAGGGTGGGACTCTGAGCCACCTCTGCAGGGGAGGCGTTCAAAGGTGGCGGCGCCGCCAGAAGGACATGCTTCTCCTTGCACCTCCTGTAGTGGCAGGTCCGGAGAATGGCTTCCGAAACAGGCCGGGGTGCGTCTCCCTTGGCCAGCTGGACTTCCTGCACTTGCCCCTCGGCTGCAGCCCTCAAGCCCAGCCATGCCATGTTATGTAGCCACTGGAGAAGTCATGCGCGGCACGCATCAGCGGGCACCCCACCATCCCGCAGGCTATCCTTGGGGATGTACAAACAGGAGCGTCTCTCCCTCCTTCTGGAGTCCCCCCTTGGCGATGGAGGGCCTTCGCTCCCCTGCCAGGAAGGAAAGGCCGGAGTGTCTGTCCGCTGCATGGGAAGGTGGCCCCCCCCGTCCCTCCGGCTCAGCGCATCCCCTCCCCTCCTCCCAAGCCTGGAAACAATCCCCTGAAGCAGGTGGGAAGCTGAGGGGGGTCACAGGGGGCCTTCTTCACACAGTGCAGAGCCTAGCGATGGCACTCACGTCCGTGGGAGGCCGTGCAGGGCCCCGTTTGGAGGGCTTTCAGGCAGGACTGGACCAACCCGGAGGACAAGGTTCTCCGTGGCTCCTTGTCGTGAAAGGTCTGACCGTGTGCCTCCACACGCTGCTTGCTGAGGAACATGGTGGGGAGGGTGCCGTTGTCCTGCTTGCGTCCAGTGCGTGGGCCCCGTGAGCTGCTCTGGTTGGCCACCTTGGTTGATCCATCAGGACCCTCAGAGGTTCTTCCTCGGCCCCCTTCCACTTCACTTCCCAAAATACAACCAGCCCCACGTAACCGAAGCCTTGAGGAGGCAGGAATGCACACGGGGCCTCCTCTCCCAAGACCTGCCCCCCCCCCACTTTGGAGGAGTTTCGCATGCGGTTGCAGCCGCTTCACGACCTCTTCCGGAAGTGCCTCCCCAGCGCTTCCTTTTCAAGAAGCGTCCCCACAGCAGTGCCGGGGGCAGGTCTGGGGAGCAGGCCTGCCCATGGGGTTTGCCAAGGCCCTGCCTCCGCGTCCACTGCCAGGACCAGCCGCTGGAAGAAGGCCTGCCATAAAGCAAATGGGTCCCTATACAGTTGTTGTGGAAACATGGTTTTCCGTGTTGTCTGAACCCAGCTGTGCTAACAAGCCATCAACAACAAGCGGGAGTCGGTGGTTTGATGCTGGGTTTCCAACTGTGGGCTGTTCCCCACGGGGTGTTACCTCCACTGGAGTCTGAGCTGTGCCCTTCCCCGCTTCCTCCTGGTTCAAACATAAGGTAGTCCTTTGAAGAGCAGCTCTGTTATTTGAACCCCTCCCTTGACAGAACGGCTTAGTTTTGGCAAAGTTGGAAGGAGAAGCTTCTGCTCATGCAAAGAGTTGAACCCAAACTGGATACTCCCCGGCATCCCCTCCCTCTCAGTACGGCTGCAGGCCCCACCCTCAGAGGAGGAGGATGGCAAGAGCGGCCACTCGTGGCTCCCGAAGCCCCCTCACCCGTCTCTGCACCTGCTCCCCTCCGCTCCAGGAGACCCTCCTACCCCTCCCGAAACAGATGGACTCTGGCACTCGAAGCAGCGCTGGAGGGCTCAGCCCCTGCTTGCTCCTGCCAGCCCCCACAGCAACCCCCCACCCACACGCAACCCTCGAGAGGGGCTTCCGATGTTCAATCCCAGCCACTGTTGCAGGGGAAGCCATTTATTGTGGAGGTCGCAGGGGAAGGTGGAGGGGGGAGAGAAGCCTGGGGAGGGGGTGAGTGACAGTGGCCTGGTGCTTTGGTCCAGCAGCTCGATTCCCCCAGATCGCTGCCCCCCCCCGTCTCTCCTCCTCATCCTCTTTTCCCATGGCCATCTCTGGATGCTTTGAAAGGCTGTACCTGGTCAGCTCCCCTCCACATCCGTTGGAAGTTCTGAGAAATAAAGCTTTCCTGTGGGAAAGCTGAAGAAGTAGAAAAGCTAAGAACACAAGGAGAGAGAGAGGAAAAAGAGAAAGCGCAGGGCCCTCCGCGGCCCCCTCCTCTGAAGGAAAGCGAAAAGGTTTTCCGTGTCTCCATCAAAGTCTCCCCACTGCCAATTACCCTTCCCTTCCTCTTCACAAGAGTGGCGGGTTCTGCCTGCGAAGGAAGAGCCGGGATGCTCCTGGTTTTGAGCTGTGCTCCCAGCGCCCCCTGAACTGGAACAGCCCTTTGTGGGCCGAGGGGGGTCGTGTTCGGGCCCCCCCAGTCCCAAGCGTGCCTGCGGATGGCTTCACGTGCAGATCCGGGGGTGGGGGGCTGCCCAAAGAAGAAGGGGTGCCGAGCGCCCCATCTGCCAACGGCCCCCTGGTTTTGCCGCAAGCAAGGCAGCCCCGTGTAGCGGCTCCGGCTCCCGGCTCCCGAGAGAAGGCGCCCTTAACTTCCAGGGCCCATTTGTCAAAGGAAAGCGATGCTAACTCGCACAAAGCATTATTCTAATGCTCCCAACAGTAGGACAAAGTAAATGAAAGAGTCTCTGGCTCAGACAATGGCTGCTGAATCCTAATGTCTCACTTAATGTTCTCCATTAAGCATGTGCGGTAGTCGTTTTCTCTTCTCCGGCGGAGGGTCGCTGGCCTGGAACCAGATCTGCCTGCCAGGACGTACCTCAGGAGCACAGAGTCACTGTGTTGCGGGACTGCCCCGAGCATGAGAAGAGTGCCATGCCCTTGGCCGGCCGGGCTGCGGCGAGCTTGGTTTCGGCGTGGCGTCTGCCTGCTCTTCAAGGCTGTGCTGCTGCGGAGCTGCTCGCGGGCCTCCCGAAGCCAGAAGCGTTGGGCCAGGGCGGCAGAGCGGGTGTGCGGCTGCGGCCAGGGCTGCCCGCTCTGCCCCCAGCCTTCCTGGCCCCCCAGGCACCAGGGGACAGCCACGGGGGGAGATGCCGGCGGCCCCACCCCGCACTCTGGGCCTAGGGACGCCATCGCAGCCCCAGCAGCCCATGACTGTCTCTGAGCCCGCTTTTGGATGTCCTGTCTCCTTCCCTCACCCCCGTAAAATATTTCCCAGGTTCAGTTGGGGGGTGCCGCCGGGGGGGCGGGGGGGTGCTTTGATTGAGAAGATGCCCAGGGAGGAACACAGCCCTGCTATTTGCAGGGAGCGCTGCCCTTCCCTGCAGAACCCGCAGCCGGGTTCTTGGGCGACTCCACTTCCCCATGCTGACCGCATGCCCGGTTCCTTCCGCCTTGCCTGGAGGAGCTCCTTTGCAGGCCTCCGTCCATCTTCCATGCCTTCCAGGAGGGACTCATTCCAATCTGTTCATATCCTTCTTCTAGTCGGACAGCCTTAAATGGAAACGGCAATAAGTCGGGGCTCGTTTCTCATCCTTTAGCCGGAAAGTGGCCCTCCGAGAAGGAATTGCACAGAGACTAACAAAGCGCCGCACACTCGGCTCCATCCGCGTCACAAGAGGTTCAGGGAAGCCGTCAACACCTCCCGGCTGCAGGTGTGGAGCCGCGGTGACCTATTATTACCACCGCGCAGCACGTCCGGGAGACAAATGTCGGCTGCCATCTGCAATCTCTCTCCTGCCCAAGGAGAAAATTGCAGCGTGGACTGGAGACGCTCGGCCTGGGGCTGAGAATGGGGTGGGGGCGAAAGACCACCAGTCGATCAGCCCCCGCGCCTCCCTCCTGGCCCCACATCTGGCCGGCCAGCCGGCCGGCCTCCCTCTGCCTTCCACATCACCTTGCCAGCGGCCCAGACTTGTGCATCTTCTCCCGCAGGCAGCCCAGAGGACCTTGCAGTGCTTCCAAATGTTACACAGAACCAGAGAAACAGAGAAACAGAGTGAGTCAGAAGGGGCCTCCCGGGCCATCTAGTCTGACCCCCGGCTCCAGCCAGCGCTCACGACATGCTCACCATGTGCATGTCCAGCCTATCCTTGAACACCCTCACCGATGGGGCCTCAACAACCCCCCGGGGAAGCCCATTCCACACCCTCGGGGTCCCAACTGTCAGGAAGCGCTTCCTGGCATCCCAACTGAACCTCGGTTCCCTGAGTTTTGCTTGGTTGGAGCGCTTCCTGCCTTCCTCTGCAGGGGAGAACAGGTCTCTACCCACCTCCATGTGACACCCGCTCACATACCTGCATGTCGCCAACAGATCCCCTCCGAGTCCCCTCTTCTCCAGGCTGAAGAGACCCAGCTCCCTCAGTCGTGCCTCATACGGCATCCCCTGCAATTCGGCCACCAACCTTGTGGCCCTGTGCTGCACCGATTCCAACCTGTTATTTCAGGTTCAGCTGCTGGTGAGGCGCCAGTGGGCGGTTATGAGGGGCTTGATCGATAGAAGGTCCCACTTCAGCAAGCTTGCCTGTCCACCCCCGATTCCAAATGCATCCCCCCGTGATGCAGCAGGAGCCTCTTCGGGTGCCCAGAAGTCATTATCCTGCACCTGTTCTTTGGTGCCTTCTTCTGCCAAATTGCAGGCAGTCGAGCACAATGATTGTGACCAGAATGGACAAACATGGTTCTTTCTGGGCTCCCTCTCACATGGATCTGACTGGCAGGGGGGCACCCCACTTTCTTCCCCATGGCAGAGCACTGGTACTGTTCTAAATCACACCCACGCACATTCCACACGGCCGTGAGGCCATCACAAAGCCGCTGCTGTCAGCAGGGACACAGCGATTTTGTTCGACACGGCTTGGCTGTGCTTTGCAGGTTGTCGGACGCCTTGTGTTCCTTCCTCCACGCATGGATGGAACTGGATTTTTCTCAGCTCCCCAAATTTGCATTCGAACTGGAAAGTGCGCACATGTGCTAATGAGCACTCCTGAAAACCTGCCACCTCCCCCGGAACGCAGCACTTTTAGCCTATGGGGGCAAATTGGCACCTCGTCAGCACCGCCGCTGTTGCTGCCGTGTGCTTGAAACGCCAGGCTCTGCACGCGTCCCGGAAAGTCAAAAGCCCATTTGCGAGTCCGCCGGGCCCGTGTGCTGCAGAAAAAGGCCCTGCAAAAGCCAGGGGTCAGGCTGCCCGAAACCCAGACTCCTCTGAATCGGCCCAAGATCCCTCGCTGGGGGTCCCCAAGCAGCCTGGCCCCAACCAGAGGTGCCGGTCTGCCCGGGCCGGCCTCACGGCGGGTGCCTTGGCCACCGCACTGCCCTGGGAGGGGATGCAGGGAGGGGGCAAGAGGGGCCCGAGGAGGGTCGGCCCGGCGTAGGCGCGCTCCGCCAGGCGAGCTGGAAAAGCCCCTTTGCTGGCTCCCCCTGCACGTGCAGCGAGGCGACCTTTCCTGCCAAGGCCATGCCGCAGTGGCCCGGTTCGCGCAAACCACGGCTCGCCCGGGTTGCTTTGCACATGCCCATGAACATGAAGTGGCACTGGGCGTGCAGAGATCTCCTCTGGGCATTTTTCCTGGCGTCCTCACATTCTCTGGGCTGAAAGGACACAGACCGCGGCCCCTGGGCCAGCACTGGCCGGTTACCCTGGGGGCCCTGGGCCGGCCGGGAGTTCCTGCCAGCCCAGACTCCTGGCCTCAGCAGCCTCCTCCCAAGCAGGATGCGTCAGCAGGCATGCCCAGCCCGGTACCCTTCAGATGCGTGGGGTGGCCATGCTGGCTGGGGAGGATGGGGCTGCAGCCCAGCACCCTGGAGGGCCAGTGGGCCATCTCCTGCCAGGGAACACCCTCCCCACTGGGCCTGGACCCAGGACTCCGTGGCTGACCCTGGTTGCCCTCCTCATCCAGGGACTCACACAGAGACACACACAGACCTTCCAAATCTGCACCAGTGGAAACAAGAGAGGTGAGCTCCGGGGTTGGGGGGCAGGATTCCACACTGGCACCCCCACACTGTGCGCCATCTGTCCTGCAAAGAGAGAAGGTCTTTTCGCTCCACCTTAGCTACCAATATGGCTATTTCCCTGACCGCTGCTGCTCTGGCCCAATGGTCCCCGCAGGGCCAAAAGGGGGGTGCTGCCAGGACAAAGGGCTGAGGCTGTGGTTCCTTGGGCAGCCCGAAGTGCTCGGAAACTCCTTGACCCCCCGCCGCCGTTTCGCTGAAGAGGCATCCTGCTCCAGGCATCCTGCCAGCTTTGCTTGAGGCGGAAGCTGGCGATGGCACCCAGGGTGTTTCTGTGAAAAATGTCAGGGGCAACTCAGGGAGCCGCCAAGAGGGCCTGGTAGGGGGAGCTGGACACAGCGGCCCCTCCAGCGCCACTGCAGCCCCCAGGCCGGTTCAGTCCAGAAGAGGCCCCCGCGGAGCCCCGCACCCTTTGGTCTCCCCCCACCCGTGGCAGCCTGCTCCCTGACCCACACCAGCTCTCGCTCACCTTCGTGGCAGGGCCCTCCCCGCTTTGCCCCCTCTCGCCTGTTTTGATCAAATCCTTCTCGTGTTTCTCACCATCCTTCATAGCTTCTCCCCTCCCCTTAAATAATTCCCTTTCAATGGAAATAGTTCTCGGTCGCTGGAGGAGATTTCCTCACCTCTCTGTCCTCCGCGGCTTTCCAGACCCTGCGCAAATAGAATAATGAACCTCGGTGCTGGGCCGGGCCGGGCCCTCCGGGCGGCCCCTCTTAACCCCCATCCACCCCACAAGGCCCTTGTGGCTGGCCTCTTTGCCTGCCCACAGCAGGAGGCTGCCCCCTGCCCCATGGGCAGCAGCCCTCGAGCTGCCCCCGGGGAGGACCGCTGCCCAAACACCCTCGCAGAACCCAAGGAGACTGTGCCCAGAGGTCACCTCGGCCAGCTGCTTCCATTAGCTCTTTTCTCAGCTTCCCACTGAGTCCAGAAGCAGGACTCACCTTGCTCAGCACCCCAGGCACGCGGTGAGGGACATCGTGGGTCCCTCCCCCGCATCCACCACGGGGAGTTCCCGTTGGCCACCAAAGAGCCGCGCACCCGGCCTGCTCCCACAGTCCCGAGTCCCACACTCAGGGCCCTGGCCAGGAAAGGACCCTTCCGCTGCTTCTCTGCATGGCAAGAGCGGCCCTGATGGACGAGGGAGAGCGGAGGCTCCCCTTGAGGGTCTGACTGGGCAGGCCGGGCAAAGCCGGGCACTCCGCTTGGAGGTTCAGCTGATCACGGGCGCAGCCTCGGGGGCGGAAGCACAGCTCCAGCCGTGCCTCGCCCGTGTCTTGTGACTGCCCCCAGCTGGTGCTGTGCAGAGACCCCGCATGTCTGTGGAGCAGCCCCTCTCTGCTCCCGACGTGGGCCTCGAGGCGTCTGGGCAAGCAGGAACTCCTCTCCTGGGGCTGCCACAAACCCAGCTGGAGAACTGCTGCTGTCCTCAGTGCACCGTGGTTTGGTACTACGGCATATCAGCCCTTCGCCTGAGTCCACACAGGGCTGTCCCCCGGTCTCTGCCTCCTTGGTGTATTCCAGGAGGTGCCATTGCTGTCCACACTGCACGGAGCAATGCCCATGGTGCCTGCGGAGCCATGTGAGCGAGCCGGGGCCAGAGGGGTGAAGAAGGTGGCTGAGCAAAGGGCTGGAAAGGAGTCGACAGCTGAAGAACAGCCACGGTGGAGGGGAGCCGACACGGGATGTGGCTCAGTCAAAGGCATATCACCACCAGCTCATGCCCCTTGTGGGAGCACAGCACCTGGCCAGGGGCCTCCTCTGCCCCCGCAGCTCCAAGAGTGCTGGCAAGCCGGGGGGTGCAGGAGTGCCTGGGGGGGGGGGACCCCCTCCACCACCCCTCCCCTGCCTGGGGAAGATGGAGCTCCAGCCAGTCAGCGCACAGGGATGCCCGTCACAGATCCTTGGCCGCCCTCCAGCTCAGAGCCCAGAGGCAGTAGAGCTGGCACCGGGCAGCCTGGTACCACTATGGGGCCACTCCTGAGAAGGCCCCCCTTGCTGTCTCCAACCAAGTCTCCCTCAAAAGTGGCAGCCTGAAGATGGCATCAGGGCCAAGCCAAGTGGCCGGGCAGGTACACCTGAGGCAAGAGGGGTGGAGCGGAGGAAGGGAAGCCGCCTGCAAAGCTGTGCAGGGAAGAGCAGCGGGATGCGGTGATGGGCAAAGAGCGGGGCACAGCAGGTCCTGCAACCAGCCGGGGACCTGGCCAGCTCTCTTTTCCAGGCCGACTGGGCAGTGCCGGCTACTCCGGGGGGGCACTCGCGTGATCCACCCCCTCTTGTCCGAGGCTTCCCATCCCTGCACACCTCCTGGGCCTCGATTTCGGCAATGCCCCAGGGAGCCTGACGGTCCCTGTCACTAGTACATAGCAGGAACATGAAAGAAAGGAGCAGGCGCCCTCCCTTTCCAGGCATTGCGCAGCCAAGCACTATGCCAGCACTCTGCTGTTTGGGTGACACCCGTTGCTTTCGCACTCTGCCTGGCGAAGGGGTTCGTGTCGCCAGAAAGCTTGTGCTCCTAATACGCTTTCATGAGCACGTCATGCAAAAAGCATTCTCGCGAGGGAGGCATTTCATCCAAGAAAGCACTTCTTTCTTTCTTTTTAAAACAACATGGTGAGTCTAAATGGTTGAGCGTTGTCCTAAGCAGTGCAGCAGCATCTGGTGGCTCGGATAATCTCCCTCAGAAAGCAAAGAAATGATCTCCACAGCTTGGCAACAGCTCTGCATAACCCGGCACAAGGTTCAGCTCTGGGAACCAGCATGGCGGGATTGGGCTTGGAAACGGGAAGTGACTTGGGATGGGACGAGGGAGGAAGAGCGAACAGGGAGCCCGGGGGCGTCTTTCACTCAGGCTGAGAGCTGTTGCTTTTATTTTCTATTTCCAAGGCACTGGTTTTAATTACAGAAGAAGCTGCCTCTTTGCTTCCCATCAATCTTGACCACCACTCTCGAGCCACTTTGCTATTAATCAGCTGAGCCCCAAGACAGCAAGACTCATCCACTTGCTTTAGCAGAAGCTTTGGGTGGGAGTGGAAGAGCAGACTTGCTGAAGGGTGGTCCTTCTACCCCGGGGCACCAGGAGAAGCTTTCCTCCTCCATGCCGGGTTGGAAGGACCACGGTAGAAACCAGCCTCTTGTCTAGGGCTAAACTGCCAGGGAGAGGAGGAGGAGCAGACCAGAAGAGGCCGGCTGTAGAAGAGCCTCCAGGAGGTTCTTCCGAGCTGCAAGAGCAATTTGGTGCCTGCACGGCCTTTGAGAGGCATTGGCACAGGCGGGGGCAGACTGGCTGGCTGGTTTGGGTCAATCGTTTCCTGTTCGGCACGCTAGTCTGTGTGCAGCGGATTCCTGCATGGCTCTTAGAGCAGAAGGCTGCCCTGGACCACGGGCAGCCTGCTCCATGAGTGGTCCGGAAAAGGGCAAGGGCATGCCCTCCCCTGCCTTCAGGTCATTTCCCCCTCCCTGTCCTGTGGCCTCCCCGCAGCCCAGCTGCCGTCTTCTGGCATTGCGACCGTGCCCACAGTGGTGTACGTGCCTCTGGCATTTCTTTTTTCATTAAACTTGGGAACAACAGCAGAGCACAGGACACGGAATAATCAATTCAAGTTGCGGCAACCCAGGTTCAGGCTGGACATCAGGAAGAGCTTCCTCACTGCCAGAGCAATACGGCAGTGGGACCGGCTGCCTGGAGAGGTGGGGTCTCTCCCACACTGGAGGCATTCAAGGAGAAACTGGGCAGCCCTCTGAGTGGGAGGGTGTGACTTGTGTCCTGCAACAGCAGGGGGTGGACCTGATGGCCTTCATGGCCCCTTCCAACTCTTCTATTTCATGATTCCATGATTCTATGAACCATGTTCTAGGCATAGAGAACACGTGTGCTTTCCCATCAAGTTTGAGAGGGTGCCATTAATGAGCACTCTTTGCATCTGATTTTGCAGCCAATTGTGGGTTCACTCAATGGTTACACTATTTAGCCCACTTTTTGATAGTTTGGAAATCAGGGTGTCATGGGGTACTTTGTCAAAGTCTTTGCTGAAGTCTAGGTAGATTATAGAAACATAGAAACAGAGCGAGTCAGAAGGGGCCTCCCGGGCCATCTAGTCTGACCCCCAGCTCCAGCCAGCTCCGCTCATGACATGCCCATCATGTGCACATCCAGCCTATCCTTGAACACCCTCACCGATGGGGCCTCAACCACCTTCCGAGGAAGCCCATTCCACACCCTTGGGGTCCTAACCGTCAGGAAGTGCTTCCTGGCATCCAAAGGCAACCTTGGTTCCCTGAGCTTGGCTCTGTTGGAGCGCGTCCTGCCTTCCCCTGCAGGGGAGAACAGGTCTCTGCCCACCTCCGTGTGACACCCCCTCACACACCTGCATGTCGCCAACAGACCCCCTCGGAGTCTCCTCTCCTCCAGGCTGAAGAGACCCAGTTCCCCCGGTCGCGCCTCATACGGCTTCCCCTGCAGCCCAGGCACGATCCTTGCGGCCCAACGTTGCACTGATGTCCACAGCACTCCCACGGTCCATCTGGGAGGCTACCCAGTCAAAAAATGAGCCCTACAGCCTCATTGGCCCCGTGCTTACAATATTCAGGGGTGGAGGACTCCAGCGTTCAGGAGCAATGGGGAAATCACGCGGCACGGTCCTCCCATGGCCGGTCGCATGTGGCCACGGATCCCGAAAGGGTGGGAGGCACCCCTGGAAGGGCTCAGTGGGAGGTCTGGGCCCCACAGGAAGGACTCCTGAGCTCGTCTTGCGGCTTTCTGCTTCTATGAGCAAGGGGGCGCAGAGGTCGGAGCGCACACCGCGCCGCGCAGCAAAGCAGGGCCTGCCCCACCGGCCACCCCCGAATCCCGGATGGCCGTGCCCGGTGGCCCCAGGGGCCAATGCGCGCAGGGCCCCTCCCCTCCCAGCAGCAGCTCCCCTCTGCCTCAGATCCGGGAGGTGGCAGGGACTGTGTGGCTGGGGGAAGCCGGAAACTGGGTCACACAACATCTCTGCGGATGCAGCAAAGCGAGGAGCGAACGCCGCGCCGCTTTGGGGAGCAATTTCCACTTTTTCTGCAGGAGGAGGAAGAGACGCGATGGCCCAGGAGGGAAAAACATCTATTTTGAGACATTTCATTTCGTCTGATTGTCTCTTCCCAGAGATTTGTGTGTGAGTAAACCAAAACTGTTTAGGCTAAATTACCCTGTCAGCCTCGCACACGAGCTTCTGGGAACAAAAAGAGAATAGCTATGGAACCCGCAGTGTTCCTGGGCACGGGGCCGGATCCGTGGCAGAACGAAATCTCCTGCTTTGCCCCTGAGGAGGCCGAGGATGTAGCTGCGAGAGCTGCTCTCTGGCGCCTGCCACCAGCTCAGGGCACACGATGCATCCCCCCACGTTCCAGTGGGCGGATTTCTTCCCAGTGTTTCTCAGCAGATTCCCAGGAAGTCAATGCGTGACCTTGGGAGGGAGGGGCCGGGTTCAGCCAGAATGGCAGGGGAGTCCAAACAGGCCAGAGGAGGTCAACGTGGGGCCGCGAGACCAACCCACACTTCCAGCAGGAGTGTCACGCGCCTTGGCACCGTGCCCCCATTGCAGCGCAGAGAGAGGGACCCACCGTGCATGATGGAGCTCCTCTCTGGGTATGGCCCTACCTGTGCATTCAGGTCTTTGCCCGGCCCCCACAAGGCACCTTCAAGGGGACAGCAAGGAGCGGGAGCACCGTCTTGGTGGGTCCCCGCACTTTACGGAACACTGCCCATGCAGCCAGCTCAGCACCAATGCCACCTTCTTTCTGGTGTACGACTGCGTTTACCGCTGCTCCCAGGCATTTGACAGCTTCTGTGGGAGAATCAACGTGGCGCAGGGTCCGAGTGTCGGCCTGGGACTTGGGAGACACGGGGTGTCATTCTTGCTTGGGTGTGAAGCTTCCCTTGGCAGCTGGGTACCTTGCAGGATTGTGGCGGCAAGGACAAAATATACCGGAGGGTCGTGAAAGCTTCCCGGGGTTTCCTGCAGGAGAGAAGGGAGGATGGCAGCATAGGAAATAAAATATGATAATACTTTTCAATGGTCCTGGGATTTGTACTGATGGTTGTGCAAAATGGATTTTGCATGTTTAGGCTTTTAATCTCCATAAGCCATGCAGAGAGCTTTGGCTACTGAGTGGCGCAGAAGCATAATATAATGGGATGGAGCATAAAGCTGAGCCGGTTGCTGTTTCCTGAAACATGACCCGTGTTGGAACAGTGCGAATCGGGCCATGCTGGGCCATACGGAGCATCCACCTGGGCCCGTGCGTTGCGTCTCAGTAGCCAGTGCAACCCCGCTGGGAAGCCCACCAGCAGCGCTTGGCCACACTCCCCAGGGACCAGAAACCCGCTCCCTGTGAGCACGGGGGTCCTGCAACCAGTGCGTTCCCATGAAGCCGCCTCTGGGAGCACCCTGAGCCAGCTTCCCTCGGCAGCAGCCGGCAAGAGCGGCAGCACGCCATGGCTCGCACAGGCCGGGGAGGCTGGGGGCTATGGAACGCGCTCCCCAGAGAGGTCCGCCTGGCGCCGTCGTCATTTGTTTTTCGGCGCCAGGCGAAGACCTTTTTATTTAAACGTCATTTTAATTGTTAACAGTATCTGCTTATTTATCTGGCCAGGGCAACTTCTTTTATATTGTTATTTATTTTATATTGTTATTTTTGTATTTTATTCTATGTTGTGAGCTGCCCCGAGGCTTCGGCGAAAGGGGCGGCATAGAAATGTTTTAATAAATAATAAATAAATAAATTGATCAGACAGCCTTCCCCACCTGGCCCACTCTCCATTTGCTGGACTACAGTTCCCATAGTCTCCCAGCTGGTGTGTTACAGGAGCTGCCGTCATGGAACCACAGCGTTCAAAGGCGCCTCTGAGTCCATCTGGCCTGACCAACTGCTCGGTGCAGGCCCAACAGGCGGGCGGCCGGCCGGCTCCCGCTTAAAAGCTTCCAGCTCGCAAGCTGGGTTGCTGCCCCGCCGTGCCTCTCTCAGGTCGGTTTCCCTGCATGGCCACCTACTGGCCCGTCTCGCGCGCCGGGCAGGGAAGGGAAGGCTGGCGTCGCATGCTTCCGGCTTATGTTTGTTCCCAGTGTGGCCCTTTGCACCACGCAGACTTGCTTGCCTTCATCCTTTGACTTTTCCTCTACTCAGAATTTTGCGAGGGCTTTCGTCAATCAGAAAATGCATAAAAATGCAGATGTTGGAGACAAGTGCACTCAGGGCTGTATATAATCATGAACGCGGTGTTACAACGCATATTGAGAACACTGCTTGTAAAAGGGTGTCTATTGAACCAAAATGCATGCACAGGAGACGAGCACGTGAATGCGGATGAATATTCGGGCACAATTTTCGAAGATGTTTCAAACCGGTGTGGAAGCAGGAGAAACGGGCAGGAGCCAAAACCGACACGTTCACCTGCCTCCGATGAGCCAGCATGACCAGTGGCCGGAATGCCACTGCTTCTCTCGGCATCGGAAGCTCGAGATTCCTTGCTGAAGGAGGGGCAGCGGGCAGTGGAGCTGCGGCCCTGAAACAGCCCGCAGACACAAATGCCTGGGGCTTTGCCTGAAACCTGGCAGGGTGGCAGGTTAATCGGATAACGAGTGGCTTGGCAACCCTTAACGGGCAGCAGCTGCTTCTCCTCTGCCTCATTCCAAATCAAGTGGCGGCGCTGAGCGCATCGCTCTCAGGCAAAACCTTGCCGATCACTCTGGGAAGGGGCAGAGGGCAGCCTTCGTTCTCTTCGATCCGGCCGCCACGGGTCGGGAACAGCAGAGGGTGCCTTGGATTAGCCACGGCTGGCAGGTGCCCTTTTCTCATTTGGTGCAAGGAAGCTGAAACTAGCTGTGCTTGGCCCAGTCCAGAAGACGTGGCTAAGGCCTAGTTCAGACATTTGAGTCCATCATAAGTCTAATAATGCCCTGGGGGGGGGGCGCATGGCCCCTCAGCCTCCCCTCCCCTTCCTGGCTCTTTTCTGCCGCTCATTTTCTTTGTCCACTGTGCCAAATAGCCTCTGGGCCTCTTGTGAATCCCTTGAAGTCGTGTTGGGTTTGACTTTTCGGCGTGGGGAAGATAAATTAATGAGAGGGAGGCCGCAAGGTTAAAACACCAATATTTTAAAGGCTCTCTGAGAAAATACTTGTTGTTGAAAAGGCTTTAACATCGGAAAGCTGCAAATAAGCCACCCTGAGGCTTCGGTGAATGGGGCGGCATAAAAATGTCTTAATAAATAATAAATAAATAAAATAGGCCGTGCCACGTTTTCCACTTATTTCCCTCTGGCAGGTTTGCCCAGCCTTCAGCTTCTCCCAGAGGAGCACCTAAATAGGTGAAAGGAAGGCTGAAGCAGAGAAGAAAGCACCTAGATAGGCGAAAGGAAGGCTGAAGCAGAGAAGAAAGTTGGAAGGAAAGACAGATCAGAGAAAGAACATCTGAGAACTCCCTTCCGGCTTTCCTCTCTATTTCCACCTTCCTCTACATTAGCAGAAAATGCTTTTTGGCTGCACCTTTTTATAAGTGGCGGCGCTGCCCTTGTAATTCCTGATCGGTCAGGAAGAGTTCCCTTGCCCCAAATTTGTCGCATCCAGCTCCTTGCAAGCAGTACAGTACATTTTGCAGATGGAAGCCTCTCTCGCTCGGAGCAGAAACTTCCGCACCGCATGCGGCTCCTGCCCTCGCCTTCCTATGGAGACCTGCTGGCAGCAGCCTGCACTTTCGACCTTTCGGTTTCTGCAATTACAGAGAAAATAATTTGCCCTTTATCATCGAAACGCTAGACAACATTATCAAAGCATTCCCGTCCTCCACAGGGTCGCTGGAGCCGGTTGTTGGAGGCTGCTCAGTGCACACCCGATCCCGTTGCAATTCCTGACAAAGACTCATGTGTGGAACAGAGGGTCGCACACAGCAGATACAGGACCCGCAAGGAGCTCGTGCAAAGGGTGGCCATGCAGGCATCGCCAGGCCAGAGGAATGCGTCTCTGAACAGGAGGCTGGGAGGACATCAGGCCGTGCACGGCTGGCCTGGGCCAGCCGCAAAGGCGGGCGCAAAGACGGACCAAATGTGGCCGTGGAGGCTGAGATGGGGCAGCGTGCGAGAGCCAGGGTGGGCTGGCGGTCGAGAGCGCTGGACCGGGCTGAAGAGGTCCAGGTTCTGGCCCCCACGAGGCCATGTGGCTCCCCGGCCCACCGACTCAGCCCTCCCCACCCCAAGGGGGGCTGCTGGGAGAGGAAGAGAAGCCCATGAGCTGGTGCGGTTCCTTGCAAGAGGAAGAAACGCGGGGCGTAAACGGGGCGCGACGAGCGTTGCCACCGTCCTCTCCACGAAGAAAAGTCCAAATGGAGCATAACCAGGAACTTGTCATTTTGCTTCTTGCTTTCAAGTCAACATGATTTTTTGCTTTCCTCCGGATTCAGTGCGGTCGCTGGCAAGGGGCTTCATCCCACCCTTTTGCTACTTTCAGGTTCCCAGCGCCTGGTGATAAAAATGAGTAACGGTGGGTCCTCACAGCACCATGGGCGGGTGTTCAGTGCCAAGCTGTTGTGCTGCCTGAACCCCGGAAGGTTGCAAACAAGCAAGCCTTACTAGCCATGAACAACCCATGAGGGGAGCCCACGCTTTGGGGTCAGGTTAAAAATTGTCGGTTGTTCACCGTGGTTTCTTGCCTCAGCTGGGGTCGGGCAATGGGAGAGTCTCAGTGCAAGCCCCCCCCCCCACTCAACTGCCAAATGCAACACCAGAGTGCCCTCGTGCCATCTGAACCCAGCACTGTGATGAGGATGATGGTGGTGGTGGTGGTTTCGCATTGGTGTATAGTGATACTGAGACAACTTGATACTTTCTTTCAGTGACTTTTTATTCTGCAACACGGAAAAGCAAAAAGGCAGAAAATCCAGACCCGCTTTCTGGGCATATAGAAACAATCCAAGTTTGTTTCACGGAATCATGGAATTCCAGCTGGGAAGCCCTCGAGTCCAGCCCCTGCTAAGTGCGGGACCACAAGCTAAAAGCATGCACCTCATAATTATTCTTGCGTGTTGGACCGATATTACACTCAAGAGAGCTTTGAGGTGTGAGCACCGTGCTTATGTTGGGATCAAAAGATGCATTCATTGCTTTTGAGTGCATAATGTTCAACTCTTGCATGGTTTTTTTCCCTGGGCCCATTGATCTGCTTGGCCGGTAGCTCATCTGCAGACACCACTTCCCTTTGGTTTTGCTCAGCAGACGTCCGACAGAGAGATGTCCCAGATAACTGCTGGAACCTTTGGCGCCATTTTATGGCTTGCTTCCATGTGCTGGAACCTTTGGTGCCATTTTATGGCTTGCTCTCCATGTGCTGGGACCTTTGGTGCCATTTTATGACTTGCTTCCATGGGTCCTGCCTGTGAATGTTGCCAGCCTGCTCTGCCACCGGTGTCCAGCTGGGCTGCCCATCCCTGAGTTGCCCACGAGGTGGAAATGGCTCGGCCAGGTCCCCTCTTTCCAGGGCCGAGGGGTTCCCAAAAGCCCAACAGGCAGCTGGCAGGGGTGGGGGTGGAGAGAGGGAGAGAGAGACAAGGCAGGCCAGGGCTGCCCAGCCTGCCTTCTCCGCTGCTTCAGCGTTCTCCAAGCTGTTGCCCTGGTCATGCTGGACTGCTTTGATTTCGTTATGGAAAGTGCATCTATGGAATGTGGCCCTTCAAAGCGGGGGTCAAGGTGGCTTGCCAAAAATATAGAGACAGAATTATAATTAAAACTGCGTAGCGCCCCAAGTAGAACCACATCCCTTTTAAAAGGCCACCAGGAGCACTTTCTGTTCTGGGGCAGCGAGCGAGTCCCGTCAGCCAAGCCAGCAGGCTTGCCTCCGCTTGACGGGCAGGGGTCTCATGGGGTCCTCCTGTCCCTAGCCCAGCACCAGCCCCATGTGGTGCCTCGAATGGCTCTGGTTGAGCAACAGCATGGCCCTGAGGGAGACCGTGTCCCCCGCTCAAGACTGGCCCCTCCACATCTGGGACGCTGGTCCTCATGATGTCCAGGTGCGCGTGAAGTGTGCCGAGCAGCAGGAGTCGGCCAGGCTTCCAGCAGGGCCCCTGGGCCACCTCTTTTCCGCCCCTCACAGAGGCGCTGGCGGTGCTGCTGCTCTGACAGTGGAACGATGGGAGGACACATGCTTCCCAGAAGCAAACATCTCAAGATCTTTCAGGGACGGGAGACAAAGCGCATCCCGGCTGGCACACGGAGACGACCAACGGAAATGAGCGAAGCAGCCCTGTTGCGTCAGCCACCTCCGCTGCCTTCTGTGGGTTGTGCAAGGGGACTGCCGGCTGTGGAGAGAACAGAACAGGACGGATGATGCTCCCAAAATGCAGGCCCAGAGCAGAGCACAGCCTCTTCACTAGCCCCATATAGCCAGCGGGTGCTTTGCAGAAGTGCAGGAGAGGAGCAGTCCGAGAACAGAAGAGCTGCGTTCCCTGCGAGGCGCCTCACAGGTCTCCTCCGCAGCCCCTCTGAGCTGCCAGGTTTGCTGCTGCTCCCACAAGGGGGTGCGGCGCAGCCCCAGGTCTACACATAATGCCTTCCAAGACTGGCCACGAGAGCTGGGGATCACAACGGGAACCAGGAAACGGCGCACAGCCATTACAGGAAGGAAGCCAATTCCCATCAGCCAGTTCGTTGCAGGGCCCGCTGCTCCTGGCCGGAACAGACTCACCGAAGCAGCGTGCAACCTGGAGGAACAGCGGCCCCCCAGGGAGAGCCAGCGTGATGCCACGGTCAGCACACTGCACTGGGAGGGGGGGAGACCCGGGTTCTGCTCCCCACTTGGCTGGAAAGCTCACCAAGTGGCCCGGGGCCAGTCCCTGACACGCTGCCTGCCTACTCCACAGGGCTGCTGTGAGGATGATGGGGCGAGCAGCAGGACCATAAAGCCTTCGGGGCAAGAGGGAAGGGGGTCGCATGCACGGATGGCTTTCCAGCATGAATGCATGAGAAAGAGGACGCCCCCTGGGGAAGCTACTTTTGCAGCAGCCTTCTCCAGCCTAGTGCCTTCCAGATGTGCTGGACTGCAATTTCCATCACTCCCAGCTCCAGGCAAATGGCAAGTCAGGCCCCTGGGAAAGGGAGCACAGGAGCCTCCTGCAGCCACTATAACAGGCAACGAGGGTGGGGGCACCGGGAGGGGCAGGCAGCTCAGTTCCACATGTTCCCAGGAAGGCGTCGATGACGCCGGCCTCACCAGGGACCAAGACTCTACCTTTGCCCAAGGAAGCCGTGCATGCCCCCCGTGCCCCTGCCTGCTTCTGCTCCTGGCTTCCCTGATGCTTAACCAGCTGCTGATTCAGGCAGGGGCTCCCCCCCTCACCCCAGAACTGCCCAGTTTATTCAGACGCCTTCCATGAGGGCCCCCATCGAATGCTTTTTGGGAGTCCGAGGACGCAATGTCTCCTGGATCACTCATCTGTCCAAGTACTTCTTGACCCTCGAAAGCAGGTCTCCTGCCTGTCTTTGCGGTGGGTCGTTTCTGCCACTAAATTTGCATCTGTGGCAGCAGCCTTTGGTGGATTCTGGATGGCACAGTGTCCCCCGAGCCCCCAAAATTCTCCTTCCCTGCTCTAGAAGCATCCCGAAAAGTTGGTGAGGTCGGACTTCCATTTGCTGGGCCTTGCTGATTCTTCTCAAGAAAGGCTTGTTCTTCAGGATGACTCAGATCCTGCCTGCAAGCCACCTGGGCCGTGAGAATGCCGGACTAGTTGGCCCCTTGACCTGGTCCAGCGAGGAAGGCAGAACACACTCCAACGGAGCAAAGCTCAGGGAGCCAAGGTTCCATTTGGATGCCAGGAAGCACTTCCTGACAATCAGGACCCCAAGGGTGTGGAATGGGCTTCCCCGGGAAGTGGTTGAGGCCCCATCGGTGCGGGTGTTCAAGGAAAGGCCGGATATGCACATGGTGGGCATGTCGTGAGCGGAGCTGGCTAGTGCCGGAGGTCAGACTAGATGGCCCGGGAGACCCCTTCTGAC
The DNA here is from genome assembly GCF_004798865.1 of Varanus komodoensis. NCBI lineage: Eukaryota > Metazoa > Chordata > Lepidosauria > Squamata > Varanidae > Varanus > Varanus komodoensis. The sequence continues at coordinate 7,081,744 of NW_025335985.1, forward strand.
TCGCTCGGTTTTCTATGTTTCTATGTTTCTATCTGCTCTCCCAGCAATGCCCATATTCACTGGGTCCACATTGCAGAGAGAGTTGGAAAATGCGCCCGCAGAGTTGCCTCTTGCAAAGGCTTCCGTTTCATTTTGCAAGCAGCCCCGTGCCTGCCTTGATGTGAACTGGGGCTTCTGGCCCTGTCTTGCCCGTGAGTAGGGCTGGTTCAAGGGACCACGCTCAGTGATTGTGGGAAATTAAAATGGCAGCATGAAGCCACCAGGGTGGGTGTCAGCCCCCGCGGGTTCTGCCACCAGTGGGCTCCTCTTTAAGCCTTCGTTGGATCATGTTGTCTCTTTGTGTTATGGAAGTGCACCAGCAGCGTGTGGCAGCCCACAATACCATAAACTACACATGTCTTTCCCCACAGTGGACTGCAGTGAAGACAGAAGCCCTAATGAAGCCCTGGAGCAACATGCCTTGGAGAAGCAAGAGCAGCCAATTGGTCTACCAGGATCTAAAACTGCTAATTTTTCCTGCGCAATTGAGAGAAAAGTCTGCATTGCCCATTCGCTCCATTGTCAGGAGACACAAAGGCAGGAACGGGAGCTCGCTTGGGGATCCGGGATAATTGCAGGAAGATTACAGAAAACATTAAGAGCACCATGCAAGGGCCAAGGAGGAGATTTAATTCCAGTGCAATTATGCTTGGAGAATCTCGGTGCGAGCAAGAGGAGGAAGGAGGCCAGAGCGAGGCGAGGCCAAAACGAGGGGAAGGAGGGAAGGCAGGCCCTGCTCAGACGGTGCGAAGCAGCACCGACGAGTGCCATGCGGTTTCTGCTTGGAATGGGAGCGCCTTTGGAAATTACGGGCAGCCCAGGTCACATGCTGCCCTTCTTCTGTGAGATCTGCTGCTGCCAGACAGTTCCTCCAAGGTTGCTGCGTGTGACCGGGAGGACAGAGAGAGGGGAGGGCAGGGCATGCAGAAGAACGATCTCCACGGCCATCTTGCAGGTCTGACATCACTCCCCCTGACATCACTCCCCCCCCCCCCAGTTTGCTGCCATGGTTGGGCTGAAGCTCAGCTGGGGGGCAACAGTGCCACGTGCCTGAGGCCCCCGGAGCAACCGCCACCTGGGTCTGGAGGAAGCCCTGCCAGGGAAGCGGTGGCCAGCCTGGATCAACAGCGCCAGACCGGCAAGACCAGCAGCCTGACCCAGCAGAGGGCAGCTTCCCCAGACGCTGAGCTTCCCTGTGGTCAAGGCCGAGCTCCAGCACAACTCGGGGGGTGGCGACGAAGTGCCACGGGATCCCTCCCTCCAGCACTTGTAGACCCCCCCTTCTGCTCGGCCCTGGCGGAGCCAAGAGGAAGTCCACGTGCAGTCGTGGAAAGAGGGCTGTGCGATTTCAGGCGCCGCCCTCATCCCATGCTGCACCACGAAGGCTGCTGCACGCCACATGGAGGAGGGACTCTGCTGGTGCAGTGGGTGCGCAGGGCGCCATTCCTGGTGGGCACCCAGAAGCGCTGGGCACACTTCCGGGAACTCGGACTCCCGGCCACAACAAAGTGGGGTGGGCTCCGGGAGCGAGTCCAGAGAATCTGAGGGTTCCCGCACCAGAGAGACGCCTCCCACATTCCTAAACACGTAAAATCCCACATGCAAGGGCTGAGTTTGGATTACGTGTGGGTTTAGTGTCATTGAATCAAGGGATGTTGCTGACACGGGGGTTTTTGTGTTGTCCGAATCCAACTGAGATAACAAGCCGTGATGAACAAGTGAGAGTTCACTGCCCAGCAACAAGCCACAGGCTGTTCATGATTAACAAGCCACAGCTTGTTACACAGTTTGGTTCAGACAACCCAGTCACCCATGCCCAGTTCAGCAACAACCTGCATTCGACCCACAGCCCACCCTTGAGCATTGTCTGAACCCTGCCAACGTGCCCGGCAAAGCAGCCCCGGCCTGCACCCCGTCAAGCAACCGTCAAGGAAGGGGAGTGCCCCTGAAAGCACTTCTGCCCACAGGTGCCCGCAGGAGCGTGCGCCAGCCAGCCGCGCCTGCTTCTGCTTGAGGCCTGCCTGCATTCGGCCTTTGGCGAGCTTTTCAGGAGAACTGCTTGCGAATGGCACCCGAGTGCACAGCAGAGCCCCCTGCCCCTTCCCGGGGTCCCTGCCCTGCCCCAGAGCTGCCTGTCTGCATGCCGAAGGGGGCTGACTGTGCTGGACGTGCGGCCGGTCACACACGAGCATGTCTGGGGTCATGCTTCAGCACATTCCTGCGCTCGCCGGCTCAAAATCAGCGTGACCTTCTGTTGCCGCTTGCATGTGTCTAAGTTGGCAGGTTCTGCTGAACATTCTGTGCTTCAGAAAGAAAGACAGGCCCTCTCGGGTCGGCTTCCTGCCCCCGTTGGCTTCTGGTTCCTGCACAGTGAAGGAGTGCTGTTTGCAGCAGCCAGCAGAGCCCTTCTGGCCATGCGGGGGGAGGGGGCAGGGAAAATGCCCCTGCTTTCAACGGAGGCGTGCTGGAAGATAGGGGATTTTTCTGCCCAGGAGCAAGAGGGCAGCCCCACGGCGCCTTCTGGCTCCCCCACACACCTCCAGGCTCGAGTCGTTCATCAGAGGAAAGGAGAATCAGCTTTCAACAGACGCAGCCTCTGGGGTGTGTCAAAAAGTCTTGGAAGAAACCTGGGGAAGGAATTCCAGCTAGCATTTTAATATCTACAACCAAACTCCTGGAACGTCAGCCCCTACCTACTCCATTTTCTCCTTCCTTCTGGCCCAAGAAGAGTAGACTCAGCTTGATCTACATGCTCAAGACAGCTCACGGAACACAGAGGGAGGCAAGGGGCATGGCAAGAGAAACAAACCAGCTGGATGATTTGCAGATTTCCTTTTCCTGTCCCAGAAACTGCCCAGGATGCTGGTATCATGGACGAACCCTGGCACTGGGACCTTGCTAGTGTTGGGAAAGTCAGATAAATCCTGGTAGAAAAAGGCTGCTTATATGTGCCTTTGTGTTATAAAATCAAACCTGAGCCCACTTCTCAGAAAGCACCAGAATTCCAAGCCAGGTTACTGCTTAGCATTGCTGTTACTTTAAGAGATCAGAACTCTTCCAGCTCACCTGAGGCAGCTGCTACGGACATTCAGTAGTAAAGTTTACTGCACTGAGGCTTTTGTGCTGCTAATCTGCCAGCAGCAGCAACCCTGATTAATTCACATGCAAACTGATAGCCAAGACCAGCAATGGCTCATGATTGTTATGTCAATCTCCTGTAATCAAACACTATTGTATTAAGTCTCCTCTGAATCTCTCGCATTCTTTTGACTGTCCCCATTCTTTCCTCATCATCTGTCTGCTGCTGTGTTCCCTGACTCAGAACCTATAAAGCACTCTGTATATGTTCTGGAAGTTCGTAGTTGGTTTCAGCCTCTACCTGGGAGCAAGCTGCTGTTAGTGACTGCAGGAATTGGGGCGCACATTTTCAATAAAGCTGCAGGTTCAAGATGATTAGAACTGCGCTGTGACTCCGTGTGCTCCTTCCCTGCAGATGGAAAACCAAGTTTCTGTCGCGAGGAATCCCCGGGTTCAGTCTCTGAGTCCACGTCCAAGAAGTCTGTGGCCGTGGTGCAGAGCCGGGAACTTCCGTGGCACAGCTTTTGACTTGTGGTGCTCCCTCCAGTTCGACCCGCCCCTCAAAAGACAGAGTCAGTCGCCGTTTCAGAGCACTGACAAGACCAGCATCCCGGGGCGTCTTTTGCTGAACAAGAAATCTGACATCACACCCTCTGTTGCACACATGCACTAAGCCCCGAGCACAGTGGGGCAGCTGAGACCGGCCTGTTTGCAGCCCACCACCTCTCTCCTTGCGGGGGCACCGTGCCCACCGGCGAGATGCGGGCTGATCCGTGGGGCCAGTGGGGGATGCCCCTGCCGACGTGCAGAAACCCCCTTTCATTCTCGCTTCTGCCTTGCCTCTTCGAGCGGCCGATCGTGGTGCAACTGTGTGCCTGCCAGCTTGTTCCCTGCCAGGCCCGGGCAGCACTGCCCCCCCCCTTGCTCCATGCAAGGAACGCGGGAGCTTCTGCACTCATGCGCGCGGCTTGCAGTCATGCTGCACCCTGGGCGCTGCAGTATTTTGCTGGCCGGGCCATCGTTTTCCTTCGCGAGAATTAAGATTTGCTGCATTATTTATCTGAGGTATTTTATCCGGAGTGTTTCACTTCTGGGTGCGGTTTGTTACACGGGAAGAGGCACAGACATGACAACGAGGCATGCCAGCATTCGCCTGACTCAGAAGTTGCTTTGTCAAAAGCACATCACAACACGTCCTCCAGATCCTGCAGCTGAGGATCCGCAGGGAGTGGAGACCTTCGGCCCAAATGCTGGGTGGCTAGCTTTCGCCTTCGGTCAGTGCGGTCGTCTTACCCAGGGTTGGGCGGAGGGTGAGCGCAGCGGCCTTTTGCTTCCCCGGTCCCCCAGAGCCGGCAGGCGCTGTTTGGCTACTTTGGAAAGCTGCCTTTAATCGCGGGTGCCAGCCCCTCGCCGGCCCACTCCAGTTCAATCCAGTTTGTGGCTGAGATTGAAAATGAAATATCTGCTCAGTATTCATCGAGTTTCATTTCCCGGCTCACAGTGGCAGCTTTGCTTTCCTTGGGGAAACAAAAAGAAAAAAGAGAAAGAAGGAAGAAAGGAAGAAGGGATGTTATTGTAAAGAGATGCTAATAGCGCTACAGGGATCTCCGGAAGACTTGGATGGCCCTTTGTAGAGGCACGATGAGTCTTGTCGCCACCTTTGTCTTCCTCTGATTTCTCCAAGATGAGGAGCGGCATGGCAGGAGGGAAGGATCCATGAAGATTGCGAAGGGTACCCAAAGGGCATCGCCTCTTCCAGCTTCTGCAGAGCAGGCCTGGCTGCCCCCCCCCCCCCCGAGCTGGGGCTGCCCGCTCTGTGACCTTGGCCGGAGGAGTCGGGGAGCCAGTGTGTGAGCCACGGGATCCATGGCTGACCGGGCTTTTCCGAATCATGCGACCTGCACGGCTTGCAGACTGTTTTCCTGGAGGGGGCGCTTTGTGCCGGTTGGCGCTGGCACTCGTTCGCAGTACGGAAGGCCCGTTTGCATGAGTGGGCACGTGGGCGCTAGGGCTGGTGCGCATCTGCGCCAGGAGAAGGACGTTCCGACAAACCCCGTCTTTGAGCCTGGAGCAGAAGAAGAGAGAAAGGACCGTGCGTGGAATACAGACAGAGCAGACCAGCTGCAGCCTCCACGGCCTCTTGCCTGCCTCCCAGAGGAACCCGGATCGCTGCCTGGCCCGGCTCTCCAGCCTTCACGCAGAAACCGGGCGCAGCTCTGTGCTGCAGCTCGCCTTCCGCAGCAGGGACTGGGCCGGGGCCGGGGCCGTGAGCCAGCCTGCCAGCTCCCTGACATCGCCCTCTCTCAATCCCAAGCCCTGCTTGTGCTGGGCCTGCAGCTGGGGGTTTCCCAGCCCATCTGTTGTCATGGTTGCTGATGTTGTTACGTTTATACCCGCTGTTGTCCACAAAAGTGGGCTTTGGTCCTGGCATGCGCAATGGCCAATCAATGTTTCCAGGGGTGCAAGGTGGAAAAAGCTTCATTCTGCAGAAAAAGGTATCTGGGAACAAAGCAGGCAAAGGAGCAACTTCCTTTGCATCACGTTTCCCTGGAACGCAGGCCAACTCTGGCAGTCTTGTCTCTTGGGGTCACGGAACCGGCCCTTCCTAAACCCACGTGTGGGCGCATCCGGGGGAACCTCGAGTCCATCTTTCACTGCCTTTCTTCCTCTTGCAAGGAACCCCAGAGGACTCGCAAGGTCTCTCCTCTCCATCTTATCCTCACCACAACAACCCTGCAAGGGTTCATGGCTGGCCCAGAGTCTCCCCCTGAGCTCCAAGGCTCAACCCAGATCTGCAGAGTCCTGGTCCAGTGCCCCAGCCACTGCGCCACATTCGGAGCACCTGCTTCCTCTGGCCCTGTGCAGCGCCAGACGGAGCAGAAAGGGGTCAGCGGAGAATCACATGCCTGTACCAGCAAAGGCTGCAAGGGGGACGTTACGTAGGCAGATGCTCTTCCGAAGTGGGGGCACAGAATGCCTGGCACAGAGGGAATGGAGGTGCTGGGGAGCGGGGAGGTTGTAGCCCTGATCTGCTAGCTTTCTACGTGTGGGGAGGTGTTCTTTCCTGGGAAAGGCGCACTCAGAGGTGCCCCCTGCGGTCACCTGCACAGGGCTGCACCATCCTCACAAGGAGCGGTTGCCCATCCCAATTCTGAAGGGCAGGATAGAACATTCTTCTGCGTTTCCTGATAGGAAAAGAAACACGGCCACATTCCAAAGACTGGTCCCCCGGCAGGAGAGCACACACTTGTGGATCGCATCCTCACTGGGACATCCTCCCCTGCCTGACTTTTTCTGACCTTCCACTAGCAGAAATTCAGATCCGCTCCAGACACGCAGGTCCCCCAAAATCAGGGAAAGCTGTGCACGGGGTCTTGGCTGCTGCCTAAGCGAACGCAGCGAATGCAACCGACTGGCGGCCCTTCCCTCCGGGACAGAGAGCATTCTCAGAGACTCTCTTGTCCGACCCGCCTCTGGGTCCTGAACTCCCTCCTGATCGGAGCCGACCGAGAGGGTGTCTGGCACATGGGGGGCGGGGGGCTGACGTGATTTGCAGACTGTGAGCGATGGGGAGGATCCGCGGCCCCCTCCTTGGGCAGCGCAGGCTGCGGAAGATCATTCGCACTGCTCCACATCTGGCCCTGATTTGGATTCTGCTCGGCTGCAACCCCCAGCCACCGGTCCCCGCGCTCCCCGCAGCCGAGAGCCCGGTCTGCAGCCGCTTTCCTAGGCCTCAGCGGCATGGGCCGCTGCCCCCCCCCCCAGGGGTCTGCAGGCCCACGGAGCCCCACGGCGAGGGCAACCCGGCTGGCCGGCGGAGCGTGCGTGTGTGCATGGGCGTCTTGGGCGTGGTGCGGGCAGGCATGGCGGAACCAGGGGCACCCCGCACCCGCTTCCGGTCTGCGAGTTGCTTCAGCGGGGTCTGCCCTGGAATTTGAGTCCCTCTGCTATTTGAGGGCCTTTTGGATGGAAACTGCTTTTCACGTGTTTTAATAGCTTTGTTGTAATTCCTCCGTCTTCTGTGTCCTTTTTTAAAGAGATCCATTTGTTCATTCAAAGAGGTTCACAGTAAAAGAAACAACCTTAAAAACTGGTAATTTGTGGAGCCAGCCATTTAAAAATTGTTCATCTGCGTCAAACCAGGGCCCCGTGGAGCGGGCCCGCGGGCCAGGATGCTTCGCTGAGAGCAGACAAGAGGGTGCCTCCTCGCGTGCCAACAGACTAGCCGCTGAGTCCAGCGGGCAGCAACCTCTTGAGCACCTGAAGGCAGCAGGCGAGCTGACGGGGTGTGGCAGGCCAGCCTCCTCTGCCCCCCCCCCCCGGGGCCTGCAGTCTGAGGCACTGCTTCACTGGCCCCGCGGCCCAGCCGGCTCCCCGGAGGCTCTCCGCACTCGGACACCAGCCGGAAAAGGCTCCCACTGAAGGCTGGACAGAAGGCAAGCCAGCAGGGCCCCCCAGCAGATCTCGGCCTCAGGGACACCTTTGGGGAGAGGGCAGGTCTCCTCCTGCAAAAGTGGTGGTGGGTTGCAGGGTAGATGAGAGGAGAGTCTCTCCCCCCCCGCACCCCGCTACAGTTCCCGGGGCGGGGGTCCATATGAACGTTTGCATATCCAAGAGTGAAGCCTCAAGCCCTGCCTACGCCAGACTTTGAACTCTTCGCCACCATCACGGTTAGCAAAATGTGTGTTCCCCCCGCCCCCCACATGCCAGAGGATCCACGAGCAGTGAACAAAAGGGGTGAACCGGATCAGAGTGAGACAGCCAAGCTCCTTACCATCAGATCGCAACAACAGCTCACACCACAGATGGCCCATCAGAGAAGGCTTGTCCAAACAAGCCGCCCCGGTTCCTGGGGCGAGAGCCGCAGCGGGGGCGCCAGGACATGGGCGGCTTCCCCCAGGTGGGCTGCAGGCCCGCACAGAGCCACCCGGGGGGCCTCGCCTGCCCACCACCCTCCCCTCCCTCCCAGGACCCGCAGGGCTGCCCGGTGCTCTCCAGGGGACCGTTTGCCCACTGCACCGTCGGGGTTTAGCTGGGGAGCCATCCGTGGCATCACAGCAGCCGGCGGTGAAGAACAGGCCGATTTCGGCTTATGTAAACGAGAGGGTTCTCGCGGCTCCTGAAACTTTATGCTGTGCATCGCGAGCGGTCCCATGCCAGCTCTGTGAACCAAAGCGCGGGCTGAGGCAGGCCAGATACCAGCTGCTTCCACTAAACAAGACTAAGAGCATCATTAAATTCCTGAGCCGTGAACTCAAAGGAGCACTTGAAAGAGCGTGGGAGGCAGACCGCGGCCCGGCCAGGCACTGCGCCTCCAAAGCGCTCTGCCTGCGTCGTCTCCTCTGCTTTCACACCCTCGGCTCGAGCGGAACGCGAAGCCGGCTCGCACCGTCCCTCCTGGCAGCTGCCGCTCTCCACCCGGCGGGCCTTGGCGGGCGTCCGCGGCCACGGTGGAGCTGCGACAAGAGACGCCAGCGAGGACGAGCAGGTGGGGCGGCAGCGCGTGTGGGGCCTCCGTGCGCCAGGAGGAGTCCCCAGCCGCGCGTAGATGTTCGCTTGTTTGCGGCTCCTCTGCCTGCACCAAGATCTATCACATTTACTCCCAAATAAATCCTCTGTGGGAGACAGGTGGCAAATCCCACCGCCCGGTTATTTACGGCCGCTCCTTGGGGGGAAGCGAGAGGTGTAAAATGCCCACAGCACGCCAGGGAAATTTATGCAGCTCCTCTTGTTAAACACCGCCTCCCTCACTCCCCACTTATCAAGCGCAGGGCTGGCTTGCCAGGCGCTTGACGGAGCAGGAGACTTGCTGGCCTCCTCAGTGTGTCCTTTGCTCTCCAAGCCGGAGCTCAGGCGGCGGGTCCTTTGCTCAGACCAGCCCGCCGAGCTCGCCGTTAGCACTGGCCGGGAGAAAGCGCATGGATGCACTCCAAGGAAAGGGCCCCTGGTGACAGGCGGAAGGGGGGGCTGGCTGGGCCCTGGCTGAGCAGGCCCTCAGAAGCCCCCTCCCCCCAGCCACGGCCCCTCCCACGCGCCTTCTCCATGACTGCCCCTCGTCTGGTGGTGCCCCTGGCTCTCGCACCGTCTGCCCCCAGCTGCCAAGGGCAGACGTGCCTCCAGGAAGGGCTCGCCAAGGGCAGGGGTGGCTTCCACCTGAGGAAGCCCCTTTGGCTGCAGCCATCAGTCATCCTGCTGCTCAGGGGCTGTTCCAAACTAGAACAAGGCTGTTCGCCTCCCCTCTGGCCAGAGGCTGCTGGTCCTGCCCCTGCCGAGCTGCGGCTCCGGCTCCTCTCCTGACGGGGGGCGGCCCCTCTCCTCGTGCCTGTCCCTGGGTAAGCCGCCATCCCCTCTGGGGCCCTTCAGGGAGGCTGTGCTTGACGGATGGCCTCGCCAGAGCACTGCAGGCCATCTCCCTGGTGGGTCGCTGGAGCTTCAGGCTGCTTGGGAGGGTGCAGGCACTTTGTCCCTGGGGCACACGCCTCTTCGGGGTGTGCACACGCCCTGGCCGCGCGGCGCGGTGTGCAGCCGGCCCCTCGACACACCGGCACTCCCGAGTTCTGTCAGGCCGCTCAGGGAGGCCAGGCCTGCGTGCCACGACCCGTGAGCGGCCTCCTCTCAGAGGGGTCCCGCTGCACTGGGCGGCCTTTGTTCCCCAGGCTGGCCACCGGCGCTTCTGGGCAGGACAGAGGACGACGCATTCGGCGCTCCGGCGGAGCCTCCTGGCGCTTCCTGCTTGCTGCCGCAGTCCAGACCACCAGCTCGTCTTCAGTCCCGGTGCCCAATCTGCCCCGACTCGAGCCATGGACCTTCTGACTGCGACGTGGACTTGGGTCTGTGCCAAGGGATGCAGGGGCTAGCAGCAGGCTGAGAGCATGTGGGCACAGTCCAAACGACCAGGTGTGGAGGTGCCTGTTGTGTGGCCAGTGTATCCCCCGGTGAAGCTTTGTTGCATGGAGGAAGGTGCGCCTTTGCATGGGGGGAGCTTTCTCAGGGAGGCGGCTGGGGAAGTGGCCGTTACCACTGGGAGTGGGCATGAGACAGGCTTTCTGCCTTAGACAGAGCAAGGCCAGATCAATACTGGAGGGTCGCTGAACATCCCAGAGATGTTTGGGGGCCACACCGATGCGGCTTGCCTGGGACACCGCCAGGAACAAGTATGAGGAGCCGCCAAGAGGCCTCTGTGGGGATTCGGCTGGGAGAGGCTCACCTCAGGAGAATGACTGTCACCACCAAAAGGACGAGTGCCTTCCAGAGGGCCAAAGAGCCTGGGCAGGGCAGCCACAGCAGCAGGTGGACTGGGAAGCCACGCTGGACGCTGGCAAGGCAGAAGGCAGCCAGCGAGTTCAGGGAGGCCAGCTCCAAAAGAGACCTTTGGGGAGAGACAAGGCCTGGGTTGGACTGGGGAAGGTCTGAAGGAGGAGCAGCTGGTGGACCTGACTGGAGACTTCAAGAGAAATTAGATAAAAAGTAATAAAGGGTCCCAAGTGGAAGTCAAAGCTTGCTAGCACACCCCAAGTGGAAGACCTGCCTGTTGGCTTGACTGGGGAACTGGTTTAGATTTGGTTAGGGTTGGGAGCTGTAGCAGCTGCTGCCCTGATCAGTGTTGACAGTAACAGCATCAAAGCCCCGTTTGGGAAGTGGCTGTACACAGGAAGCGCTTTTGTTCTGGTCCTTTTACATAAAATGCTGTTCATTTTTGTTTGTTATGTGTGCACCGCTGATCTATTTGTCTCACACCTCATGATCAGCCAATCTGGGTAAAGGAGATGTATTAAATAAGGGGGTGTAGATTTACGGTGCCAGCAGAAATGCATGGAGGGGATAACCCACCCGGGCCTTCTCCCCTTTGGTGCTAGTGGCAGTGCAGTTGCCCCAGACAGAACAGTCGCTCCTCCGTGATTCGGTGGATCGCCGTAGAGTGCTCCTCCCTGGAAGGCCTCGGCGTATGGCTGAAACAACAGTTCTCCTGGGCGCGTTCCAGCCAGCCCTGGCTGCCGCGAACTGTCCAAGGTCCTGATCAATCCTTCCTGGCCTCTCCTGGTGCGATTCTGCTCTGTCGGCTGTGGGGCGGTAACTGCACCACGGGACGTGATTCTGCCTCCCAGGACAGATCTGGGCCTTCCACTAAGTGTCAGCTCCTGCATCGGCCGTCCTTGGGAGTCTTGAGCCAAGCGGGGCAGGACACTTGCTGGACAAGGAGCATTGGGGGAGAAGTGAGTCTTGCTGTCTGTCTTTACAAAGAATGCAATACTAAATTAATACTAATTTGCTACCACATGGCACAGCAAATTTGCATATGGAATGCTATTAAATCTTCTTTCCAAAATAGCTGAGAGGAGAACATTGAAACAAATTAATGTAAATGTGTTCCTATACAAATAATGACCTCAGGTTTTTAACACAAGCCTCCCTGTGAATCCATAGCAACTCCCAATGCAATGGAAAACAAACATTATAAAAGAGAGAACCGATCAGCTGTGTCCTTAACCTTTTGGAATAAAGAAAGTTTCACATTATTGTAATCTAAGGCAAAAATAAAAGATGCTGACCTACCTTAGGTACAAAAAGGTGTTCCAAAGAACCTTTCACTCCCCATTAGAAGAGTGTGCACAAAATGTAGCAGCGAGAGAGAACCTCTGAAAAGGAAAACCGTAACCAAAGGGTTCCAGCCGAAAGCCAAGCATGGCCTTCTCTCAAGGAAGACGCTGCCCCAACCTGTCGCGCTGATCCTGCCGCCGAACAGGGTCCAGCAGGTTGAGAATTCAGCCCCTATCCAAGTAAAAGTTGTGCCATGCATAAAAGATCTTCACGCGTGAGACCTGAAAGACGTATGGGCAAAATTGCTCTCCCCACCTCTTAAAAATGATACCCACTCATAGCCCTTACGCTTTAGGTTGCATTCAGCAACCCAAAGACTTTTTGAGCTGGCACTGGACTATGGGAAGCTATCGTAAACCAAGTTTAAGGGGAAGGAAGGGGAGAGGAAACTCCAGGTACAGGGACTTGGGGGGAAGGATGCATCCAAAGCAAATCTCTTCTTCAGGGGCATGATAGATTGCTTGTGTATATATGGAAACATAGAAACAGAGCGAGTCAGGAGGGGTCTCCCAGGCCATCTAGTCTGACCCCCGGCTCCACTCATGACATGCCTACCATGTGCATGTCCAGCCTGTCCTTGAACACCCTCACCGGTGTGGCCTCAACCTCCTCCCGTGGAAGCCCATTCCACACCCTCAGGGTCCTTGCCATCAGGAAGTACTTCCTGGCATCCACCCTGACGTCCAACTTTTGATGTTTTCTGTTTCTTTTAAAGATAAATGTGCAAGCCTTGTGCCCTTTTAAAAAGCTAATTCTTAAACTTGAAGGGTGGATATGCTGACGTACTGTGGTCGCCGAGTGCTGGGCTGGGGCTCAGGCGACCTGGTTCTGCTCCCCACTTGTCTAAAAGCTGTTTGAATGCCTTTGGACCAGTTTCTCAGCCTAGCCTACCTCACAAGGATGTTGTTGTGAGGATAAAAACAGAGGGGGGGATTATGTAAGGTGCCTTACATTCCTTGCAGGAAAAATATGTGGCGGGGGGATAGTGTATAATAAAATAAAAAATCCAAAGTTGTCCTACAAACACTATGTGCTTGAGAGATATAAATACATCTCATTGTTCGTTTCCAACAAAACGTATTTTGGGGAAATATAATCTGTCGATGTTCAGGCTTAGCAAGTTAAAGTCCTTTTCACAAGACCGATCAGCACCATCGTGCTCCCTGCTTCTTCGCAAGATGTTGCCTTTTATTCCACGATGCGGCAGCCCCGTTTTCGGGTTCCCCCATTCTTCGCGTGGCGAGACAGCCAGCCTCGGAGGACGGATGTCAAGCGCACGCAGCTCCCAGCGCGGTCTCCTCCTCCTGGAGGGGTGGGGGCAGTCTCATGCACCACGCGGGGTGGGGGCTCCAGTCACTGCCATCCCAGCCAAGGGCACCCGGACACCCCCTTGATGAACCCCATTGTTCCTCCGGGGGGGTGGGATAACATGCCCCATGGATCACTGCGCACCTGCCCCATCATGCTGGGATAAAGAGCCGCTGTTGAAAGCTGAGCCGAGCGCCCAGCACATCCGGCCGTTTAGCCCAGCGCACGGCTCGCTGGGAAGCGTCGCCTCTGCCCCTCGGGAATTCTGGCTGCCCCAAAGGCAGGAGAAGGAATCGCTCTCCGGAGACACGGGGGGCCCACCAGAGAGGAGGAGAGTGCCTAGACAGGGCTCCCCAGAGGATGGCCAGCCACGGGTCCGAAGGCAACGCCCAGTGTGGAGAACGTGGAGGGGGAGGCTTTTCTCTCCCTCTCCTGTAACACTTGAACCTCGACTCGAACCCGGGGCCATCCCATGCGGCTGGCTGTGGGGGGTTCAGGAAAGGCCAAAGGAGGCGCCTCTGCAGGCCGCACGCGGGCGGTGCCACCAGGGGCAGGTGTGATGCCCGCCGGCCTGGGCGGCTTTCCCGAGGGCCTGGGCCGACGCGTGGAGGAGGGGGCTACTTGGGGCTGCTAGCCTTGCTGGCTGAGGGCTTGCCCCCCGGGTGGCCTCCGTACGAGTGGCGGAAAGGGTGGGCCTTTCTGGCGTTCACAATACGGAGCAACCGAGCAGTGCAGCCTCGCGGAGCGACCGAGCAGTGAACACCCGAGGGCTCTCCTGACTGCTCCGCTTGGGACAATGAGCATCCGGGCTCGTGGCTGGCTGCCTCCTCCCTTAACCCAACGGATCAGCCCACCGATCGCTGCCGGCCTTTCCCATCCTCCACGTCAAGGGAGTGCGGTGCGGCTCCCGTGTGCCGGCCCAGTCACACTGGTGGGGGTGAAGGCGGCCAGCCGAAAGCTCTCCCAACATGGTTGACCAGAGGTTTGCACCCAGGCCTTCCTGGCCCGAGTCCATCGCACCCCTCTGGGTCTCCAGAGGGCAACGCGTGTGCTCTTGGCCTCCCCCACCCTGCCCCTCTGGGTGTCCCGAGCCGCCCTGACCAGAACGGGTGGCTTGCCCAGCTGTGGAGAGCCACCCAGGAGGCCCCAGGAGGGAGAACGGAAACGCCTTTCGTACAGCCGGGAGTGCCTGACGCCACCAAATCCCGGGAGCTAAGCAGGGTCAGGCCTGGTGAGAATCTGGCCGGGAGACTCGGGTCCTGCACTGAGCAGGACTGGACCGCTGTCTTTTGGGCCTCTTCCACCCATGCGGCTCCATGATCTCAGAGGAAGAGAGAGCAAAGGCGACGCTACTCGTGAGCAGAGACTCACGGGGCAAGGCAGTTCCCGGCTCCATCAGGGTGTTTAACTGCTTGGCCGGGAGGGCTGCTATAGGCTCCGCACCGATGAGCTTGTTCCCTTGCCTTTCCCTGGAACCCATCAGGATGGGCAGAGATGAGAGACCCAAAGCTACAAATAGCTGCTGCCTATTTGCGTTCCAGGACACAGGACGATTACACCACGACTCTAAGACTCTTCTGCACAGGCTAGAAAGGAAAAAACCTGTGCAGCTTATCTAGACGTGCTAACGAGCTTCTAAAACGCGGCAACAAGCAGAGCAGCATGTGCTGAACAAGGTGGCCCTTTGGAACATTTCGGAGCAGGTGGCCCTTTGGATTGCTGCCTGATTTCTCACCCGAGGAATCCAGCTTCTTCGCAACCATTTCTCTGGCTCGAGAACGTCAACAACTTAATTAGGATTCCGGATTCTTCCAGGCTTTGGGCATGTGGAAAGTGCTGCTTCGGAACAGATTTCACCAATATTTCACTTGCGAGTCAAGGGCAAAGCCGTGCCTCCGTGCGGAAAGCTCCACCAGGGAGAACGCCTTTCCATATTTCTAAAAGGAGTGCTTGTTTTGCCACCATCATCATCATCGTTATTAAACCACATGCTCCACAAATATACATCCCCCGCAATGGAGGCAAGCGAGATTGCTGGCATAAATAAGGGGAGTCACACACCTTTCGCTCCTCCTGCCTCTTGTCAGGGAAGCACTCGAGTTTAATTAAGGTGCTGGCGTTCTCGAGCCAGAGAAATGGCGGGCCCAGCTAATTTCCTAAACTGCTCCCCGGCACCTTTTGAAACTTAACTCATGTAGCAAATTAAAAAATGCTAATAGCTGGCCCATAAAACAAAGGGCCCATCTTGCCTGTAATTTCAGCCGGCCTGTGCATTAATTAACTCGGGGAAAGGAAGCCCCTTCAGTTCAGGAACAATTAGCAGCAAGCCCAGATCTCCGGTTCCTTTATCAGAGGCTGCAGGCCTTTCTAGCCCCATGGACAGATCTGCAGCAGACTCGGACGGCCGTCAGCAGAGCAAATGCTGGCGTCTCCGGGCTTTTGTGGCAAGCACGGCAGCGCACTGCATCCTTATGCTCTTATTCCCATCCCCAAGAGCAATCTGTGCTCGCAGAAGCGTTCTGTGCGTGGAGCACTTCCCAGGGCGGGCTCCGCTTGCCTTGGCTCCAGAGACATGGCGCGTCCGCCACTGCTTCCCCTCCTCAGTCAGGGTCCTGAGAGCCACGGGAAACAGGCAGGAAACACAGGAGAGCGATGAGCAAAAGATGGTGACAGCTGGACTCCCATAAAATCCCCGGAGGGAGGCAGACCGGGAGCAGGATAAAAGCTTCGTCTCTGCCTTTGCCGGGAACTTCAGATGTTGCCCCCCGTGCAGTGAATTAAACCCTCTTCCTTCAGACCCAGGAAGGCTGGCTGGGACCCCACTGGCGTGTGCTGAGCAGCCACGGCAGGGCTGCCGCTTGCCACCTTGCCCTTCAGACCTCCCAGCGAGCCAGTGGGCCACCGACCCCTTTGCAGCACCACTGTCTCTGCAGGCGTCTCCTGGGCTGCCAACTGCCTCTCTCCCCAGCCCACTTTTGAAAGAATCTCTTTTTAATCTTCTTTTAAAGTGTAACTCGGAGATTGCCGAGTCCTGGCCCACCTTCATAGAATCATAGAACAGTGGGGCCGGAAGGGGCCAGAAGGCCAACAGGCTCACTCCCCTGGGCATCGGGGTGGGGCATCAAGGTCCAGCCAGCCGCACCTTGAATGCCTCCAGGGCGGGAGAGCCCACCGCCTCCCTGGGTCATGGGTTCCATTGCTGCACTGCTCCGATGGTCAGGAAACGTTTCCTGATATCTAGCCAGAACCGGGCTTCCTGCCGCTCGGGCCCATTATTCCGTGTCCTGCTCTCTGGGATGATGGAGAAGAGATCCTGGCCTTCCTCTCTGGGACAGCCTTTGAAGTACTTGCCAAGCGCTGGCCTTTCTCCCCTCAGGCTTCTCCGGGTTAAACATGCCCAGCTCTGTCCACCTCTCCTCACGGGGCTTTGTCTCCAGTCCCCGGACCATCCAGGGTGCCCTCGTCCGGACCCTTCCCAGCCCATCTGCCTCTTGCTTCGACTGTGGTGCCCAGCGCTGGACTCAGCACTGCAGATGAGACCTCACCAGTGCTGAGCAAAGGGAAACCAGCACCCCACGTGATTTGGAAGTGATACTTCCATTAATGAAGCCTTCTTGCAAGCACATCACGTTGTGGTCTCATATTCAGCCCGGGATCTGCAACAGCTCTGAGACCTTTCTCACTTCCAGCCCTGCTGAGCAAAGCGTTCCCCAGGAACGCCTCGGGGTCCCATTCTTGCTTGCTGCTGCTCTGTGTCGCCACGGTTTCTCCCGATTATGGCGAACCCGTGAACGAAGCCCTGCAAAACACCCTGCGCATGAGAGCACCGCCCAGCTCTTCCCAGTGCAAGGCTGGGACTTCCGTGAGGGGTTCGATCGCTCTCTGACTTGCTCTTCCTTTCCTTTTTCAGCCTTTGACTTTTCTAGCCTGTTGGTCTCCTCCAGGGAGCCAGGCCTTCTCGCGGTGCGTCTGAAACAGGGCAGCCTCAGTCTTGTCGTTTCTGCTTGTAGGGAACGGGGTGGCTCGCCTTGATCTAGGACCCCCTTCTCCTCTTCCTGTTGGTCTGGCTATTTGCAGAGCTCTCCTCCAGGACCGTGTTTTGATCGCATCCATTTTCATCCTGTCAGCTTTTTTCACTGTCCATTTTTCACACCCAGACACTGTGATTGGGAATACAATAGTTTGGATGATCTTGGCCTTGGTCTCCAGTGAAATGTGCATTTCTAGGAAACTAATAGTGGCAGGGGATCCCAGTCCAGCGCTTTGCTTTGATTCGCACTCAGCCACCCAGAAAGAAAAAAGAGAGAGAGAAGCTGGCGGGGCAGCAACCCTCCCGGGGGACTGGGTCAGGCAGCAGAAGGGGACTTCTTCTCATGGAGAAGAGAGTGTTTGCCTCGTGTGTGTGTGTGTGAAACGTGTATCCTGTTGCGCTTTGAGGGAGCAAAGAAGTGAGTCGGCCTTTGGGCCAACTTTCTGAGGTTTTTGGCCGCTTGGGGCCCTCGGTTCTCCTTGTCTGCAGTGGCCGGCAGAGCAGAAAGGGGGGCTGGACGGAGGCGTTTCGTGCGTCGCCTCCTCCCCTCTGCGTTGCGCGTCTTCCTGGGCACCTCCCTTTTCTGTTGGCCCCACCAGTTTGTCTCTTGGGACAGGGCTGGACGACCGGCCCGAACGGCAAGCCCGCCCTAACACAGCAGCCATTTCGTGAGAGCACCCCAAATTGCAGGCATGCCTGCCAGCCCAGAAACCCTGGACCCCCGGCTCCGCTAAACCAGTCCCCTAGAGCCCAGCATGATGCGCTTGGACCCAGCAGATCAGATGCTCGGTGGAGAGCGCATGGCCGGAGCATCAGCAGCAGCCCCCGCTGGTTGCTGGACCCCCGAGTTAAGCCACCTCTGCTAGCAGCCAGCGGAGAAGGACGGCATAGCAACAGAGACACAGAGCGAGTCAGAAGGGGCCTCCCGGGCCATCTAGTCTGACCCCCGGCACCAGCCGGCTCCGCTCACGACGTGCCCTTTTCTGCCCGGAAGCTGCCAGCGCCTGAGAGAGCAGCAGGCCCAGCTCGTCCGAGGCGGCTCCCTCGGCCCCGACGGCTCGGCTGGGCCACGGGTCTTTCCGGGAGCCTGCCAAGGTGCCGCCTCCGTTGTTCCTGCCTGGCTGGAGCGGCTCTTGTGCCATTAGAAGAGCGGTTTCAAAGGCGGTGCAGGTTGCTTGCTGCTGCAGAAACGAGACACCCCGACAGGAAATTCTGAATTTGTTTCCTTGGTGACAACTTGTAATTGCTTGATCATGTCGTGCATGTGCTGCAGGGCACGAGGTGTCTTGGAGAAGGGACGCGTGGAGAAGAAACACATTTCAAAGAGCTCTCTCATCCTCAGCATCAAGTTTTGGAGGGGGAGCGCGCCTGGAGGCCCAGCTGGCTCACCGGCAGGCTGAGAAATCCCCTTCTGGCCACAATCCATCACCAAGGCGAGAGCCTCCACGGAGGGCCTCTGCCCATGTGCCGGGGCACCACTCACCACAGAGGCACCACAGCCGGGGCTCCAGGCACAGCACATGGGAAGGAGGCCTCACGGGCCGGTCACCGTGGCCACAGGGCTTGGGCCGGGGGACGGAGGGGGCCCGCAAAGGGGACCCACAGCTCCATTCACACACACGAGGGATCACGCCAGCACGCAGAGGCTTCGGGAGAGACGTCCAGGTAGCACCAGGTCCCCCAGCACCAGCTGCGCATCCCCAAGCGCCACGGGCTTGTGGGCAAGGGTGCCGCTGCGCATCTCGCACGCTTCCGTCCCACCTTTCCTTTCAAGGAGCACAAGGCAGCTTACGGCAGTCTGCTCCTTCTCGCAATCTTACCCTCACAACAACAACCCTGTGGGGTAGGCTGGGCCGAGAGTCTGTGACTGGCCCAGAGTCCCGCAGTGAGCGCCAAGGCAGAATGAGGACCCCACGCCACGCGGGCACGCTTAACGACTGCCACGCACCGCTGCTAGCCCACTTCTTCCCCCCACACATGCACTGAGGCATGCGCATGCGCACACGCCCCCCCTGCCCACACAACTCCAGAAGGACACCCGGCGTGAAGGAAGGAGGCTGGGCCAGGTGAGGCCTGGTGCTGCCAGGTGGAGCCAGCCGCCACCTGCCCTCCCGGATCTCTGGACCTCGGTGGCCACGGAGCAAGCCCTGCCTGCTTTAAGGGAGACCGTGGCAGCCGTGCAGTCTGCTCACCCGGTGGAGGAGACCTCAGCCCCTACGGAAGGGAGTGAGCGAAGGCGGGTGGGCGGGCCGAGGGAGATGGCTTGGGCGAAAGGGAGGCACTTCCTTTGCTCCTGGCCGGGGGCAGGGGCGCCAGCTCCCCCCACACTGGCGCCTGGGGCGCGCCCGAGAGTGATGCGCTTCCACGCAGCAGTCTCCTGCTTCTGGATCCCTGGGTGGGAAAGAAAGCTTCTGCGCGACAGTTGCCGGTGCTGGGGGAAAGCTCTCTGGGCCCCTTGCACGGCTGTGTGACCGTGAGGTGGCCCCACAATGAAATGACTGTGAGGACGCGGGGGGCTCCCGAAGCCCCCCCCCCAGGCAACAGCGGAGCTCCTGCTGCAGCCCCCAGCCCCCGAGTCTGGAGGCCTCACAGCCGGGAAGTGCTCAGCACATGCCTCCCTGAAGGAGGGGGCCAGGAGGGCTCCTTCCCCAAAGGCCCCCCAAACCCAGGCCTGTGAGGAAAGCCCAGGTGCTCCCGGCCTGCTTTGCTCCATCTCCAGGAGGAGCTGGCCGTGGAGACGGGTGCAGAGGCTTGGACGGCCATCAAAGGTGCTGAGCCAGCTTCCCCAAAGGGGTGCCCTGCCGAGAGGCGGGAGCACAACTCCCAATGCTCCCAGCCAGCAGGCGGGAGGCCGAGGTGAACGCGGATGCCGTCCTTCCGTGGGCCATGACCGCATGCCAGCAGGAGGCCCGTCCCCCCTGGAATCCCCCTTCCCTCCCTCCCTCCCTCCCTCCCTTCCTTCCGTGATCCACTTTTACTGGTGGCTTCCCCAGCCTCCTCGGCCGGCCAGCGGCCTTCACGAGCCCATTAGGCACTCTGTGCAGAAGCGCCTGCCCTTCGCTTCCATTCCACCATGCAGCTGGCCCATCTCGGTAGACAGGTCTGGGGCTTGGGTGTATTTCAAAAGAAAGTGGATAATTTCCCCCCATTCACTTCTCTCCACACCACTCATGATTTTGCAGATCTTCATCATGTGCCCTTCGGGGCCTGGGAAAACAGCCGCTCGGGCTGCTTAAAACGCTGCTCTGGATGATGTGTCCGCCCCCTGATCCTTCCAGATGCTTTTCCCCCGCCACCTTTTCCAGCTCCACTTTGTTCTTCCCTGAGGTGGAGCAGAGAAAATTGCAACCTGCGGACTCGATGTGGATGCATCGCAGGCTCGTAATGGCCTCGTAATAGGTGCCGTTTTGTTTGCTGGTTTCTCTCCCAATCCGTCTTCCAGTGGCGCCTGCCTCCTCCGCTGCTGCAGCTCGCTCACTCACGTGCGTGTGGGGCTTTTCATTACGGCCCCAGGAGGACCTGCCTCAGCAGCCACGTTCAGCTCTGGGTCTCTCCGAGGCCCTCGTCGCCTGGACTGTTTGCCCCCTCGTGCATCACCGGGCAGCTGGCGGGCATCCGCCCCGCGTGCCATCACCCCTCGAAAGCCTTCCGGGCCCCGCGCGGCCTCCTCAATCACGTGGCGACTGCTGTGGACGTGGCTGCCTCCGTCTCCTGGGAAAGGCCTCCCGGTATTCCGACCTCGGCCTGCACTCGGTTGCCACAGCAAGACGCACCCTGGATCGGACCGCACGTCACATCACTGGGTTCGTCACATCACCAAGGCCGCGTCTCCCTGACAGGGATTGCTCCTGAGCCCCACAGAGCAGTTTGCTTGCTTGCAGGGAGGGGAAAGGGTTGGATCTGTGTGTCGCACACTCCAGGGTCCCAATCCTGCCCATGAACCCCATGCTGAGGACTGGCCGGCGCTGCACCCTCAGTTCCCCGAAGCCCAGATGGGCCAGACTGCAGCTCCCCAAATGCCTGGCTGAGGGAACCAGGACTTCTTTCTGGGAGCTGTTCTGCCCCCGGTGATATTTGCAGGTGGACCCCGCATGGCGCCGGGCTCGCGGGGACGGCAAGCGTACATCTGGCATCATGAGCATCCTTCGGGTGGAGAGGGCCACCATTTTCCTAGCAAGGAGCAAGGATCCCTGCTCGGGGTGAGTACTTCCCAGCGGAGCAAATAGGTTTGGCAGGGTTTTATACCGGCTTCAAAACCCTGCCAGATCTGTTTCACTAGTAAGGGCAATGAGACAAAGGGAATACATGGGAACACACGCCCAGGAGGAAACGCCTTACCTACTTGTGGCCATTTAATATCTCCTTTCAGTCGGACATTGTCTCAGATGTTTTTACAATGGACTGTTGACAAAAAACCAAGTGGTTTGTTTGTTTAGGTAAAGTTTTTATATGCTGTCCAATACTAAAGTCTCTGGATGGTTTACAAGAAACCAGGCACAAACAAACAAACAAAAACAACCACATACAACAAACAACACACCACACACTGCATCCGATACGTAATGATAAAATCAAAGATAAAACCAACTAACTGTTAAAATACTGGGAAAGTAAAACGGTCTTTGCCAGCCACTGAAAAGACTAAAGGTCGATGCTGATGCTGACGAGGCGGTTGCGGTTGGGCACGAGAAACGCCCCCGGCAAGAGTCGCTGCGGTCCAGGGCCCGGAAGCCCGGTGCCGCACAGGCGTTCTGGGGCGAGGGTGGCGCCGCCTGTGGCCTCGGGCAGGCCTGGACCGGCTGGTGGCGCCACCGAGGAGCTGAGCACCAGCCCGCGGGAGGCAGCGCTCTTCCCCCCAGAGCCCGGCCCGGCGGAACCACGGGTTCCGTCAGGCGAAGGCAGCGGCGGAGGAGAACTGAGCAGGCGCCCCCACTTCCGTGCCGATCGCCCCTTGCAGCCCCCACCCCCATGCCCCCCTCACCTCCCCCAAAACATCTGACCCGCAAAGGGACCTCACCCAGGAGACACTGGGCCCGTTTCCCGATCGGCCTTTGGGCTGACCAAGAGCGCTTCCCTCTTGTCCGAGTGCCCTCATCCCGGCCACAACAGGAGACACATTTCTCTCTCTCTCTCTCTCTCTCTCTCTCTCTCTCTCTCTC
>NW_025335985.1:7104055-7144252 GCF_004798865.1 Varanus komodoensis
TCTCTCTCTCTCTCTCTCTCTCTCTCTCTCTCTCTCTCTCTCTCTCACACACACACACACACACACACACTCTGGTTTGGACCTGGAAGCAGTCGGGCGGCATCAGCACCTGCCCAAGCACCAAACGATCCCTCTCAGTGGCTTCATGCCTGTAGGAGCTCCGCGCGCAGCTCCCTCCGCCCCGAGCCTCAGTGATGCAGTGGGGAGAAACGCGTGAGACAGCGATGGGGAGGGGGGCTGCTGCCCTGCCCCCTCCCTTCCCTGCTGCCCCGATGGCGACCGGCCTGGAAGCGCCAAAGGAGGTGGGAAGAATCCTCGGGGCGGGGCAGGGGGGCAAAGCTACAGCGCATTCTGCAGGCACATCTTCGGCATGCGTGCATTAGTATCATGAAAGAAAACACGGGTTCCCATTAAATAGATAAAATGTAAATAGATAAAAATCGGGTGGCAGAGGCCCTTCTCCGGGAACCCTCCGTGAAGGATATTAGAAGGGCGAGTACTCGGAGGAGGGCTTTCTCTGCAGTGGTGTCCAACCTATGGAATGCGCTCCCCAGAGAGGTCTGCCTGGCGCCGTTGTTATTTGTTTTTCGGCGCCAGGCCAAGACCTTTTTATTTAAACACTATTTTAACTGTTAATGGTTTACTTGTTGATTTTAAATTGACCAGGCTGTTTCCACTATTTTATTTGTTGTATTTTATTTATTTGATGAATTTTTTGCATTTTATATGGGATTTTAATGATTGTAAGCTGCCCCGAGGCTCATGCGATGGGGCGGCATATAAGTTGTCTAAATAATTAATTAATAAAATTGCATTCCTTCAGTACAAAAACCATTCTGTCCAGAAAGGCACTTTTTAAAAGGTCCACTTTCCACATTCTATTAAAGGAATTGTAAAACTGCCACCCTTCTGTGAACCCAACCAATCTCGTTCCATGTCCTGAACGACCCAGTGATGGACGGACGGGCTTCCTTTGAACTCCCAGGCCCAAACTATTTCTCCTTCTCCCAAAGCTGAGCATTGTCCGTGGCCGCCGGGAGCGCGCCGGGAGCTGTGGGACTGTTTCTGTCCCAGCGAGCGCAAGGCTGTGCCCGTTGTGGCTTGGTTGCAGCATCCCCACGCTCCGGAGACGGTTGCTGGCACAAGGGGCACCGAAGGAGGGGAGCCTCGTTCAGCGGGCGCTGGCCCCCCACTCGCGCAGCAGCCGTTCTGGATGTGGCCCGCACCGGTCCGAAGAGACTCGACACGGAGGGAAGCGCAACTCCCACCACTGCTCCGTGGTCAGAGCTGCGCTGCTGCCCTGCCCGGGGCCCACAGCCTCTGCCTGACTGCCCCAGCCGCTGGGCTGCTGAGCAAGCGGGCTTTCGCCCCCTTCTTCCCCACGGCCCATGGAATGGACACAATTCTGCGCATGCGTTGCACTCCAGTTTTTCTCCTGAATCCGACGGACTGCAGGGTCACTGAGAAAAGCTGTCAGCTGGAAGCAGAGCGGAAAGAGGACCTGCAGCAGCTCGTTCTGGGCCGTGAAGAGGCGTGCGCAGCGGACCGGTTCGCTTTACGGCACGGCTAGAGCTGGTCCGGGGGCCAAAGGAGCAGCCAGAGAATGGCGGGTGGCAGGAGCATCGAAACCCAAGGAGCCAGCGCTGCTCTGCTCATGCAGCCAGGAGGCCGTGGAGGCTGCGAGCTTCAAGCGCACGACTGAAATTTCAGAGCTTTTCCCTTCTTTGCCTTTTACCAGAACCTGCAAACATTCAAGCACGTCAAGAGAGCAGTGGCAAGGCACCAGGTGGCGGTGGATGGGTGAAGAGAAACGGAAGCTGGGTGCTATTCCTATTCCTATCCTACTCCTATTCTACTCCTATTCCTACTCCTATCTCTATCAACTATTCCACGGCTGCCAGAATGGGCACGGCCGGCCAGCAGGAGCGGCTCCTTGGCCATTAAGTCTGAAATGGCCTCACTGTACCACTGAACTCCTTGGTATCTTCCATTTCCCTTCGACACGGAGGCTTTAATGGCTGGTCTTCCCAGAGCCGGCTTCCTTGAAAGATTTCCCACATATAGGTGGATAGTTTCATTATATGAATCTGAATATCACAGGATATGTAACGCATGCCCTCGCACCTCATTTTTATATGTCCCCGCGTAGCTGCGCAACATGGCAATCCACGTTGTTGAATACCTTGCCCACCTGTTCCAAATCTGTCACCTTTTTCTGCAGCACAGACAGAGGACAGCTGGTGCGAGAAACCCCAGAGAGAACTGATTCTCTTTTGGGATAAATTTGGAGTCACAAACTGCCAGTGTTCTAAATTTCCTCTACATTTCTAAGAGGAATTAAATTATTGCCTGATTAATGGAAATCTAAGGAGTTTGATAATAATGCATGTTAAATTATTCCCTTAAGTACCTTGTCATATAATTTGATTAAAATATATCTAGATGTTTTATCTTTGTCTACCTATCTTGGTTGTAATCTAAATTCTTTCCCACCCGAATCTTGATTAATAACTCTAATCTCCCTTCCTAGTTCCCTTGCCTTTTGTTCCTTCAGGAACCCCTCTTAATAATATTATTTTTCATTTTCTTATTATCTAATTTATCTATTATATTTGATTTGGGGGGGGCTTGGGGGAACCAGGCCTCTCCCGCTCAACAACCCTTTGATTTCAATTTTTCTTTATCACGAGTAATTCTGACTGAGCTGGGCCAATGTTGCTAATCTTGCTTTCTAATCATTCATGTGATTTTAACATTTGTTCCTCTGCTTTTAATATAAAACTTCTGCTTCCATATTTACATATTTTTCCACAGTTTTAATCAGAAATTCTTCATTAGTCAGTGTAGCTGAAACAATTTCACTCTTTAACTTGATGTCTTACGAAGCCCTATTAACATCTTTTTATCTGGGTAGTCGCAGTGTAGGCTCAGTGGAAGAGCCCCCGTGCTTCCCAGTTCTCTGGCAGCATCCAAAGAGCGTGAACAAAACAACCCTCACTCATAGATCCATAGAATAGGAGAGTTGGAAGGGGCCATGAAGGCCATCTAGTCCAGCCCCCTGCTGTTGCAGGACCCCAATCCACACCATTCCACTCGGGTGGCTGCCCAGCTTCTCCTTGAATGCCTCCAGTGTGGGAGAGCCCCCACCTCTCCAGGCAGCCAGTCCCACTGCCGTATTACTTGACAGTGAGGAAGCTCTTCCTGATGTCTGGCCTGAATCCGGGTTGTCGCATTCCGTGTCCTGCGCTCTGGCATCAGCCAGAAGAGATCCTGGCCTTCCCCTTTGCGACAGCCTTGGAGGGGCTTGAAGCATGCTATCATGTTCCCTCCCAGTCTTCTCTTCTCAAGGCTGAACAGGCCCAGTTCTTCGGCCTCTTGTCATAAGGCTCATTTTCCAGGCCCTGCATCATCTTTGGTGCCCTCCTTTGAACTCTCTCCAGATTTGCAGCATCTTTTTCAGACCCGGGTGCCCAGAGCTGGACACGGCATTCCAGGTGAGGTCTGACCAGAGCGGGGGGGGGGGGGGGGGGGGGCAAGTGCTTCTCTTGCTCTGGAAGTGATGCCTCTTTTTATGCATCCCATAATAGTGTTTGCCCTTGTTGTGGCCGCATCACATTACCAGCTCATTGTGCATAAACATGTGTAAGAGTGGCTGTTTGCACGCATACGTTGTGTTTACGCATGTTTGATTCTGATTAGAACGTCCTTCCTGAACTCCCAAGCAGAAAATCAATTCTGGGAGCAAAGAACTGGAGTTGGATTGCAGAACTTTGGTCTATGTCCTCCTTTTATTTCTTTAAATACAGAATCACATGGCTAAGTATTTCTGAGCTTCCGCTTTCATCTCCACTGGGTTATGCTGCCTGGGGTCTGACTGAGAAGGATCCCCAAAAGAGGGGACCAAATTTAGCAGTAGAGAAGACACCAGAGATGTCATGGCACAGCTTGGGGTTGTTCCCAACCTGTTTCAGGAAAAAATGTTCCTTGATCAAGGGCAAGAAATATTTATACTCCTTAATAAAAACTAGTGGAGGAAACATTCATACTGCGGTTGTGCGCTCTCTCTCTCTCTCTCTCTCTCTCTCTCTCTCTTTTCTACTTCTAGAAAGAAAGAGAGGTTCAGACCTGGAATGACAAGCATCTCTTATTTTCTGGGACCAGGACATCATAGCAAATATAAGCCAGTGGTTGAGTGAGGTCATTCGTGGAGCTACTGGGCCTTTGGTAGCTGTGGGAAACATGGCTGAAAGTCCGGCAGAGGTGGGCCCGCTGATCCCGTTCATCCACCCGCTGTCGTGCGCAGGGTTCCCTCCCCAGTGCATGGCTGGGGGTGCTCAGAAGGAGCCCTGGGGCAGCATGCCAGGCCGGGCCCTCGCACGGTGACGCACACTTGCAGGAAGGGGCCCAGACGCAGCCCGGGGGCCGGGAGGGACCGCATCCTGCGCCTCCGACACCTTGGTGGCTCTGTGGACGGAGCTTCCAGCAAGCCTGGGGGCCTGCCCTGGGGCACTTCCTAGGGGCGAGCTAGCAACCAAATTCCCCTTGGGACTCCTAACATGGCAGGTGCCATGCCTGCTCTCTTCCTCCTTCCTAGAGAGCACCACAAGGCAGGGCTCAGCCCCAGAATATATTTGGAATGAGCAGAAGAGGTTGCTTCTGAGCAAGCACCGCGTCTGAGTGGGATGGTGTAACCGGGTGACCTGCAGCAGCAGGGGCTGGACTCGATGGCCTTCCTGGCCCCTTCCAGCTCGACTCTCGGATGCTTCTATGAGCGCGTCCTCCGTGCAGCTGAGTAACCACCAGCGTTGCTTCCATTCTAGAACGGTGGGGCAGAGGAGCTGTTCCTCTGGGGCTGACCCCACGCCCTGCTCTTCTTCCCTGCTTGGCCCGCTCGCAGCAGGTCCCCTTCCCTCCGTGCCCACATCCTTCCCAGCTGCACCCGTCGCCCGGTGCTTGGAGCCCCGGCTACCCCTTCCGCTCTGCCCGCATCCTGCTCTTGGATATCCCACCGCAGCCCCTTCTGGACGGTCCTCTGAGTGGGGAGGAGCAGCTTGGTGACCTGAAACGGTGGAGGGTCCGACTTGAGGGCCTCCACGGCCCCTTCCAACTCTACTGCTCCGTGGCATCTGCAAGGCCCTGAGAGGGACCGTGACTCCCGTTCCCCCCGCCGTTGGCCTGCCAACCACAGCCGACGGGCACTGCGGCTTGTCTGGAGGACGGTTGGAGGACGCTGATCCGGGCAGCCATGGCGCTCGGACCTCTCCGGGCTCCACGCTTGGACTGCCTGGCATTCTGTGCCAGCGGTTCTGCTCCTCCTGGCGCTGTGGGCTTCGTGCCTCCACCCCCCCCCCCGGTCACCGTCTTGCCAAGAGTGCAGATACACTCAGCTCGTTAGGCGGCGTCTAAGGGGCCGAGACTGGTTCATACAGTGTTATATAAATATTCTCATCACTTGGGTAAGTGAGCTGATCTTAGAATCCTGCTGGCCTGGCAAGAAGACATAGCAATAGACATGTGAGGGATCTTGGAGTGGAAAATATTAGTAATTTTTTTATTAAAAAGAAGAAGAAGAAGAGAAGAGCAGGAAAACATTTTAAGCCAAGAGCATCTGTGTTTTTGGGCCACCGTGCATGGAAACTTTGGACAAGGAGCCAGCCAGCCTATATTTCCAATTTGAAAATTATTAGAAAACAATCCAGAGCATCATTCTGAAATGAGAAAGAAATCTCAGCTTCTCGCTTGCTTGTTTTTCCACTGCCTTGTCCGAAGGCTTCTGTGACACATTTCCAGGTCTCCTCCAGGCACGTGCACAGCAGGGATCCGGCCGAAGCTGAAGAACCTCCTCCCCCGATTCCAGGTAAGGCTTTCTTGGATGTGGCGAGGCGAGGCCAGCGAGAGGCCACCTGGCAAAGGGAGGGCCGAGGTCAACTGCCGCCTCTGCAGGAGAACGGCACTCGGTTAGGGGACATCAGGGCAGCGGCAGGGGCCCCGAGGCGGAGGCCGCGCTCTGTGGCTTGCAAGGTGCTCCCCGGATGCTCCAGTGCCCCCTCTCCTTCCACCTCCCGAGGAACGCCCCACAGGAAGCCGACCGGCGCACCGAGGGAGGCTCGGCACTGCTCTCTCCTTGAGATGCCGCCTCACAATTGGCGGGGGGCGCAGAGATGCGACGCGGAAGGCTCTCGCCCGTGCCCCAAACTCATGCAGGCCAGAGTACCACCCCCCGATCCTGGCCCCTCTGTGGATGGAGTGACAGATTCTCCTGAAAGCCTCTACCTGAAGCGTTTTACAGGTGGAGGAAGCCCGCCTGAAGGCACATTCCGTCTTTGTGAGCTCCTCAGGCCCACAGGGTTACATAAACACACGTGGCTTCTTTTCTTGGTGCACAGCCGGAGCCCTGGCCAGCCGAGTGTGGACGCAAGGAGGCCAGCGCTGTGCCTCCCGGCGAGTTTCCACTGTGGCGAGGTCAATCCACCAGCTGCAGCCCCGCTTGGCCCCCCCCCCCCCCCTCCCCTCCCTCCTGCTCTGCCTCTTTGTTTCTTCCGTGCTAACCTAACCACAGCATTTGGCCACAGGCCCCCATGGAAGCTCTGCAGGCACAAGGATCCGCAGTAACATTTTTCAGCCATGTGGGGAGGCTTTGCAGTTTGAAATGCGTGGCATCTCAGCCCCACACGGCACCCTCGGGCGCCTCTTCCTGTGTCGCCGGGATTGCTTTGTGGCTCGGTTGTGGTTCCAGGTCTGTCAGTCCCTCTCAGCATCCAAGTCTGGCAGAAGAGGCGGATGATGGATGCTGCGTCCACATGGACCCGAAGAGGGCCGTTCGTCGCGCGTCTCCCGGGAAAAGGAGCCGTGTTGTGCTGGAGATGTGAGAGTCTGCAACACGGTCAGCGGGACAGGATGACATGGGCCTTCCAGCCGCGGCAGTCCTGGAGTGGAGTCACACGGCTTACTGGGGTGGGCCGGAAGAGCGGATCCCCCCGTCCGTCCCCATCCCTTCCTCCTGAGCGGCACGTCCTGAGGCTGCAGGCCAGGCCTGCCTCCTTTGGCCGGTTACTCGCAAGCCGCTCGAGGAGCACAGACGACTCCCCAAATGAGCAAACGAAAAAGAGGGCCCAGCTGTAGATGGAGGCAGGGGCGCCCATGTTCACTCCCAGTTGAAGAGATGCCAGGTGGCTGTGCGGCTGCATAAAACAGGCCCCGGATGGGAATGGCTGCCGGCAGCCGGAGGCTTCCGAGGTGGCCGGGCTTGGCTCTGGCACGGGGGCTTCATGAGCCCTTGTCCTTCCCTGCTCATGGCTGCTCCTTGGGTCCTGAGAGGCCAGCACAGGGCCACTTTGGCTTGTAAACAGCACTTTCCGTTCGTTTCTGCTTTTTAAAGAACTTGGTAAACGGGTGAAAGTGAAAGGAAACTCTTTTTCCCTTTATGTATTTGTGTTATTCCAGTATACCACACTGCCACCTAGAGGTTATGTGATGACAAAGCAGGAAAAGAAATAATAATATTTATTATTATCATCATCATCATCGTCGTCGTCAAGATTTCTAAACCACCCATAGCCAAAGCTGTCTGGGCAGTTAATGTGCCAGGAATTTCTTTGTGTTGTGCTTGGATCTCAGTTCTGTGATTAAACCAAAAGGAGAAACGGATGATGAAGAGCTTCAAGTGGGAAAGTCGAGCCAGAGGTGTGGGGGTCCATGTTTCGGGACTCCAGGCAGTAAGCTCAAATCCCTGGGAGTCAGCCAGTCTTTGCATCTGAGAGCCAGAAGGAATTAATTGAAAGAATTTGTTTCAAAACATTACTTTGAGGAGGAAAGAAGCCCTCCGTATCCTGAAGCAGAGAACGCGGCATGCCAGCAGGGCCGGGAGCCCGCAGCTCTTGGGTCAGGCATGGCCTCAAAAGGCTCTCCTTCCAGCATGGGGAGGGGGCCCTTCTTACAGGAACGGCCCCTGGGGAATTGTGCTGGGGGGTGGGGGCAGTCCCACGCACACCTTCAGTCATAGAAGGGAGATTAGAGTGAGAACTCCTTGGGCAAAAGAAAACAGAGAAACGGGTGGGGAGGGAGCGGTCGACACTGGGACGCAGTTTCCCTTGGCCTGGCCTGTTCGTGGCTCCCACGCCTCTGCGCTGCCCTTTCACCTCTCGGCCAAATGCTTCGGCCCTGCCTCAGCGTCCGCTGCGCCTCTTTCACGAGTCTAGTCCGCAGTGCCCCCAGGCCCACATATCCCAGGCTGGAAGCCAGGTGAGCCCCAGAGGCGATGGAGAGGGCGGGAGTCCAGCCAGAATGGGCCCCCCAAGCCATGAAGCTCTTTGGAGCGGGGCTCAGGTTGCGCCTTCCGGGCACAGAGGCCAGCGGGTGTGTGGAAGGGCACGAGGTCGGCATGGCAGGAGTGAACTGGTCCCTGGGGGGCAGCAGCAAGCAGCACCCCACACCGCCCCGAGGCCAGGTGCGTCCCACCACAGCCAGGCAGGCATCTGGCACCCCAGGCAGAAAAGCCCAGCCTCCAGGGGTCCCCCGCCTCGCTTGCCAGACCCTCCTGGGAGGGGGCAAAAGGGGCTGGGCAGCAGATGCACCGGAGAGGAGGGGGCAGCGACCCCTCCCGGGCCCTGCCCCACGCAATGTGCGTGCGCACTGTTCCACCTGCGTCCCGCTCGGCCTCGCCTGTGAGCGGCGGCACGGGGCAGGCCTGGCTCCAACATGGCAGAGTAAGCCCTGGAGCAGCGCATCCTCCGGAGCCAGAAACACGGAAGGGGCCACCCGGCCGGCCGGACACAGCCCATGGGATCCGTGCCGCTCCGGTGGAGGCCTGGAGGCTCTCGGGTGCAGTCCTCCGCGCCCACCCAGGGCAGCTGCAAGAAGGCCAGCTCTGCGGGCGTCTTCCTCCGGTGGAGCCCACGTTCCTCCTCCTGAGAAGCCCTCTCACCCCCAAGGAAAAGAATTTGCTTTGGCCGTCAAAAATGCGCTTTGCCAACAGGACGCTGCCTGCCCCTCGGGCCCCTCGGGCGCCACCTCCGCCTGCCAGGGGAGCATCACGCTTCTTGGAGACGCAGTCCGCGGGAGCTGTGGGGCTGCTGCACCCCGGGGGGCCGGCTCCGTCCTCCAAAGGGCTCTGGGGCTTCCCGGCCTCAGCCGTGCACGCCCCTTTGCTGGGTCCAGGCGCGGATCGGTCACGCCTTCGCCAGTGCTGGCAGGCCAGGCTCGGGGGGGGGGGGGGGCAGGTCCCCCACGGAGAGGAGCGTCTCCCCTTCCTCTGCTCGGGCAGGCCTGCTGGTCGGCGTAGGGCCTGCGGGGCCTCGACTGATCTCCCCCCATCCGGGAAGGTCCACGGAGAGTGGCGCGGCCCAAGCGCCCACCACGGGCCGTGTCGCGGCAGCGTGCTTTGCTTCCGGCACAGCCGTGCGCTGCGTGGCAGGGCCGCCGCCGGTGTGTCAAAGCAGCAACATGTGCACGCCCCCAGAGGTCGGTGACACGGCCGCCAACACGCCTCTCGCCATTCAGCTGCAGCTTATTAGCTGCCCGTTCTCTGTGCTCCTCAATTATTTCCTGGAGACGTTTCTTTCCTCGTGACTGAAGAGTTGGGGGTGGGAAGGAAGATTCCGCCGAAAGACGGAGCCGTGCGGAGTTTGTGGGGGGGGGGGAGCCTGGCGAAGTTCGGGCCCAGAGCAAAAGGTCTCCTGGTTTCCTTCACGGGGAGCAGAGATGCCCTCCCTGCGCCAGCGAGGACAGAAGGCGCTGAGGGCCACCGCAAAAGCGGCTCCCCACAGCTGCCGCCGTCGCTTGGCTGGGCAAGGAGGGCCCCGGGCGGCTGTCCTGCCTCTGACTTTTCCACTGTCCTTGGGGGCCAGCGCAAGTATGTCAGTTTTGAAAGCACGGAGCTGGCAGTGGGGGTGGGGGGGCAACGTAACTGTTGACCTCTTTCCAAGCAAGGAGAAGGCCAGGAGGAGCTGGAAGTCTCCCTGCCCAGAGGGAGAGCTGTCCAGATAGCCAGTGCTTGTGGGCGTGTGCGCGGAGGAAAAGGCGTCTGGAGATGTGGCGTGAGAATGCAGGGAGGTGGCCTGGGACCTTTTCCAGAAAGGTCGCCGAGCACTGGAAGCAGCCCGGTCAATCAGCCAGGCAGGCGGAGATGGGGAACACCCTCCCCGGCACTCTGTCGCCGCCGTGCTCTGGTGCCACCCCTCGCCAGCTCCTCTGGAATCCAGCCGCTGCTCCTCGCGGGGCCATCTGGAATGGCCTGCCATGCGCCTTTCTCCAGCTCCCTTTTTGCTGCTGCCAAGGATCAAGGAAAGAACAAGCAGGACGGCGAGAGTCCCGCAACGCCCCGCTCTTGAGTGGTGCCGGCGGATGGCCCAGCATTCGTCAGCAGAGCAAAGCCGCAACGGGGGCTCCCTCCCAGAGACCACTGCTCTGCAGGCAGGGGCCCCGCAGCCCCCCGCTGGAGCCACGCAACTGCACGGCGTACGCCCCCCTGAAGGAGACAAGGTGGGAGAGGCGGGGTGAATGTACGGCGATCCGGGGCCAGGCATCCCCACCCCCTCCTGGGCATCTCGGAAGGAGCACGGGGCACCCTCGGGCCAGGCCCAGCTTCGGCATACGTGCAAATGCTGCAACCCAGTTCCGGGAAGCGTGTGCCCCGACCGAGCGGGATCTGCGCACACTCGGCAGAGCGCTGGGATCGGCTCCAGCCGCGCACTAGCACGGGGGGCTCCCAAGTCCGCGCGAGGCTGCTTGTGCTCCGATTCATGAAACAGCCCTGAGCCTGCATTGCATGAGCAGAAGGTTCGTGGCGTCTCATCGTGAGCAAGGCAAATGAACCGTGCGCTTCTGAAGGGCTTTCGAAAGCTATTATTAGCTTCAAAATATGCCTCTTCCCAACGCAGGAAGCACACACTCGCATCAAGAGGTTGTGCACTTGCCTGTTTTAATTGCAAGAAAAAAACCGCACTTACCAAATACTAGAACATTCAGGGTTTCAAATGTGAACGCGTATTAGCCAAGCTGAAGGGGCTGGTTCCCCCGATGGGCAGGGAGGCCGGCTCGGATGCCTTGCTTCAGCACTAGGGCCAGGGACCCCCAGGCATCAGCTCTGGGACCTTCCCAGCACCGCCACAGCCCAGCCACACAGCAGTGACCTTCCAGGAGAGCCCCGGAATCCCCAGGGGTCCTTCGGTGGCAGCAGCGGTGGTGGGGGGGTGCTCACAATCCAGGCAGGGCTCTGCCTGCACCGGGCTGCAAGGCCGTCAGCACCAGGGCAAAAGAGCCACTCGGTTGGAAGCCACGCCTGGAAGGTGCAGTGCTCTTGCCCTGGATCCTGCAGGGGCACCCGGAGCCACGCTGGGCTGCCAGGACGGGCCGGGGGAGGGAAGACCAGTGCAAGAAAGCTCTTCTCAGAGGCCCCAGAGAGGCAGAGAGAAGTGCAACACGCGCCCGCCCGCCCACCCGCCTGGACATTCTGCAGCCGGGTCTCCACACCCAGGCAGAAGCAGCCGACGGGCATGGCACCCTGGGGGGCTGGCTGCAGCGTTTGGACCCCTCCCTGCGAGAGCCAGCCTTGGTTCTTGCCAGCACCAGCTTTTGACCCCCTCCTCCTGGCTCAACCAAACTTGGAGTCACCACGGACAGCAGGCTAAACATGCGCCAACAACGTGATGCAGCCGCCAAAAGGGCAGATGCTGCTTGGGATGCCTTAACAGAGGTGTTACTTCCAAATCACGAGAAGCAGCACTTCCCCTCTGCTCCTCACTACTAGTCAGACCTTACCTGGGTCCTGGGTCCAGTCCTGGGCACCACGATTTAAGAAAGATGCAGGGAAATTAGAAAGGGTCCAGAGGAGGGCAGCAAAAATGATCCAGCATTTGGAAACGCTGCCCTGTGAGGAGAGACTGAGAGAACTGGGCATGTTCAGCCTTGAGAAGAGAAGGCTGAGGGGGGACACGGTTTCCCTCTAGAAGAACCCAAAAGGCTGCCCCAGAGGGGAAGGTCAGAATCTCCTCTTGTTGATACCAGAGTGCAGGACACGGAATAATACACCCAAGTTGCGACAACCCAGGTTCAGGCTGGACATCAGGAGAAGTTTTCTCACTATCAGAGCAACACAGAGCAAATAAAAAAATAAAAAAAATAAAACACGCCAGTGGGACCGGCTGCCTGGGGAGGTGGGGGGCTCTCCCACACTGGAGGCATTCAAGGAGAAACTGGGCAGCCAAACTGGGAGGGGCAAACTGGTGTCCCGCGACTGCAGGAGGTTGGACTCGAAGGCCTCCACGGCCCCTTCCAGTGCTACTCTTCCGTGAGTCTGTGCTCTTCCTCTTGGCTTGCTCGAAGGACGGGCTGGGAGCTGGGAGGTGCCTGTGGGGCTGTGCCTGCCCTCTCACCCGCCAGTGCCCGGGCCAGCGGCTGAGGCTGTGGGGCAAGCGGCTGCGGCAGCGGAGCAGGGCTCGCCCGAGGGTCTCGGCAGCGGCCTCTCCGAGGGGAGGTGCGCCCGCAGCAGTCGCCACCCACGCCGGCGCTCGGCCTGGAGAGGAGCCGCAGGGGGAGGCGAGGGCAGCGCCTGTGCTGCAGAACCCGCAGGACAGCTGGCGCGGGGGGCGGCTCTCGGGGGGGGGGGCCTCGCAGGCGTGTGTCACCTGGGGAAGGGACTTGCCTGGCCCACTGCCCCGCCTGGCCATACACACCGCAGAGTCTCAGCAGCCTGAACACGGGGCCTGTGGCGAAAGGACTCCCACCACGCAGTCGGCATTTCGGAACGAGCAAGAGCTTTTCTGGTGGAAGAGGAAGGCAGGGCCTGAGTAACGACACTTCAGCGCTGCCCAGGACGGTGGTGGGGCTGGCCTGCCCCCCCCATGCCCTTGAGAACACGCCCCAGGCTCTCTTCAAAGGCCCCGGTTGGGCTTCTGGAGTGAACCCCCAGACGA
Source organism: Varanus komodoensis (assembly GCF_004798865.1). Taxonomy (NCBI): domain Eukaryota; kingdom Metazoa; phylum Chordata; class Lepidosauria; order Squamata; family Varanidae; genus Varanus; species Varanus komodoensis. The sequence continues at coordinate 7,116,967 of NW_025335985.1, forward strand.
CTCCTCTGTGTCACTTGCGGTAACAGCAATGACACAGAAAGCAGAAAGTAAAGCCCACATAACAGAACAGGAACGGCAGCAAGAAAACTCCCCGAGCAATGCCAGCAAAGGAGCGAAACAGACTCCCAGTGCGGCTCTGTGCAGGCACACCGGGAACAGCGGGGCTGGTTCTGCCGAGGCAGGTGCAGAATTGCGCTTGGGAAATTCGAGGGGCCTTTGGAAACGAGGGGCTTGTTAGCTGAAACTGGAAGCCCCCAACAGCACCACAGAGCCCCTCTGGGAAGAGACCTCCACAGCCCCCAAGAAAAGGCTCTTCCCCCAATAGGTGCCCCCAACTCCCCTTGTTGAGCCCCCCCCCCAGGTGCTCCCAGAGCCCTGGTAGGGGCGTGTGGCCCATGCAGGTGGTTTGAAATGCAGCGTCACTGGGCATCTTGATGGTGCCCTTGAGCATGTCCCGAGAGCCCTTTCCGTCCTGCTGAACTATCCCAGCCAAGCCACATGCGACGCGATGGAAGGGAAGAGCTTCCCGGTCAGGGAACGTCAACAGGGAACAAGGCTGATCATCCTGGATCTGCTTTCTTCCGTCGGAATGGAGACCTGAGGTTTTCCTCCTGGCTTTTCTGTGCACGGCTTCTCAGGGGTGCCCAAAGAGAGCACTCGCTCCTTCGCCTGCAAAAAGAGCACCCCATTTTCCCCCCTTTAAAAGATTTTTTTTAAAAAAGGAAAGTGCTCTTCAAAGCCAGACCAAATTGGAGGATCACAAGTTGTCCACAGCAGTGGTTTTCAACCTTGCCCCAGCTGGGGACCAGCGAAAACAGGAAAACTGCCTTGGGGACGGCTGAGGCAGAGACAAAAAGCACCAAGCACATACTACAGTACTCTGTGTATTAGTTCCAAACACAATGCCAAACAAGAAAAGTCTTCAAAACAACCAGAAAATGAGCAACAAAAAATGCCCGCACAAAACAACGCTCCAAAATCGGTGCCGCTTGGCTCCCAGCCGGCCCCCACCAGTCCCTCCCGCCCCCTGGGTCCCCTGGCAGCGCTGGTGCAGCCCCATGCGCATGACGCCAACCGGGGAAGGGGGGCTGGAGCACAGCCGGCCCCCGCACCGGTCCACGGAGCAGGAGGCAGCCCCCCACCCCTGCCCACAAACCAGCAGGAAATCTCCCACGGACTGGCCCGTGCCGTGGTCTGCAGGACCCATAAGAAGCTGTAAGGACTCACAAGCACCGAGGAACTGAACCGCGCAGGGAAGCCCTTCCTTCCTTTCCTTAACTTCCATGGTGCCCCAACCCAGCCCTTTCTGGGTGCGACAAAGATGGAAAGCCTTCCGCCGGCAACATTCTGCACGACGTGCGGAGGAGGTTTCCTGCACACACGTGTGCGTACACACGTCAGCAGGCGGCCCGCATGCTCACAGCCCACACCCAGAGACATGTCTGAACGATCTGCAACAAGCAGCAGTAGGATAGCCCAGGGCCGGAGGAAGGTCTCCTGCCATGTTGCCAGATGTCTGAGGGGAGGGCACGGCAGGCGGCGGGGGGCTTCACCGGGGCGGGAGCTTCGCAAGGAGGGAGGGCACTCCTGCTGCCAGCTCCCCAGTCCCCCTGGAGGAAGCAGCTGGAGGGGGGCTTAGAGGAGGGGCGTCGTGTGCAGGCAGGTCCGTGCCCAGACCGCCGCCCTGCCAGGTGCGCTGCTCCCCAGTCATGTACACCTTGGCAGGTCCAAACCAGCATCTCGGACTGGACTCAGGACAGGCAGCCAGCCAGCCAGCACGAGGGGCCGCGATCGTGGCCGGCCTCCAGCCTGTTTGCTCCGCTTTGCAAGGGCTGCCATCGCTCAGTGGAGAACAAGGGTTTGCATACAGGCGTCCAGGTGCAGCGGCCTGCGTCTCCGCTTCAAAGAACGCCTGGCCCAGGGCCCCGTCTTCTCGCCACCAGAGACCCTGCAGAGCCCCACAGCGGCTGGGCTGGGCAGATCTCGCCCGTGTTCCCCAACTTCCTAAGCCATGTCCAGGCAGCCCCAAGCCCTGACACCTGCCACTCATGTGCCCCCTTGCCGGACCCCAGGGGAGCTGCGAGGTGGCTGTGGGGGAACCAGCCGGTTTTCCCAACACGTTTTCCTCACAGCTAACGACATGCGGGTAGAACGGGAAGGGGCTGAACTGAAGAGCTGGTGCTAAGCCTCTATTTTTCATTAGTGTAGCAACATGTGCAATTAATTGAAATAATTGCCCCCCAAGATCCCCTGCTGAGCATCTGCTGCTCACTAAAAAATGCCCGCAGAGCATCTTCGGGAACGCCGGGCAACTTGTATAGTGAGTGAACTGGGTGAGTCGGAATCGGAGGGAAAACAAGGCGGAACCAAACTCAGCTGCAGAGTTTTAATTTCGCCGAGTTGCGTCTTCTCAGGCAGGGATGGAAAAGCAAAAGTCCTGCGGCGGCCGCCAACTTTGACCCAAGCCGCTGGCCAGTCAGGTCAAGCAGTTTAGCACTGGCTTAACTCTTACATTCAGCTCACATCCAGCCTGACAAGGTAGGCCCGGTTCTCCAGGGCGGCCTGCTCAAACCTCCCTTTCTTTGGGGAGGGGAGACGGGGGTCCCTCATGCTCCCCCTGCTCTGCCAGGCCGGGCCTCTTCTTGCTTGCCGACTTCCTTGCTCCTGAGAGGGCAGGCTAGGGCGGCCTCCTCGCGTGCAAGAGCAAACCTGCCATGCTGCAGGCCAGCCTCCCACGCGCCCGAGGACAAGGAACCGATTCTGGGCCAGGCGGCGCAGAGGCAGGAGGGATAGTGGAGGCGCCAAAGGCGTGGGAGCCACAGGCTGGTGGGGGGCACGGAGGAGCCCCACAGCCTTCGAATCCCGGCCGGGGCCCTCTGACCCGTGGGAGCACAGGGCGTGGGGGTGGGAGAGCGCAGGGTCAGGGGTCCGGGGGGGGGGGGGGCAGCAGTGGGTCGCGCCGCGTTGGAGAGGATTCCAGCCCGTGGGAAGAGGCGGCTTGCCGGAGGGCTGTGGGAGCACACTCGCCCCGGGAGCACGGACCGTGGCGTGCGGGGGGTGCCACAGGAGGGGGGCGGCTCTTCCACGCTGCAAACGAGGAACCGGCAGCAGCCGACGGAGCCCCGGGTCTTGCGCAGCCGGTCAGGGACCTTTGCCGCAGCGGGAGCCCGGCCGTGGCTCGCATCGAGTCTGCACGGCACCGGCCACCGGCTGGGAGCAGGAGGGCGCGCCGAGAAGGGCCACCGGGCAGCGGCGCCGGCTCTCTCCGGCCGCTCAGGTGCCTCCTGCGAGGCAGGCGGCAGGAGTCCTCCGAGGCCCCGGGCTCTGGCCCAGGGGCCCCGCCTAAACGCTGCGGCTCTGCCTCCCCAGCCCCCCACGGAAGCGTGCTGCCTGCCCCAGGGCGCTCCGAGGCGCCACACGGGCATCCCGCCACGTCGGAGCCGGGCCCCCCCGCAGAAGACTGAAGGCAGCCTAGGGGTAGCTCGCCATGGGGGTCCCGCGGCCTCTGGCCTGTCCCAAGCCCCGCCCCACCTCCCCTGCTCCCCCCTTGCCCCCGCCCCAGTCTCTGGAGCAATGGGCAGCAGGCGTGCGGGGAGCCCGAGTCCCAGGAGGAGTCCCCTCCAGCCGCCAGCAGCGCCACTGCTGGCCTGCCCGGAGGAGAGCGCGACGCAGGAGAAAGGGTCTACTCAGGGCAGGTAGGAGCACCAGCTACAGGCACCCCAAGGGGAGCAGCTGGCCCTGCTCACAGAGAGCAACTCCACACACATGAGGAAAAGGAACGAGGCGGATGCCACGACTAAACGGGCTGCTGCGATTGGATGCCAGACACGTCCATCACTTGACTCTTCTTCCTCCAACCCCGACCCTTTCCCGACAGAAAAGAAGATGGGGAGCAGTGGCGTGCTCTTGCGCAGACACGCCTCGCCTCGCCTCGCCTCTCTCCCACCCTCCAAAGGGCCAGAGGGTTGCGGGGCTGCAGGAGGGTCCAGGTTTGGTTCTGGCTGCTCCAGAGGGAATCCCACCGGAGGGGTCGCAGCATTTCTCCAGAGCAGCCCAGGAGTTCAGATGCAGTGTAAAGGGGTCGAAATGCGCAGCCACCACACATTCCGAATCCCAGAGGTTAACACCGACACCTATGTGGCCACCTGTTAAAATATACATTCTCTATACATAAATTTATGAATATACAAATGACAGATCAGTAAACGTGTCCACCTGTTGGGCCCTAGTGCCCGAATAGTTGAAAGACCCTGCTTCTCATAGGCACCTGCCCACATGCAGGATCCGTCCCGGGGGCCCTGCTGCGCACCCCACCACCAAGAGCAGCTGGGTTGGTGAAAACGAGGCACAGGGGCTTCTCTGCAGCCCCCCCCCAGCTGGGCCTCCCCCACGAAGCTGCTCCCTCTTGGGTTACTTCTAGGTCAGCCACGCCAACAGTTCCGTTCTGCTGGGCATTTGAACGAGTCTGAATTTAGCTCTGCTCTCTGTGTCAAATCCACCTCGTGGTTTTAATCTGCTTGTTATTACAGTGCCGCTTCATATGCTTTAATTCGTATCTCATGTGAGGGCTCTTTTGGAGGACCCGAGGGGATTCATAACACTTTTCCCATAAATGACAATGAAGAAATAAACAGCAAGCCACGCATTGCAAGCGCCTCCCCCTCCCCAGCGCCCAGCTCCCCTGCCCGCTGCCTTATTCTTCCTCTCCCTACAGCCACACAGGACCTTTTGCACCCCCCCCCCATCAACTGCCACCTGCCATTCGTGACTGACCAAGCTTGAAACACTGGAATTAAAACTCCCTTCCAGACTCTCCGGTTGAGACACTCTTTGGCCCATCAAGCTCAGGAGTAATTTGGCTGCCAAGTTGTCAGGCGCGCCGGCTGCCCTGGCTTTTGCCTCCCCTGCTGGAGAAGCTGCGAGGCCTCCCAGGAGGGCACCTCCACGGAGCAGCGCCTGGAGACCGGCCGATCGAGGGCCCCTTGCCCCGGCCCCGTGGACCGAGCCGCTGGGACAAGGACGGACGAAACATCAGGGAGGAAGCCCCAGGGCCCGCTGGGCAGCGCCTGCACTGGGCCGGCCAGCATCTCACAGGGCAGCCTGCAATGAAAAGCTTGGCTGGCTCCAAGAAAGGCGTTGCCCAATTGCATGTTTTGGTGTGCGTATTCTTCTCGTTTTGCCCCTGAATAGCTTTGCTTGTTTTGGAAAAATGATGTTTTCCTATCTTAATTAATCTCAGTCCTCGGTCTCCAGGACAGGGTGGCAGATAATCATTTTCAAACAAAGGAGACTCCACGAAAGCACCTCTTCCGCCACCACCTCCACGGAGGCCACTCTGGGAAGGGTGCTTGCGCTGCCCGGGAAGGGGGAGACGCAGCCCTGTGCCCGCCACCGCGCCTTCTGCAGCGGGGGCGAAAGGCGGCCTGCAGAGAACTTGCAGCAGGACTTGTGGTCCGAAGGGGAACAGCAGCCCCACACTGGCTGATGCGTTGACCCAGGTGGCCCCACCGGCCCATCCTACCTAAAAGGTTATCAAGCCCGCCAACCAGTCACATCCGGCTTGCAAGGAGCCAATTAAATGTGTGTAAACGAACCCTGTTGCACGCCCCCCCTTTCCTGCCCCCAGGAGACCCTGCTCCTGCAACCTGTTCGGCCTCTGAAGGAACCGACTAAAGATGTCCGATTTCAACCTGAACCACAGGTATGCCACATTAAATATGGCTAATTTTTGAAATGAATAACAGTGTGCCTGTGCGTGTGTGTGTTCATCTGAAGGACCACCCTTAAAGATGTTTGCATTGAGACGCCCAAGGCCTTCCCCCGCTCTCTCCCCGCAACAGCCGGAGGAGCAGGTGCCTCGCGGGAGATGCTCTCGGGTCCCCCTTCGTGCCCCAAGGCTCCGTGATGCCAGTGGGCCAGAGCGCCCACTACCATCCCCGTCTGTGCGCCAACGGGACCCGTCCCCAGACAGGGGCAGCCTGGCCACCGTGGCCCAGGCACTCCAGGCAAGCTCGCCAACAGACTGCTGCAATGCGCTCCATGCGCAGCTGCCCGCGTTCCGGGTCCAGGCCCGCAGCTGGCACAGAACGCAGCACTGAGCCTGGGATGCTCAGTGGAGCGCCCAGCGCACAGATCACACGGTGCCAACAGAACCGCCCCAGCGGCCTGTTAACGGTGAAGCCGCGCTCGGTGTGCTGGAGTTGACTTACGAAGAGCCACGCGCCTCAGGGCCAGCTGGTAGTTGCCCCTGCATGCACACAGGCAACCAGTGAGATCTTCTGTGGAGCCCACCAACCGCCATTCCAGGATCAGGAGAGTGTCACTGTTAGACCACAGAGCGGGCTTTCTTGGTGGTGGCACCTGCCCTCTGGAGCAGCCTCTCACTGGCATTGAGAAGGAGTGGATGCCCTTGAGCACCTCTCAGAGTTGCTTATGCGGGCTTTCCCCAGTTTAACGTGGGCTCTAACAATGCTCCCTTTTATGTTTCCCCGGCTGCAAGGTCTTTGCGCTTTTATCGATCTTCTGCTGTTTGCACATTGGTCTTGTATTGTGCGTGGACGGTCAGCCAGAGAGTTGCAGGTATTAAGCAGAACGAAAGCAGTTGAGACAAAGAGATAAAGAATTCTCACAACAGCCCGGCAGAAGCCACAAAAGCCCCTGGCGGCTGAGGGCCTGGCCTCTCCGGAGCACTGTGCCCACTCTGCGGAAAGTGGCGCTGGAGTCGTGACACCGTGAAGCACGACCCCCCTCTGCTGCACCGCGGAGAAGCTCCTGCAGCACTCACGGGCAGGATTGGGCCCTCTGCTCTGCTCGGGGCCATTCCTCCAGGGACCTCAGCAGCGGAGAGAGCGCCTTCTGCAGCTGCCCGGGGGTGTTTTCTAGGATGCGCACTGCGAACCGATTCACCCAGCGCATCCTGTGCCGGAAGATCTGGTTCTGCCTCCTTCGGGGCGGTGGCTGCCTCCTTTGCCACGGATGGAGGCCTCCTGCACCAGCCGATTTCTGCCAGCACCACCTTCACCATCAGCATGAACGGGGCACCACAGCCGCTCAACGAACCCCGTTCTGCCCACTTCTTGGGGCGGGAGGTGAAACATGTCCGGGAGGCTTCTGGGGAGGCGAGATGGACCAGGAGGGCCACCCAGGAGGGCCATCCGGCACGTGTCTCCTCGACCCCCACGCTGAATAACTGAAATCAAGCCAAGCTGCGAGGCGCCCCCACGCAGGACTGGCCACCATGAAGCCCCCAACTCTGCTCACTGTTGGCGGCAGTGCTGGGGCCCCCGATGTCCAAGCCCGGAGGCGGCCGGGCACCTGCGCTCCCTTCGGACGCGAAACCCGCCCCGGGCCGCCCTGCGTGGCTCTTCCCTCCCGCCCCCTCCCCGCGAAGGGGCTCCGGCGAGCGCGCCGCCGGCCCTTGGGGCCGCGCAGTCCCCAAGGAGCCTCCCGCGCGCGGGGGCGCGCAGCGGGTTCCCCGCTCAGCTCGGGGCGCGTCTGGCGCTCGGGAGCCGCCGCGCAAGGAGAAGAGCGGCGGGGCCTGGCGCGGAGCGAGCCTCTTGAGCGCCTCGCATGGCCCGCGGGCGCCGCCCAGGAGTCCCCCGGAGGACCGCCCGTGGCTCCACCGCGTCGCCTCCTCCTCCTCCTCCTCCGCCCGGCCCTGCCATTAACCCCGAAAGCACCGCTCGCGCGGGCTCCGCGGCGCGCGTCCCCGCGCGGGCAGAGGGCGCGCCGCCCTTCCCGGGCTCATTGCGCAGAAGCAGCCGCTCCCGTCCCCGCCGCGGCCGCGGCCCCCGCGCGCACGAGGCCGAGCCGGCGGCTGCTCGCGGGCCTCCAGGCGGCGCAGGGGCCCCGGCCGCTTCCGCGGGCGCGCCTGCGAGGCGGCCCGGCGGCCAGCGCGCCCCGCGCACGAGCTTTCCCGGCTCCGCCGCGGGCCCCGCCAGCAGGTGGCGCTGCAGGCAAGGAGAACCGCGCCGCGGCGGCCGCCGGGCTCCCGCGCTTGGCCGCGCCCGGGGACCCGATGGGGGCCTTTCTCCGCCGCCGCGCCGCCTTCCCCTGCCCTGGCTATCAGGAGGCAGCCGCCGTTGCACACTGCGCGTGCAGAAAGACAAAAGGCGCGGGGCCCGCGGGTCGCCGTGGACTCGCGCGCGCGCACCTGTGCGCGGGCGCCGCAGGGCGGACTGAGACGGCCGCGCCTGATCCGGCGGCGGCTGCGCCCCGAGGCTGAGGCCCCGCTCTGGAAGCGGGCTGCCCGCCGCCCGTCCGTGCCGGGCCTGGGGCGCGCGGCTCCTCGCGTGGCGGGAGGATCGCGTGCAGGCGGCGGGCCGGCCCGGCCGGAGGAGGAGGAGCACGTGCGCGCCCACGGACGCGCCGGGCAAGCGAATCAATCCCCCCTTTGTCGGTCGCGGGCAGCGCCCCCGCCGTGAGCCTCGCGTCACGTCAGCGCCGCCTGCCAGAGGACTGCCTCTCCAGATCTGATAATTATGATAATGTGACTAGATAGGCCAAGATTGAACCGCAGTGACAATGGGCGCCATTGTCCGTCCTCCGGCATGCAACTCTTCCCGTCCCTTTATTATCGAAAGGTGGCAGAGCGTGGCCTGAGCCGGCCCCTGTGGGAAAGCCGGCCGGAGCTGGGGAGAATCCAGCGTGGCGGAAGGGAGCCGTGGCGGCGAGCGTGAACACGTCCGGGTTGTCCGAGCGGGATGGAGCGCTGGCAGGCGGTTGGACTGCGCCATGGTTAATTACATTCCTACAACACCCACGGCTGAAACTCTCTGGGCAGTTCCCAGCACTTAAGTCTCCCATCCATATTTCAGCCAGGCCAAACTCTGCTTAGCTTCCAAGATTACACAGGATCAGGTGCTTCAGGCTACATGGAAACTTTGGGCACTCTTGACTTCCTTGGCAATTTGTTGCTGACATATGAATCCTATTTGGGAGAGCCAGGGTCTCTGTTCCCAGCAGCTTAGCAGCTCCCCAGCCTGCCCAAGGGCTTGGGCCTTCTTGGGGTCAGTTCTCTGGTCAGCTTCCTGACCAGGGGCCTGAGGGCACGGCGCTGTCACGCAGGCTGGAAAAACTCGGTGCGCGCCGGAGAAGGCATCTGCGGAACGGAACTTCCTTCTGCATGAACATCAAAGGAGGTTCTTCCGTTAAGCACCGTGTGGTCCCTGCTTGCGAGAACTTTGCAAGCCCCTTTAGCACTCGTCTCTGCTGTGGTATCGACGAGAGCATTTGCCCCACTGGGAGCAGGCACTGAGTAACTTGGCCCGGCAGGCACTTGGCAGCGCAGCCATTTTCCACCGCTGCGCCGGAAACTGTTCGGGGGAGCCCTGAAATATCTGCAGGGGTCCGGTTCACAGGAGCACTTTCAGAACTCCAGGAGCCTCTCCAGATGGTCTTGTGCTTTGGACGCAGCCGCCTCTTCTGCACCGCTGCTCCATGCCAGCATTTCGGAAACACAGCCATCTGTTCAGGTGTGAGGAAGCACCTTCTGATTTCCCCAAAAGTGCCGCTGCAGGTATGTTCCCGCATTTCACACACACACACACATGGACAGAGCACGGGCAGAAATAGTGTTGCATAAATCAAATTAGCTTGCACCGTTTGGCGAAGGAGAGCAGGGGAGGTTGAAACAATAATAATAAATAGTAGTAGTAATAATAAGCATTTAAACCAGACTGGAAACTTGGTTTTGCTTGGAAACGGGAAAGATCTGCATTTCCGCATTTTCCTGCAAGGCTCTCTGTGGTGTGGTCCTTCTCCCCCCGCCCCCGCCCCTCTCCAGATATCCTCACCACCTGAAAATTAAGGCATTTCTTACTTTGTTTTCGGGACTGCCGTTATTGTTGGGCCTTTTATAGGAAATGGCTGCCATTTGTATTGCTCGCTACTTGGACAGGACCCCCGTTCTCTCTCTCTTTCCTTCTTTCTTTCTTTAAAACTTTTGCATACCGCCCCATCACCGCCGTCTCGGGACTCTTAGCGGTCCACGCAACCGGAATCCCCAGCCACCTCCAAGCAGTCCCGCCAGAGCATCCTTCCCAGGGTTTATGCCCACAACAGGCCTGCCAGGCAGGCTGGACCGACGGCCGAGGTGGGCCGGGGGGGGGGAAGCACTGCGTGGGCGAGCGAGGCAGAGGGAAAGCGCCCCCCCCCCCGGCATGCCTGCTTCTCACGCCAGCTATTTTCCTCTTGCCGGGGGCTATTTCGGGCTTCAGCGTCCTGCAAGGGAGGCTGGAAACAGCTGAGGCGCACTTGGCACGGGGCAAGAGTTCAGCTCCCTCGTTCCGCTCGCGCTGGGCTGGACGTCGGCCTCGCGGCTCTGCTGGCCGGGGGCTTGGAGGCTGACCCGCGTGTGGCCGTGCTCTGTTGCCACCACGTCGGCACGGCCTCAGCGAGCAAGGGCCATCCTGGCGGCCCTCCGTCCACCGTGGGCTGGATCCGGCGTGACGCAGGAACAACTGCATGGCTGGAAATGGGCTTCCCCAGCCCCATCTCCTGCAGGCAGCCCCCCCCCCCCAGCCCCCTGGAAATTCTACACAGAGAGTCCACAGGTTTTCGTTAAAGGGAAGGGCTGTGGTGGGAAAGCCCCCGACATCCGACAGCAGGACCGTATCTACAAAGCACCCCTCTCCCATGGGAGGCGGCTCTGGGCCCAACCCGGCATCTGTCCCCAAAGCAACGTGGCCTTCCTCGCAACACTGAAACGCCTTCCTTGAGAGAAACACGGGAGAGGGTCTGCACTGCCCCCTGCAAAAGGCGAGGAAACCGGGCGAGAGACCCGTCCACACGGGTCTTGGACTCGGAGCTGCAGTGCGGGGCCACCATCTTTACCCTGGTGCCCCACGGCTGGCGAGGGGGCAGCCTGCCTCCCTTCATTTTCTCTCTCTTTTTAAAGGAAATGGATAAGGCACAGTTTATAATCTTGTCGCTATAAAAGGCCAGCAAAACAGATGAATCCCCCCCTGCTTTTTCGCTGCCCTCAGCCTTTAGGCTGACCACGGGCCTGGACGGAGGTAGATCCAGGGTCGGAGGCCAGCTCCTGCGAGCGGCAAGTCTGACGGACTAGGGTTAGGGTTAGGTTAGGTTGACTTTTTTTTTTTTGGGTTGAAATCTTTTATTTAAATAAAAACATACTACAAAAGTTACAAAACTTGCAACGTTACAAAATGAGAAAATTCAAAATTTACCAAATTTCAAAATTGCAAATGTACGGACTCACAAGATTTCCAAAGGTTAGGGGGAGGGAGCAGACAGAGCCCGCCCAGTAGCGGTTGTGGAACCGTCGCAGCCGGTCGGCCCGAGGACGGGCGCCACTCCCGGCGTCTCTGCCTCCTCGAAGCCTTTTGCTGGGGGCGGGCTAGAGGCCCAGAGGCGGCGGATTCCGATCCGGGTGCTGCTCCCCTCATGCTCCCCCCAAAACGCCCATGAGTGCAGAGGAGAAATGCCAGCGCCTGCTTTGTGCTGTGCATCCACACCGTGGGACAGCCGAGGCACAGAGCGCTGGACGGGGACTCGGCAGATCCGGGGCCTCGTCCCCACTTGGCCAGGGACAGACTCTCACCCGAACCTGCCCCACGGGACTCTGGTGAGCGTAAGGCCGGGGTGGGGGGGAGGATTGTCTAAGCTGCTTATACAAGGAAAGACGGTGGGATACAAGCGTGATGGCTCACGACGCCGCCGCAGCTGGGACATGCGCCCACCGAAAGGCTTGCGGCCAAGCCCAGAGGAAACCAGGGGATGTGAGGAGGGGCAGCGGGGAGAGAAGGCCCGCGTCCCTGCGCACCAGTGCTCGGTGATGCGCAGGGTCCTGGCTCTGCCTCCTGCTCTGTCCGGGCTCCCCCTCCGCTGGCAGAGCTCAGACTCGAGAGACTTCCCAGGGGCCACCGCCCTAGCTGGAGGAGCTCCACTGGTGCTGGGCCACAGCGCCCAGCAGCGCCCCTCCTGCCTGGAGGATGCTGGGTGTTGTGGTCCTGCACGTCTGGAGGGCACCGGGGGGAGGTGGTGGCCGCAGGCCTTTTCATAAAATCATAGGATCACAGAGTGGGAAGGGCCCGTGAGGCCATCAGGTCCACCCCTGCTGCTGCAGGACACCAAATCCCGCCCTCCCGCTCAGAGGGCCGCCCTCTTCCTTTCTGAATGTCTCTTGCAAGCAGGAGAAAGCATTTCTGTGGGGGAAAGCCGTGAGAAATCAGGTGGAAGCCATCCGCTAGAGAATGATTCATTTCCGTATCTGTGCCCATTATCAAATCCATCACATCACATCAAATCCATCACATCAAATCCATGTGCTTGATTTCGGTGTGATTTCGTTTGTGCGTTCCGTTATTCGAACGCTTCATGCATTGTCTGGGCCACGCTGAATGTCTATTTTTGAAAGCTGGGCAGAGCACTAGTTGCAGGAACGAATCCATCGGCGGCCCGCTTGATGGGCCTCGTCATCTGCGCATCCCCCGCAGCCCCCTTTAACTTGCGGTGCCCCCCCCGCCCCCCAGGCAGGGCTGCTTTCCCCCAGCTCCTGCGTCCAAGGGACATGGAAACCCCCCGGACAAGGATTTGAGCAGGGGAGGCCTGCCGGGCCAGAATTCCAAGCACTTCTCCCCGCAAGCCCCCTTCCACCTGCCTCTGCTCAGAGCAAGAAGAAAATGCCCTTGAGCCTGGGAACGCGAAGGTCTCGGGTTTCAGCTCCTGAGCTGGAAGGGCAGAGCCTGGACGAAGAGGGCAGCGCTTCTTGCAGGCCTTGGGGAGCCCACCGGCCTGCCAGAACTCTCCCGTCAGCCTTCTGGCCTCTCAGCCACGCGGGATGTGAAGTTGCCCAAAAAGCCTCAACCGCAGGGCCTGACAGAGCAATCCGGCCGAAGCTCCAGCGCCTTCCCCTGATTAACATGTCTGGCGCACTCCATCCCGGGCGCACGGGGCCAGCGACCAGATGCTCCGAATGTATGCAAAACCTCCAGTTAAAATGTCACCAGTAAACCCGAACTAAATCCTTCTCATCCCAGTTGGCCCCAGCCCAGCCCACACGGAAGAGGAATCTTGTGCTTCTGCTGAGCGGCTCGGCCTTGGCCAGATTGACGAGGGAAGCGCCGCGGTGGTGGGGCCGCTGGCTGGCTAGCTGGCGCTGGAGCAGGGCTGGCTCCCAGTTAAACGAGATCTTAGGATTCATCGCATGCCTTTTTTCCCCGCTGGGGACTCACGCGGGCATGCACTCCAGTGGGGATCCCTGTGACGCAGCGCCCCCTTTCTCTGCCCCTTCCCCTATCTCTTCGTTCGGTCATCATTCATCGCCTCTATGCTGCCCAAGAGCTGAGGGTCTCTGGGCAGTTCCTCTAACTCCTGACGCTTTGGCGGTTTCCCAGCTTTCGTGCACCCCGAATCCTGAAGGGGAGGGGTGCCTCTCCTAAGGTCCTAAGAGGGACTGAGGTCCTGGGCCCCTGAGATAAGGGGTCAGGCTGCCCCTGGCCGACACAGCAGCATCAAGGACAAACTCCCCGTGGGGACAGCGGGACGCGGGGCACAGCTCGCATGGCTCCGTGTCTCTGGCCTCGTGCCAGGCTCCTCCAGGTTCGCGGGGGGGCTGTCGTTTGGTGGAAACCGTCCGGAAAGGGCGCTGGCAGAAGGCTGCGGGAAGGAGAACACGCGAGTTTCACTGCCGCGTGGAAGCCGTGGCCCCGGTGCAACGGGGAGCCGGCGCCCCCCCACCCCCACAGCAGAGGCGTTGCGTGCCCCAAAGGGCAGCTCCTGGCCATGGCCCGGTCGCCGCACTCGCCACCAGCGCTGCTTCCGGCCAGCCTTCCGGCAGCTCTGCTCAGAGCCCGTGGCGGTGATCCAGCCTGGGGTGACTTGCGCCTGGGCCCCCGCAACCAAACTCCTGCTGGCCAGGAGAGGCCGCAGCGGGCCAAGCAGCTGGAGAGGCTGCAAGCCCCCTGGCCCGCTGGGGTCCCCTGGGACTCCAGGAGCCCCCGGGGTCTAGGAGCTCCCCCAGGTTGCAGACTCGCTCATGCAAGAGTGTGTAGCCCAGTCCGAACCGGGCCCCGAGCCTCGCGTCCGGGCCCAGGAACGCTCGCCTTGCCCGGGTCCTGTGCCAGTTCACCGGCCTCACCAGCCATCGCAGAGTCCAGGCGCTGACCCAGGGCTCGCACAGCCTCCCCTGATCGGATGTCACAGGGAGACAGAGCAGTGCGTCTCCCACAGATGGGTGGCACCCGGCCCCAGCTCCCCCGACGACAAGGCGGTTCCCTGCAGACCCCTCCCCTCCACTGCCCAGAGGCTGGGGAAGACTCGCCTGGCGTGGCCTGCAGACGAGGCGGGGACCACGGAGGCCCCGGGCCCTCGGCATGCTCCGCCCGGGGTCAGGCCAGGAGACTCCCGGGGCCCGTGGCAGCCACGGCCACGGGGGGGGCAGGCAGCGTTAACCGGGCTGCAGTCCCCCTCGTTTGCCCCGGACTGGCCTCTGCAAGGCTCAGACCCACGCGCAGGGCAAAACCCAGGCTGGCATGGGCCTCGATTCGAAGCCCCCACCCTTCGAGGCAGCCCTAGCGAACCGCAGAGGGAGGATTCTCCAGGCCCATCAGGCCCGCGGGAGTATCTTCCCCAAGGAGGCAACCACTGGATGGGGGGGGGGGGGTAAATGCCACTGGGTCTGCAGGAGCAGGCACAGGACCGCCTCCCACCAGCAGCAGGATCCGGCCCTTCGGGCAAAGAGCTGCCCCTGCCTGCATCCAGAGCCACGCTTGCCCTCGGCAGGCTTGTCCCAGCCAGCGAGCTCAGTAAACGTGGCTGGCACTTGCCTGCCGGGATAGAAACAGAGAAGCAGAGCGAGCCAGAAGGGGCCTCCCGGGCCATCTAGTCTGACCCCCGGCTCCGCTCACGACATGCCCGCCATGCGCATGTCCAGCCTGTCCTTGAACGCCCTCCCCGATGGGGCCTCCACCACCTCCCGGGGGAGCCTGTTCCATGCCGTCGGGGCCCTGACTGTCAGGAAGGACTGGTGCGCCCCTTGGGACTCCAGACGACCCCGACCAGGTTTGCTCCCAGGTCGAGCCCACAGCCTTTCCACAGTTAAGGGTGCCTAATTTGCACCTGTGCATATAAACGAGGCGTATGCAAATCGCTGTCCCCTCCCAGCCTCCTTTTCAGCCCAGAAGCAGGTGCAGGAGAGTCCGGAAATGCACATCTCCTTTGCACCTTCTGCTCATCCTCTGAAGCAGTGGGGGAGAGGAGCCTCTTTTCGGGTGCAGCACCCCCCTGCGGAGACCTCGCCCCCGTCACTCGTCTAGCAGCCTGTTATGGCCTTTCTGGAGTCAAGGGAAGCCTTTCTAATCTCCTTGGTCCCGGGGTGGAACCTCAAGCCCATGGGCTGCACCCAGCCCACCAGACACCCCAGTTGGATGTATGAGGGCCCCCGGGTTTCTTCAGGGGTGTGGCTTTGCTCCCAAGGAGCCCCCCCGAGAACATCCCCAAAATTACCTTTGGCCTCAGCAGGATTCACTGCAGGAGGACCCACCTGTGCTCAGAAGGGCCTTTTCAGATGCCTTGACCCGCCACCCAAAATCCGCCCTTGCCTGCGAAAAGGTGCACAGACGCACAGAGTCATAGAACGGCAGAGCCGCAAGGGGCCATGCAGGCCGTCAGGCCCAACCCGCGGCTGCCAGGTGAGCTCCGTGGAAAGCGATTCGGAACAAGCCAGCCAGGAGAGGAGGTTTCTGCATCAGGCCCATAGAAGCAGAGAACCAGAGCGAGCCAGAAGGGGCCGCCCGGGCCATCTAGTCTGACCCCCGGCTCCAGCCGGCTCCGCTCACGACATGCCCACCACGTGCACGTCCAGGCCCATGGTTTGCTCGTTTGCCGACAGAGAGCCGTTTTGGCCAATGGGGCAGGATATGAATCAATCAAACAAACAAACAAACTAATGATAGTAAAATGCTCTTCTGGCATTGGAGAAAGTAGGAGAGAACCTGAAGGTTAATCAGCGATAGCCGTCAGTCCTTCTGAGCAGGAAACGGCATTTCCACAGTAGCACACCAGAACCAAAATAGACTCCAAAATATAAATAAAAAGTATGACCTTCAAACTCTGCACCTCTGATTAAAATTGTCCTTTGCTGATTAAAAATGGCACCGTCTCAGTAAATTGCGTTTTGCAGCCCCTGGGGGGGGGTGAGTGTGTGTAAGAAGCAAAACCCAGTGGCAGGACTCTGCTGGGAAAAGACTATTTCCCAGAATTCATTTCAGAGATTTCTGAGCCGCGGTCCCATCCTGCTGAGCAGCCTGTCCAGGTCATAGAAACACGGAAGCAGAGCAAGTCAGAAGGGGCCTCCTGGCCATCTAGTCTGACCTCCGGCACCAGCCGGCTCCGCTCACGACATGCCCACCATGTGGACATCCAGCCTGTCCTTGAACACCCTGCAAGGTCCTGCCCGGTTCGGCCACTGCTGGCTGGCGCTTCCTGCTGTCCCAGCACCGACCTGTGTGCCAGCCGAGAACGGCACCCCTGGGGGGCTCCCAGGTTCTGGCATCTGGAGCCCGGCTGGTCTTTCCTTACCCAGGTCCTCCCACAGGGCGGGCCTGGGGGCTTCCGTGCGCCTGGGCAGCCTCCACCACTTCAGGCGCCAGTCCTAGGCCAAGCCCCGGGGGGGTGGGGGGGACAGATCCAGTGCTCCTTTCTGGACCTCAGGGGTTCTGCAGAAGGCCACCCCCACCCCATTAGCACCCCCCACCCCCCCTCCAACCAGCTGCTTCCTGTGGAAGGCTGAGGAATTCCCACGTGGGAGAACTCCCAGCGACAATATGCTGGCGTTTGGACCCCTGCCTTTCGCCAGTGCAACCCCCAGAAATGATTCTTCCGGGGGGGGGATTGCGCTGAAAGTGGCCCCGTCCCCCGCCCCCCAGGGGCCGTTCTCCTGGCCACGCTGGTGGCATCGCTTGGGTAATTTGTTACGCAAATTATACGCGCACACCTCCCAGAGCCCGAGCAAAACGACAGATTCCGGGGCACCTTCTCTCCTCGTGTGATAATTGGAGGGTGGAGGCCAGCGATCTGCCCCCCCACCACACACACACACACACACACACACACACAATCTTTCCCATAATAATTTAATCACAGGAAGAAGTCCCATCGGAGGCTCGAGGTCACTCCTGCAGGAAAGGGCCTCCTCGCGCTGCAGAGGGCAGCACGCCTCTGCCCAATTATTTTATTCTGTTTACTGTGATTTTATCCAGTTTACGCATCATAATATTTTAATTGCATGGTTTTGCCATCCTTATTTATCAGTATGCTAGTGGAATGGAGTGGATGCTTCACAGGCATTTGGGGAAGGGAGGCGCTCCGCCCAGGGAATCCCTCTGTAAGGAACCCCAGATGTGCGGGAGTGCTGTGTGGCTACCGCCGGGGAAGACGAGGCATGCTCAGAGGCACTCTCGTCCCTGCTCCCATTTCACAGGCTTCCTGTGCTCAGGCCTGGCCCCCGCGAGGACGGGGAGGCGCCGCCCATCGGTACCCTCTCTGCGCGCCCACGCGAGCGGAAAGGCCCTTCCCCTGGACGGAGGCCGCCACGAGTCGCGTACAGGCGGGGGATCCGCGCCCCGCGCTTGGCGGCCGAAGGCTTTGTTGCGGGGGGGGGGCGCCCCTCCCGCTCCGCAGCAGGCGACGAATGCCCGCCGGCTGGCCGTGTGAACGCGACTGCACGTGCAGCCCCCTCCCCCCCCCCGAAGCGAGCAAGCCGACGGGCCAGAGGGGGCCGAAGCGGCTCCGGCGCAGCGCGGCCGCACGTGCGCCTGGATCTCAGCTCGGGTCGCCGCGGAACTGCGCGGAAGGAGGAGGCCCGTCTTTTTCGTGGGGGTGGGTGAGCTGACCAGAAGGCCTCTGCGCCCCCTAAAGCTGGGGCCGCGCGGGGGGGGTGCCTGGCACGGCCTCGGGGCCTCGCGCGTGCGTCTGGAGGACCGCCTCCCCCGCCCCCGCCGGGGGCGCGAGCGAGCTCTTTCCCGCGTGTCGAGCCACGCCGCGGGCGCGCCCCGTCGCATCTTGGGCGCCTCCGCGGCAGCGGCGGTCGCTGCGCCTTTCGTGCGCGAAGCTTCCCCGGTTGTGCGCGCGATCCCGGAAGAGGCGCGCGGGCGGGAGCTTTGCGGGAGCCCTGTGCGGTAAGCCTCGCGGCGCACGCTCTCAGTTACTGCGGAGTAAGCACCCCGAGCGTGCGCCGCATCACGCTGCGCCCATTTGGAAAACGCGACGAAGCGCGAAGGAACGGCTGCTGCTAGCCGTGCGGGTGCGCGCCCACGTGCGCGCTGCTTCCGCTGCGAGGATAAACTTCAGCGTCCTCCGCGAGACTTGCGGGCAGCGCCCCTCTTCTGGCCTTGCCTCGCCAGCGCCCCTCTTCTCGCCTTGCCTCGCCTCGCCAGCGCCCCTCGGCCCCCCGCGCGCGAGCGTCTTCGGCCCGCAGAGCAGCGCGCGCCGATGCGTGTTCTTGTCGGCGGGTGCCCGTCGCGGGTCAAGAGGACTTGTGAAGAAGCGCCCCACCTGCCGGTCTGTTGCCGGGCGGTTCTGATGTACGCGCCCGTCCGCCTGAAGTTTTTCCGCCTCCTGCGCGCATTGGGTGGTGCTACGTGCCACGCGCGCCTCTCCTTCTTGACCCCCGCAACAACGTCGCGCGTGTCTCCTCGGAGTAAGTGTTGCGCGCGGCGCCCTGCCCTTGCGTGTTGGCGCACATGTGTACGCGCAGCCACGCGTCGTGCGCGAAGGTGCCCGGTCTGACCGTGTCTGAAGCTGGCACGCAGCGTCCCAACCGCTTCCCCAACTCTGGCTCAGACGCTGTGGTCTGCCCCACCCCCGCCCGGCGGTCTCGCGTCGCCTGGAAGAAGCGCGTCGAACGGCGTGGGCTTTCCGCCCGCCTACGTGAGAATGCAGCGCACGTGGCGGCGGTTTCATGCGTGCCTGCACGGGCGCAAGGCGCTGCGCCTCGCCGGGTCTGGTGGCTCGCGCCGCCGCTTAGGCGCTGGAGGACAGCCGGTGCCGCCGCGTCCGTAGCAGGTCTACTCGGACGCAAGCGGCGCCTCCCCCCGTCCAAGGCGCTTCGGGAAAGCGCCTCGGATCGGGGCCTGGCGACTCGCTCCCGCGCGACGTCAGCCCTGCCGGCGGCCGGGCTGCCCGGGAGAGCGCGCCCCGCGGGCGTCCTTGGTTCGGCGCTGCGCCTCCTCCTCGGAAGTCAAGCCCGGCCGGGCCCGCGCCGAGGCCGCGGCTCCTGCCGGCAGGGTCGCTGGCAGACGGGCTCGCTCGGCTTTCGCGGGAGCGTGCGCCGGATCGCGGCCCGGAGGCGGCGGCAGGGGCGAAGTCCCGAGCCGCGTCCGCCTCGGAGCCCTCGCTTCTCCCGGCTCGGTGGCTCCACGCAGTTGTCGCTCCGCTGCGGGGGGGGCGCGGAGGTGCCCAACTTTTGGGCTGGGGGGTCCGGCGGCGCGCGGCTGCCCTCCCCTCCTCCCCTCCCCTCCCCTCCCTCCCCTCCCCCGCGCTTCTTCGGGTGGGCACATGGGGGGGGGGGGGGCGCGCGGGGGGGGGGGCAGAGTTTAAAAGAGCGGCTCCCTCGCTCCGGCGCTCTCTTCGCAGCCGGTGCACGGGAGCCGCTGCCGGGAGAGAGCGGGCGCGGCTGGCACCGCCGGGCGGGCGACGGGCGAGCCGCGGCGCGCTGGATTGCCGGCGAGCGCCGAGGCGGCGGCGGCGAGGGCGGCGGCGGCGGCGGAGGAGGAGAGCGCGGGGCCAGCGCGGTGAGTGGGCCGGGGGCGCGCGGGGCACCTTCGCGGGGCGCGAATCGGGGCCGGCATCTCTGCGGCGCGGCCGGCATCTGCTTATTTCCAGCCGGGGCTGGCGGGCCTGGGTGGGGGGGTTGAAGACGAGAAGGCGCGCCTGTCGGCCCGTGCGGAAAGCTGGATGCGGGGGGGGGAGGTACCCCCTTTTCTGCGTGGAGCTTCTTTGCAGCCTTGGGGTCCCTCCCCTCCCCCTCCGGCGCTTTTTCCGACCGGCGCTTTTGTAAATGGAGCAACTTTTCCTTCCGCGGGGGTGGGACGGGGGCGTCATTTGCGAGGGGAGCATCTCCCCGGTTCATGGCGCGGACCCCGAGACGATGTTCGCGGGGGGAGGGGGCGCTCCTTTGTCGCGCTGGGGAGTCGGGGGGAAGAGAGCTCGGGGCGGGGATTAGCCCCCCGCTCTGGCCAGACAGCCGAGGGGTCTCCCCCCGCCCCCCAGCACGGGAGCTCTTAGCCGGCGCCGATTGATTGAGCCGGAGCGGAAATGCTCCTTCTGCTTTCTCTCTCCCCCCCCCCGCCCGGCTTTCCCCTTTCTTCTTCTTCCCGCGTCGGATCCAGCTGCCCCCCGCCCTCACTCCTCCCCGGCTTTTCGGGGCGACTCTCGGAGGAGCCGCCCAGCTGGGTGCGCCTCGGAGCCGCGAGGGGGCAGCTTACCGGAGAGGGAAACTTGGCGAGGGGTGGGGGTCTCTCTGCCTGGGAAATGGGGGCGCGGAACGGGGGCGGACGAAGTCGCCGGGAGGGTGAGAACTGCAATTATGGGGCAGCAACAGGTTCATCCCCCGCGCCCCCCGCCAGGGCTGCAGCAGCCGCCCCTTCGCCCGCGTCTCCACACGCCGAATGCCCCTTTGGCAGTTTGATCGCGGGAAGGAGGGGGAGGACGGGGAGACATGGGAAAATAACGTCTGTCCTCCAGCAATTCCCCCCCCCCCGCATAAAACCTTGCAATGTAGGAGTTGCTGCAAAGACCGCTTTCCTCCCCCGGCGCCCCCCCCCTCGCATCCAGATATTCTGTCATTTTCAGCCCCCTCTGTGGGCTGTAAAGGACTTTCTGGGTCTGGACGCATCCTTTCGCTTCTGCCTGAACCGACTGCACCCAGAACCTGCTGCCTGAATTTCCCTCCAGGCTGGTGATTGTGGAAAAACAGCTCATTGCAAGCACAGTGGTCACCCCCAGTTTTAAAATATCCCACTGCGGGGGGGGGAGCATTTGAGGAAGGCACCTGCGAAGTTCGTGATGCCTGCACCCCGCAGGGACGCCTGCACTGGCCCATTTCAAGAGCCTCGCCAGTGAGACCGCGTTGGGAGCAAGTTTCTCTCTCTCCCCTCGGCAACGCAAGGGCATGGCAGGGAAGGGCGTTTTCTGGGGCACTGGCTGCCCGCAGCCAAACTCTCTGTGGCTCCTTGGAGGGCGCGGCGTGGGGGGAGCTCACTGGGGGAGCAGAATGTTCCTTGGAATTTCCCAGGGGCCCCCAGAGATGTCCGTGACTGAAAAGTTGAGCTTTCGGCAGGCTTCTGTTCCTCTTGCTTTATCGGAGTTTGAAAAACCATGCATGGGAGGCACCGCATATGTGGGGCGCAGCCCCCTTCTGCTCTGTGTGGGTCTGGGAGGCAGACGGCTGAGCTGTCTCCCCACTGGGACAGCCAGCGACT
This sequence comes from Varanus komodoensis, assembly GCF_004798865.1. Lineage (NCBI taxonomy): Eukaryota > Metazoa > Chordata > Lepidosauria > Squamata > Varanidae > Varanus > Varanus komodoensis. Next base: position 7,138,410 of record NW_025335985.1, read on the forward strand.
CGCCTCGGAGCTGTGCTGGGCGGCACGCTAAGGCCGAGGGGGTCAGCGCCCCCAGTGCCGATGGAGCTTGCGCCCGGCCTGACCCCCGTCCTCCGGCGGCCACAGAACGAAGTGGGGGGGCCTGCCCTGCATGTGCCTCTGTAGCCGGGCTCGCTTTTGCACTGGCTTTGGGAGAGCAAACCGGGATGTGCAGGTGGGTGTCCATGGGAGGGGGCATTGAGTCTCCTTGCACGGATTGTGTTCTTCTAAGATTCCCCCCACACACACACGCGTGCGCGCACCCCCCCCCCCGAAGTTGAAAGCTCCCCCAAATCGCCTGGGGAAGAATCCAGGCCTGACTACAAAGGGCCGTTTTGCAGCTCGGGATGACTTGTGTCTGCAGCAGGGCCGGAGCAGCATCGTCTGGGCTTCGGGCGGTCCAGTGCCAGGACCTCAGATTCACCCTGCTGCTGCGCCTCCCCCCTCCCTGCAGGGGCTTCAGGAGTGGTCTGTCCTAGGCACCGGCCTCCTCCTCGCCCCCATCCCCCCATCTCGCCACCCCCAGCCTGTGCTCACAACCAGATTCAGATGGAGGGAGGGAGGGAGATCGGGGCTTCAGTGCCCCCACCTGGGGCTCCGAGTGAATCAGTCTGTTCATTTGTGGTGGGGAGGGATTGGTGATATTTGTCAGAAAAGCGGCCTTAAATCAAAATAGCAGCTGCTTTTAGAAGGATAGAAATATTGGGACAACTGAACTCTGAGTGGTCAATACTCATGTTTGGTCATTTGCAGTGGAGCAGCCTCTGGAGGGACCCCTGGGGTGCCCCTTGTCCCCCGCGGTTTTTGTTAAGGCGTTCAATTCCAAAGCAGAAACTTGCTGAAAACTCTTGAATAGATTTCCAGTCTTGGATGCAGTCTGTCAGCCCCTGGCATCTGCGCCGGGGTCCCTCCGGCTTCGTCTAGGCCAGATTCCCAAGGCCCCAGTGCCAGGATTGGTTCCAGCAAGCAGGCCTGCGGCCGGCCGGTGCTGCCAGGGTGCCTCCCCCAGGGACTCCAGCGCTCTGGGGGCTGGGTGGGAGTCGCTTGGTGGGCCCCCTCCAGCCCCGCGAGTGATGGCGTGCCGTGCCCTTGTGACCCTCGTTAGCAGAGGAGCGATGGAGGCTAGCGGGGAAGCTCTGCAAAGGGCCTCATGGGTAGCCACGCCTTGGATGCTCTGGGGTCCCGAGCGGCCAGGAGGGCACGCGGTGGGGCTGCGGGGGACGTGCTCCGGCCTCTACGGTAGAGCGTGCTTGGCAATAGGCGCTCCAATTAGCTGGCTGGCTACATGTCCAAATGGATCGCCCTGGGCGATCATTTTCTTAATTATAGGAGCTGCCTCTACGGCGGCGAGAGAGAACCGTGCTCGGCCTGGGCTCTGATCGCCTCATGTTGGGTTACTTTCAGCACAGCCGGCTGTTTATAACACTGTGAGAGGCTTTGCAAAACAATCTCGTGCGCGGCATCTCGAACCATATGCTGGCTTGTCTGCTCTGCCGAGGCTTCTCCTCCGGAGGGGTGGCCTGAAAGCTCCGGCGGCGGTGCTGGAGAGCCCGGGCCGGCTTGCCGGCTCCTTTTTAGCAAGTTCAAGTCCAGCCGTTGTGAATTCTGCTGGATCTGGGAAGCATGACGGCAGTGCGGGGAAATCCAAGCAGGAATGGGTGGGTGGGAGGGTGGGCGAGGGAGGGAGGGAGGGAGACAGAGAGAAAGAACACAGGAAGAGGCCGGCTGGATGAGGCCGAAGGCAGCCCAGCTCTGTTCCCAGCAGCTGCCCTGGTGCTGGAGGCCACGTGGAGCCCTGGCGCAGCCTCCCCCCAATTCGGCATGGGTCACTCTCCCCTGCAGAGCTGCTGGAGTAGCTGGGAGCCTTCTCAGTCGCCCAGTTTGCACAGGTTTGCATGAACTCCCCGTGGACAGGCAGCAGATACTTCAGCTAATGAGAAGCGTGTCCAGGGCACCTGCCACGCGCTCCCTTAGGACCAGCCGTGTCCGCTCCCTTTGCCCCAGTCCCCACCGCTGCCTCAGCACACGGGAGCTTGGCGCATGGCGGCCCCATAGCCTCTTCTGGGTGTCAGCAGCTGGGCTTCCCGTGTCCCGGCTCCATCGTCCAGAGCTGCTGCTGATTCCAGCCACCGGGGCCCATTCTTCCAAAGAGCTGTGCTCTTCCGGTTGGGTTTGGGCTGGGATGCCTCGCGGATGTCTTGTGTGACACGGTGCACTACTCAGCCAGGGGTCGGTCCTTAACTCGTGCTGGCAAGCACGGTGGAGAGTGCGCTGGGCCGACGCTTTTCTTTCGGAGCGCCGAGTGAGAAGCAGCCGGCTTTGACGAACGGGAGTGCGGCTGCCTTCCGCCAAGGGGAGCAGGCGGGAGACGAGCGACAAAGGCCGGGCCCGCCACGCGCATCGCATCGCCGGGGCGAAGCTCGCGGGCCGCGGGGCCCCCACTCGCCCAGAGGCGCCGCTGCCGCAGGTGCCCCGGCCAAGGTCTGGGGAGGGATAAGTGGCTGGGCGAGCGGCGCACGCGTCTTTTGTAAAAGGAACACAAGCAACGCCTTTACACCGTGCGCGCCAGCCGCTCCTTTCGGCGCCTGTGTTTGCATAGATGTGAAGTCGTGCTCCTGGACCGGTGTCAGCGTTGGATGCCTGGCCTGAGTGCCCTCATGGGCTGGAGGAGGGCCAGGAGGCAAGGGCTCCGTTCGGATCAAGGAGCCAAGCGGTTGGCAGGGTGACCGTCGGCCTCTTCTGGCAGAGGACTGCCCTTTCCCCAGAGGATCGGGTCTGCCGTTCGCGCTTGTGCTGATCCGTGCACAGCCGTGCTTGCGGTAGTTTTCCGTGCTCTGCTAACCTCCCGTCGGGCGACGGCGGTGGATTTTCTGAGGAGCTGCCTTCCAGGATGCTTGCGGAAATTTTGCTGGTCCAAGGTGAGCATCGCGTTTACTGCCTCAGGTGGGCCGGGATGGCCCCTGGGCAGCTTCTGGGCCCGGCCCGGCCCAGCGTTGTGGCATTCGCCTTCGAAACCCTAAATGGCATCGGGCCGAGCGCCCCGCCCCCGGGTGCCCTGGCCCGGGGAGACGGCGGCCACGTGGAGGCCCTGCTGGGGTGCTGCTCCCTGGCTGTGGAAGGCCCTTCCCGCAGGGCCTTGCCAGATGCCCACGCCGTGGCCCTTTGGTGCCACGCAAAGACCTTTTCCAGCGCCAGGCATGTCTTCTTGGGGCCTTGTTGTGCTTTCAGCGATACTGCATTCATGTGTCGCCAGAAGTGGCTTAATTGTGTTGCCAGCAGCTCTGTTCTTTTGGGCTTTTGCTTGTTTATGAAACCCTCGTGGCTTGAAAGATTATTGCTAATTGGCCAGGGAGCATTTATGAAGGGGTGGTACATCGAGACTCCAGCAAACAAATAAACGTTTCCTTATTCAGGACCGTGGGGGGTGCCCAGAGTTCTGCCTTCACGGGTGTAATCCAAATTGAGTAAATGTGTGTGCGGTGGGGTGTTCCGTGAGACAGTGTGTGGGGAAGCCCTGTGGCGACAAGCACGGCTTTCTGATGCTTGGATGAGGATAGGAAAGTGTTTTCGCTACCCGCCTGAGCCCCCAGAGCTTGGCCCTTCATAAACCAATTTTTTTAAAAAGCTGCTCAAGGGAAATTTGAACTTTAAATAATCACTCTCAATTAAAACAGAATTGATCACTTGGATTATGAATTCATGAAGCAGCAAGACACTTTCTGTGGTTTCTCATGAGGAACTTGCAAAGTGCCCGGCAGGCTGCATTTTAAGCAGCCAGAGAGGTTAATTCCCATTTCACCGAAGGGAAGACTGGGGTGAGGCTGAGGCATGCGCCAGGCCAGGCGGCACGTCCGGGGAAATGGTGGGAACAGCTCAGCCCTCGCAGACTTGGCACCCTCGCACGTGAACAGAGAGTGCACGGAACTGGCTGTGCGCTCGGGGGCCGACTCACAGCTCAGGGGCAGAGTGCCTGCTTGCCCCGAAGGCGGCTGGCCCTGCTCACTCGCCGGCGCCTCCACCGGACGGGGCAGGAGCAGGGCAGGAGCCTCTTCTGCTGAAGCAAGCAGAGCGTGGTCAGGCGAAAATGCAGCCTCCTTTGGCTGCAGGAAGGTGGCCCCGTCCGATCAATGCCTCGTCCGCTGTTCCGTGGTCGCGCGGTCCACGTGGGGTAAACGGCCTCGGCTGCACGGCCTGCAGCCACGGATCCCTTAACTGGGGTGCAGGGGGCGGGCGGGTGGGCGCCTTCTCGCTCTCCTCGTCCTGCGGGGGCCGGCCTCCGTGTTGCACGAACTGCCGTGCCAGTTGTGGGACTCGAGTGCGAGGAAGGAGCAGGGCCGGGGGCGGGTTGCATCCGAGGCCAGCAAGTGCTGCGGCAGGAAGGACACTGGCCGTGCTCTCCAGTGGAAAAGGGCAATCATTGCATAGTATTTTGGTTTCACGTTTGGTACCAGGATGTATTGACATTTCTACTGAAGACTGGAGCTTACCTGCAGCAGCTTTTCCACAAGAATCACAGTCAGTTTTACTTGGCCTGGATGGGGGAGCTTTGCCGATCTGCACTGCCCTGGATAGAGCAGAATTTTTAGAGCAAGTGAGCCAACCGTACAACTCTGTAAGCGATACCAGACCGTTTTGTTTGTTTGTTTGCTAATATTTCTCTCCAAGAAACTCTAGGCAGCTGCCATAATCCTCTTCTTCCTCTCAGTCTTATCCCTACAACAGCCCTGCGAGGTAGGCTGGGCTGAGAGACTGTGACTGGCCCAAAGTCACCCAGTTGGCTCCATGGCTGAGCGGGGACCAGAACGCAGATCTCCTGACTCTTCAGTACACCACACGAGTACACTAGTCAAATACTGAATGATGAATTGACTAAGAGAAGCAGAAAATCTCTAAATCCTGGAATTGTTTAGTGCTTTATAACTGCACTGAAGTAGCTCTTCAAGAAGTTTTGGCTCCATTCAACAAGGCGTGCTTTTGTGAAAGGCTGCTGTTATCATTGGGCAAAACGTTTCTGTTGTAAGCTGTCCTGAGAACTCATTATAGGGTAGCATATAAATGCATACCCTAAATGAAACAAATAGCTAAGAAGAATTGGCAGGGCAAGTTGCTAGCCCCCATTAAATCTGTTGTTCGTTGATAAGTAGTTGGTTTATGTTATTTGTCCGCAGAAGTGCCAGATCAGGTAGCTGCAGCCATGTTCGCCTGACTTCCTTAGCGGTCTCTGTCTCCCTCCTCCGACTGCTCAGCTCTCTGGTTCCTGTTTTGCCTGTGGACCCTGAGCACCACCCTGTGCGCCGGGCGGGATCATGTCAGGTGGCGAGACTCTACTCTGAGTGCCAGGGGCGCTGCTTTGGTCGTGGTGACTTAACCCTCGGGTCAGGGTGGCTTGCGGCTGCAGTGCCACATCAGCAGAGGGGCCGCTGGTTCTCCTTCCAGGGTGACTCAGGCAAAGCCGAGCCTGCCGAAACAGCTGCAGGGTTTTGCAGGATGCGTGCAGCTTCCTGAGGGGTCATGTGGAACGGGGGCTGCCGCTCTGTGCCCCTCGGCCTGCCTGCTCTCCGAGTGCGGGTGGAGGCCGCAGCGGCTTGGGCCCCTCGTATCGAAGGCGTGCGCATGCATGGGAAGAGGCATGACATGCACCCCGGATGTGGCGTGTGTCGTAGCCTGGAGCTTGGAAACTCGCTGTGGCACACGGGGCCGGCAGAGACGCCCTTCACCGGTGGCGGGGTGGAAGGGCTGGAAGGCTTTTGCGTATGTGGAGGCAGGCGGAATGGTGCCTGCCAGCACAGCGAGACGGGAGAAATAGCCCCCCCCCAAATGCTGAG
>NW_025335985.1:7144352-7181154 GCF_004798865.1 Varanus komodoensis
GGAGAAAGAGCCCCCCCCCCCCAAATGGAGTGGCTGGAGGGGCCCAAGAGCCCATGCCCCCCCCCCCCGGCTGGCCAGCAGTGGGGTGCCGGTACCTCAGCCGGGAAATACTTCTGGGTAGCCTTTGTGAGGTTCAGCCCATCCCGTCTTGGAGAGTGCGCTGGGTCAGTTTCTCTTCTGGCTTCCCAGAATGCCTGCTGAGTTGGGCATGTGTGTACCGTTTCCGTAAGTCTGCGTCCTCTTCGGCAACCGTGTTGGGTCCACGCAGGGGCTCCTGCATGGGAGGAGGGGGACCCCCCCAGCCCAGTCATCGGCCTGTGCGCTTGGCACCGTGCTGTCCCCAGATGCTTTGGAGGCTTGGCAGGAGCATCCCCGTGGCGCGTACTCTGCCTTGGTGGTCAGGGCACGTGGTGCGGACAGGCCACTGCTGGCTGTCCAGGCCGCTAGTCCCTGGTGGGGGACCTTTTGTAAAACCCTGCGGAAGAGCTGCCACTGCCAAATCCTGTGGCACCGAGTTCGGCAGCCTCGTGATGCGTTGAGTGACACTGCGCATCTTCCCGTGACTCCGTCGTCCTCTTCTGGACGTGTGCGCCAACGTGTTGGATGATGTTTCTATAAAATGCAAGTGTGATTCCATAGTAATATTCCCCCCCCCCGGCCAAACTCCCCCTTTTAAAATGCCGTTTAGGCCCTCTGTGCATGCGCATGTGCGCCTTAATGGAAACTTGCAGTCGATTTGAGGTACAATAAACATGAGAGGGTTCGTGGCACATGGGTGGAGGCCACGTCCCATGGGATGCAGTGGGTCCTGCGGGGGGGGCATGTTTGGGAGGCTGCCCGGGAGGTGCAGAAAGGCATGGACGGGCCTCCTCTCCCCCTCCTCAGATCTTGCAGCAAATTAAGCCCACCGTACGAGCGCATAAACATCGGCTGCGCATTTGGACTTTAAAGCATGGCTGAGGGCGCATTCCCCCGTCATGGCGGCCTGCCCCGTTGGAGCAAGTGGGAGCAGCGGAAGCGCGCCGGTTCCCACTCGTGGTGGAGGGGCACGAGCAGGACAACCTCGCACTGGAATGCGCCCTGAAACTGTTTCCTTCTGTTCTTAGAACGCCGTTCTTCTATCTATGAATCTCCGAGCGCACATGCGAGGATATGGACTCCCGCTGTGTATTAGTATTTCTCTCCCCCTCCTGTTCTTGCTAGGAAAATGGAGAGCTAGAGACAGATGGGGAGAGAAACATTGTGTTTAAATAACTGTTTGAGGTTGATTCAATATTTATTTTTTGTGCATTTCGATGCTGATGAGCATCTCTGCAGTTGCTCGCAGGGTTCCCCTCCCTCCAATCCTGCAGCTTGTTTAGCTGCACTTCTTTCACTGGCTCAGCCTCCTGTCCGTCCTTGCAGTTTCTTCTGCGCTTCGTGAGAGCAGATGTTCGGATTCCAAACGGATTCCAAGCAGAGGACTTTCCAGATGCATTTCTAAATTGTTAACTTTTAAATATCGTGTATTACGAGGCCCTGGACCCTTTCCCCGGCTACCGCGAGCCCCCTCTTCCTCGCTCAGCGGGGCATCAAATACTTGCGAGAAGCGCTTGTGTCGCTAACACAGGAGCCGCTGGTGCGCAGAGTCAGGATGAATGGGAAGCGAGCTGCTGCGAGGCGGAGAGGCCCCCTCTGTTCTTTCCGCCCTTAGACCCTCTGAAGCCTTTGTCCTGGCGGTGCTTCCTCAGACAAGCCCCCCTGCAGACGCTCGGGCTTCGGCCCTGAGCTGGGGCAGCCCCGACGCTCCTCGGCTAAGGTAATGTTTCCTGCTGCTGTTGGGGTGCGTGCAGGGGTGCATCGGGGCCCGGAAGGTGGGCGCCTCTGCACGTCCGCTGGGCAGTGAGCGGAGGATGCCCCCGCCAGAGGAAGCAGGGCTGGCTCACGCGGCGTGGACTCAGACGTAAGTGTGAGCTTTTACCCGCAAGGAATGCGTGAGCTTTTACCCACAAGGAATGGGGTGGCCCTCTGCAAGGAGACACAGGTGAACACTGGGCACATCTTCAGGATAGGGCTCAGGAGGAAGCAGGACTGAATGGCCCCGCAGCTTCCACCCTGGGCCTCCTGGGAAAAGCTCTTATCTCTGTGCAGTGAGGGATTAAAGATAAGAGCTTTATGGGCCCCTTTTCAGTGGCTTCATCTGTGACCAGCTGCTTCTGGGAAAGCCTTTATTTAACGGCTCTGTTTGTAATACCATGTTTCCCCCGAGGAGTTCAAGTCGGGTCCTCTGTGGTGGTATGCTCACAGTCTCCCGGAGGGGAGAGCTGGGTCAGGATGAAAGAGAGCGTCGTGGCTGAACGGGATCTGAACCTGGCTCTCTTCCTGGCACTCCGGCCTCCGCCGTGCCGGCTCCCTTCCTGGAGGTCGGATCCTCTCCCTCCATAGCCGAAGACCAGGGTTCGGGTCAGGGAAAGGAGCTAGAAGGCTTGCTGAACTGGTCGTGCTCCATCTCTGCCCTAAACCGACCGAGATCTCTGGTTTCACATGTTCGGCCAACATTTAGTTTCATTTGCTAAGTTTATTCCGCATTGATTTGGCACTCTGTGCTGTTATCTTCAGAAGAAAAATCCGGCAACTCAAAGTAGTTGAGCTGAACGGGAGGACTAGGGATGGTAGTGGGGGAGGGCAAGCAGGGAAGGGCCCCGCGCATGGCCGAAATGTCCCACGTCCGGCGCATGAAGGGCTTTGCCCTGCACTTCGCTTTACTGGAATATTTGTAAATATTTACAAGGCAGAGTTCAAGAGTGTGCTTCCCTCGCGCTGCTTAGCTTTGCGGAGGGGGGGCTGAAGCCACTGAGAACTGCTAATGTGCTCATTTGGATGTGCCGGACCCTGGGGAAGCCTGCGCACGAATGAATTCCCGTTCCGTCGGGATGGGCTCGTGACGCAAGGAAGCAGCAGCCTCGGCCAGGCGGGTGTTGTGTCCGTTCCACTCGCTGTTCTGTCGCGCTGGTATTAAGTTACTAATAAATTTTGAGGAACAATGCATGTGCTGCAGACTTGTGTGTGTGCGCGAAAAGGCGTAGCTGAGCATTTTCCTGGAAAAGTTTCCACGCTACCTCACAGGGGGCTGGGAGAGGAGGCGCACCCTTTCGCGTGCTTGACCCTTTGTGTGCGGGAGGGGCGCTGCGAGAGTCCTGCCCCCGACTCCCGTGCAGCTCTGCTGAGGCCTCCCTCACATCCGCGCCCCCCCCCCGCAAAGGGGTCGGGTTTGTGGGGGCAGGTTTGGCCGCTGGCGGGCCAGTGCAGTCCGTCTTGCAGCCGGGGCCGGCGGCGAGGTGTCCGGCGTGCCTCGGGGCTTCGGCTGCGGCAGCGAGGCCTCGCGCCCCGTGCCGTGGCTGCGCTGACCACGACGCCCTCGCCTGGGTGGGGCAGGAGTTCAGCTCTGGAAATGCTGAACATGGGAAGGAGCTGCCCGGGCTCCCTTGGGGTGGGCGCGACGCTTCCCCTGGGGTGGGCGGAGAGGCCGCTCCCTTCCTGGGACGCACAGCCCCCTCCGTCAGAAACCCATTCTCCCCAGGGACGGGGGACTGGGCTGGGCAGGCCTTGGGGCACTGCCTGCAGCCTCTGAGCCTGTGGAACATGGGCCCTGGCCTCCTGAGCGGGCTCAGTCCATCACGCCGCCCTCTCAGAGCGGCCTGTGAGCAGCGTGCCCAGCTGCCGACAGTTGCGAGGCGGGGCGAGGGGCCTGCAGTTCTGCCGGGCGCCTCGGGGTGGATCCGTCAGGTGATCGCCCTCCGCCCCGTTGTGCAGGTGGACGCCTGCCTCGGATGGAGAGCTGCCTTTGCAAACAACCGACGTGGCGCCCACTGGCACTGGCCCAAGTGTGCGTCTCACATGGTGCCGCTTGGCCCATCCCGCGCACCTCCATTCTCTTCTCCTGCCTTGCGGAGCGGCTGTCCCGGGGGTTTGCCAGTGCAGTCCCCCCCCGCCCCGCCGGTGGAAGCCCTGGGATGGGATCGGGGGGGTGCTTCTCACACGGTTTGGGTCTGGGGGCTGCTCAGCCGGGCAGGGTGCGGGTGTTGCTTCGGCAGCAGGGCGGATGGACGTCCCTCCTGCAACTCGCCCCCTGTGCTAAGAGCGGCCCCCGCCATTTGTCCATTGCTCAAAGCGGGCCGTGCTCCTTCATGATCCTTGCGACAGCCTGGGAAGGTCGGGAGGCCGGTTTGCTTCCCATGCTGTAGGCGAGCGGAAGGCTGAGATTCAGAGCCTGATTTCAGGAATCACAGAACAGTAGGCCCAAGAAGGCCCCCAGGTCCACCCCCTGCCGCTGCAGGACACCAAGTCACCCCACCCCACCCAGGTGGCTGCCCAATTCCACCTTGAATGTCCCCAGAGCGGGAGAGCCCCCCACCTCCCCAGGCAGCCGGTCCCACTATCCTATTGCTCTGACGGTGAGGAAGCTCTTCCTGATGTCCGGCCTGAACCTGGGTTGTCGCAGCTGACTTGATGATTCCGTGTCCTGCGCTCCGGCATCAGTGAGAAGAGATCTCGGCCTTCCTCTCTGTGACAGCCTTTGAGGTCCTTATAGGGGGATCTCATGTCCCCCCTCAGCCTTCTCTTCTCAAGGCTGAACATGCCCAGTTCTCTCAGCCTCTCCTCCCAGGGCCACCTGATGGGCCTGTGCCCAAGGAGGGATTGGCTCCAGGGCGTCCAGCTCACTCTTAACAGTGTCCAACCTTCCCCTTCCACATGGAGGGACGGGGGCATCCGGCTCCAGGGCCGGCAGCCCGCCCTCCGCCTTCTTGTGCTGGAATGGCTTGGAAGGGTGCCACGCAGCAGCGCCTTCCCTGCAGCCGGATGAACTGGGTGGACCTGGTTTCACTGGGAGCTGCTTTATGCCCGGCCGGGTGCTGGTGGCTGGGGTGGCTCTCCCGGGCTTCGCGCCGGCCACCTCCGTGGCCCCGCCTGGACCTGCCGCTCGGGTGGGACCGGGCCTCCTTCGTGCAGAACAGGGCTCTGGCCCTCTGCGGCAGACCGCTCGCCCTGCGGCACTCGCTTCCGCAGCCTCTCTGCGCTGGGCACGATTTGGATCGTCGACTCCCTCCTGACGCAGCAGAAATCGCTTGCGCGTGGAAGAGACCCTGCGCCACCTCTCCGTCTGTCTGCCTCTGCTCTGGGCTCGCTTCCTGGAGCCCGCTTGGGAAGCGTCTTCAGGAGTTGTGCTTCGTGCCTGCCAGGAATTTTTAGTGCACCATGGCGAAGCTTCTCGGGTGCAGGGGGAGCGTGCCCCCCAGCTGCGGGAAAGGCGAGCCTCGGCACATGGCTGGACAGCACCCTGTCCCGGAGAAGCCGGTCCCGGAGAAGGGCTGCAGTGGGGAAGGAGGTCGGCGCCGGGTCGCCCCGCGAAGGGGGTGCCCGGGAAGGCTCTGGAGTGGCATGGGCCTGGGGCCGTCTGCCCAAAATCTTCCCAGACGGAGCCTCCACGACCCTTCTGGAAACCGCTCTAAGCCTGGCCTGCGGCGGCTTGACAGAGAGGGGTTCGTACAACCGACCGGAGGCTGTCCTGGCCTAGATGTGACCAGTTAGGGGAGGGCTGGGGCCCCGCTGGGGCCTGGCTGGGAGGGGCTTGCGAGCCAGGAGAGACGACCTGCTGCTGCTGCTGCTGCCACCTGCAGGGCAAGGCGGGCGATGCATGGCAGGTGCGTGCTCGGCCAGCCATGCCACCCGCCCGTCTTTCCTGCTCTGGCGGAGGGGTGCTGTGGCCAGCCAGGGGGCCCATGGCCCCAGCCGTGCGGCATTCTGTCGTCCCCAGCTCTGAGCCGGAAGGGGTGTGCGGAAAGGGCGCGGAACCTCCCTCTCCACCTTCTTTTCCTCCTCCTCCATCGTGCGGGATTCTTGGGAAACGGCAGCGTGTGCGGGCAGAAGGGGGCTGGGGCGTAGGAAGACCTGGTGCGAGGCGGCGCATCGCTTCACGGGAGGGGCGCCTCCTCCACATGCGCAGCGGAAGGAAGCGCTGGAGCAGGCTGGGGGCCGCCCAGTCCTGCCTTCGGTCCACGCAGTGGCGAACCCACTGCCCACAGGGACCGCAAGCAGGGCAGGAGCGCGGGGGCTGCAGGGGAGCTGGCGGGTGGCTCCCGGCCCTCGTGGCCACGAGAGCCTTCTGCTCCAGGAATGTGGCCGGCCCCCCTTCAAGTCCTCCGGGCTGGTGGCCCTCACGGCCTCTGGCACGGGGTCGACACCAGCGTGCAGTCCTGCGTGGCGTGAGGAGGCCACCCCTTGCCTTGCTGCGGTTGCCCCCCCTTGGCTTCATGGGGGGGGGTCTCCTGGGGCTCTAGGGCCACGGAAAGGGAGGAAGATACGTCTGTTGCTGTGTCTGAACCTTCTGCAGGAACCGGCTCCCTTGAACCCTGGCTTTCCATTGCCAGCACAGACTCCTCCTCCTCCTGTTCCTCCTCGCATACGCTAGAACAATGAGGACTGGAGCCTTCTGGGGAAAGCAAGGACTGTGCTGCCCGCTCTGCAGGAGGAAGCGACTGGCGTGCCTTGCGGCAAGCCGGCGAGAAGAAAGACCGGGCTGCCGGAGCCCGGGATGCTGCCTCAATCGGCAGCATCTCTAAAACGGGAATATTAGCAAGCTGCCGTGTGTGTCTTGGGGGGAAGACGGAGGGGGGCTGTCTGAGAAGGGGCCGGGAAAGGAGGGCGTGCTCCTGGAACCACGCAGCTACAGGCCTGGGAAGCACCTGTGGCCGAAGGTGGGGAACCTCCGCTCTGGGGCCCGCTCTAGCCCCGCTGGGTCCGCAGCTGCCCGTACCCCTTCTCTGGGCCAGCCCTCCCCTCCAGCGATTGTGACGCCTCCCCCCCCCCAGCACACCTTGGCAACTTTAAGCCAGGCACATGGGGATTTTGCCCCCGGCCCCACGCACCCCAGCGCACGGCCCTTCGGCCGCTAGCTTGCCCTTCCGGCAAAAGGAATTCCCCATCCCTGATCCGGCCGGCGCACTGCGCCACTGGGGACGCAGCCACCGTGCCCCGGGCAGGCAGCAGCCCCCTGCCCTCAGTGGAGACGCCCCCAGCCCCAGCTCCCCGGAGCCGCTGCCCCACAGCTCGCAGCCAGTCATTCCTCCTCATGCTTGGCGGGCAAAGGGCTCCTTGCTGTCCCCTCCCGCCACTTCTGGCCTTTTCTCCTGCAGGGAGGCCCAGGAAGGGCTGGGCCGGGCTGGCTACTCCCCCGTGGGCTACGGGGCCCCTCCAAGCGTGCCCGGGAATCCCTCCGCACGGTGCCGTGGCCGCTGAGCCAACGGAGAAGCTCCTGCTGGTTGCACTCGGGCACTTCCGGGGCGAAACGGGCCAAGTGCCAGTTTCGTTTTATTTTTTTGATTTCGTCCCTCGCTTTCTTAGACCCCTTTCTAAAAAAAAAGACTCAAGATGACTTAGAACAAAATCAAAACATACAAAATTGAAAACAGCTAAAAAAAAATACAGCCGTCTCATGACCCATCTCCATCGTGACCTCTTGATGAAAAACAGTCTGAAGGCTGAGGAGCACGGATGCCTCTCGTGAGGCCGGCCCTTCCCACGGAGCTGCCGGGCTTCTCCAGAGGCCACGCTTTCCCTTCCGTGGATGGGTGCCCCTGAACGATGAGGCTGCCTCTGCGGGACGCTTGGGTCCAGCGCAGGCCACGCCGCTCGCTCCGCCCCGTCATCCCAGCCCGACTCCGCACATTCCCGGGGTGGAGTGGCTCACGCGCAGATGGGCAAGGACCCTCCCTCACGTGGCTTCGCCGTGTCCGTGTGGCCCTGGCGCAGATGGTGGCCGGGTGCCGACCAGCCCCGGATCTGCTCCCCGTTTCCCTCAGAAGCTGCACGGGCTCAGCCATCCTCTGTCCCGGAAGGTCACGCACAGCTCTCGAGGCCTCTGGGTCGCTTCCCAGGAGCCACGCTGGGCGTGCGCCAGTCGGAATTTACGGTGCAGCCCGACATGGATGGTGCAGCCCTGGCCCTGGCCAGCAGGAGGCGCCGGAGTGGGCTTCCTGCAGCGGGTGTGTGCCCAGAGCCCCGCAGCCTCTGCCCTGGGCTTTAGTCCTGCTGCTTCGACTTCCAGGCAGCGGGTTCAGGGGATGGGGGGCCAGTGTGGGGAGTGGGCGGGTTTTCCGGGCCTGCCTTTCTGCAGCCTGCGTGGAGCACGCGAACGGTGCGCCCCCAAGCATCTGCGGGGCGGGGGCACATGGACTTGCAGGGCCCCTTTGGGCAGCCGTGCTCCTTCCTGCGGGAGGGGAGCCTGTCCGCCGCGCTTCCTCTCCCGTGGCCTTGCGCTGCCCTCCGTGCCGCCTGCTCCACCTTGTGATGCTTCAGAGCGAAGAGCTGGGCGGGCGCTGGTGGGGGAAGGAAGGGGTGTCGCTTTGCATTTCGGAAGGCTGCCCTGAGCAGGAGCGCTGCACAGCCGTCCTGCTCGAGCCAGCCCCGCGCCATGTGGGCGCAGCGGAGGAAAGGCCTCCCAGGCCCCGGCGCGGCTTGGCTTCCGGCTGCTCTGCGCCTTCCAGCTTCTCCTGGCCGGCGGAGCCTGTGGAGGGCCCACCGTCGCGCTTCGGCCCCCACCTGCCAGCCCCACCAGCATGGAAAAGCAGCCGCGTGGCGCGACGCAGCCGGCGACTTCGGCAGCCCGGAAGGCACCCGTGCACCGAGCGCGGCCCGCGAAGAGAGCTGCGAGTGGCGCTCGGTGGCGCCCGCCCGGGTGGCCGGCTGAAAGCCCGGCTCCCCTGGACGAGGCGCCGCGGGCCCCCACCTCGGCTCCAGGGAGCGGCCTGCTCTTGGGACCAGACTGTCCGCCTGCCACGTGGGCCGAGGGACCGAGCGGGCTGCCGCCGAGCCAAGGGTGGCCCGGCTCTTGGGCAACGGGGAGGCGTGCCGGGGGGAGGGGGTTGCAAGACGCCGCGCCCCGGGAATCTGCCCTCTCCCGCCCTTGCCCGCCTTGGCGCTGCCGCCACTCGCCCGGGGGCATCAGGCGTCACCAGGCCCCTCTCTGGCACCATTGCCGGGCGGGAGCGGCAGAGGCCGGGCTCCTGGGCCTCCCCTCGCTGCTTCGCTGGACCCTCGCGGCCTTCCCTCACGAGCCGGCCGGGCATGTTCGTCCTCTGCTTGCAGAGCACGCGCCCCCGGTGCGCCTCCGCGGTCAGCCCCACGGCCCTCGCCCGCCCCCTGCCCGGGCAGCACCCGGCCTGTTGCGGGTGCCGCGCGGAGCGTCCAGCTGGCCCGAGAGGGTGGCACAGGCCGGAGCGCGACTCGGCCCTCTCCTCAGCCAAGGTGCCCCTGCGTGGCCCTGGGGCCAAGCCGGACGAAACCGATCCGTTGCAAGGGAGGGAGTGTGGCGTAGTGGTTGGAGCGCTGGCCTGGACCTGGGAGATCCAGGCTCTTCTTCACTCTTGGCTCTGAACCTCACTGGGTAACTTTGGGCCGGCCACGGCCTCTCTAAAATGGAAAAGGAGGAGGAAGACCAGGAAAGCCGGCCAATGCCCCTGTGGGGTGTGCCAGGCGGGCGTCCCACAGACAGTCTCGGAGGGGTCCCTCGATGCCGCAGGCTCCCGCGAAGGGGCTGGCCGGGGGGTTGCGCATTGCGGCGTGGGGGACGGCTCGGGCGCAGGGCCTCGGCCGTCAAGGACTCTGGGGAGCAGCTCTTGCATTGTGCGTTGCCTTGGAGGCTGCAGGCGGGCCGAGAGGGACCCCCCCCCCCGACATGGCGGGGGCCCCTCTGCCTGCCCCTCACTCTTGCTCTGCCCTCGTGACCCACGTGCTGGAACGAGTGAGCCACAGAGGCGGTTTCCCTGGGGAGCACATGGGGCTGAGGGGGCCCGTCGTTCCCTCGGCCGGCTCTTGAACCCGCACCGCCGTCGGCACCCATGCAGCCCCTCCCCGCCCCTCCCTCCCACATGCATGCGCTGCTCCGCTGGCTGTGGGAATAGCGCGCAGGAGGCTCCTGGCGGAGGGGCTGGTCCGAGCAGCATGGCGCCCCCTTCCCGGAACAGGGAGCCGAGGCCACTCCTCTCCTCCCCGCAAGCCCTGCAGGGCCAGGCGGCTGCTGTTTCTCCTGCACTGATAACATAATTAGCCTGACAGGCTGGCGGGGGGGCGGGGGGTGCTGGCTAGGTGAAGCGCGGCACTGTCTGGGGGACCTGGCGGGGGGGGGCTCCGAAATGGGTGCCACAATGAGCCCGCCCACACGGGGGCTGTCAGGGCCCGCCTGCCTCCCGGGGCTTGCAGATGCTCGGGATGGCCGCCTTCATCCCGCTGCAGCTCTCCGGACCTTCTCGGCGGTATTTGGAGGTGTGGGGACCCCAGGCCGAGTGCAGGCTTTGCCAGCGGAGGGCCCCGCGTTCGATGCCCGGTAGGGCCAGAGACGGCGGGCAGATGCTCCCCCCTCCCTGGAGAGCGGCTGCTGCCAGTCCGGGCCAGCCATGCTGGGCCGGATGGGCCCAGCGGCCTCCGGTGCCCCACCCGTGCCATGCCAGCACACTGCGGGCAAAGCCGCCTCCTCTCCTCGTGAGGCGCAGCTGCTGCCTGGCCGGGGGGAGTGTGCTGGGGGGGATTCCACGGCTTCCCAGTCTGCCCTGTGTTCCTCCCCGGTTTTGTGCCTGTGCTGCGGAGGCCGCATTGGCCCTGGGGGGGGGGGGGCACACAGGGCCCCAGCCGTGCAACTCGCGGCCGAGTGCCGGGCCGCCCCGTCTGCCCCTCCAGCGTGCACGTGCTGGGTGGGGTCCCGAGCCTGCCGGCTCCCACACAGGGGGCTGCAGAGAGAGCAGCTGGCCAGATGTGGGCAGGCATCTGCCGGGGCAGCTCCCTGGGGGGGCCCTCCCCCCCCCACAGGCGGCCGTCCCCACGGATGTCACTCCTTTGCTGCCCGGGGCGTGGACGCTGCTGGAGCTGGGCCCGAGTGCCGGTCGAGGGGCTGGGGGGCCGCCCTCACGCCCCTGGACCGGCGCAGGGGGGTGCCTGGAGGTGGCCTCCTCCACCCGGTGCAGCCGCGTTGCAGCACCAACGGGAGGGTGGCTTCCGTCCCCCGGGCTCCCGAATCGATCCGCGCTGGAAGGAACTTTCCGATGCGGAGGAGCCTCCTGCTTCCAGCAGGAGACTTGCAAGACGTGTTATTGAGTTGTTCCCAGAGAAGGTTAAGTGGTGGATTGATCACGCTCGGTAAGCGAAGCGAAGGCGCAGGCACGGTGGAGCACGGCAGACACGTGTGGCCTGCACGCGAGCAGCTCCTGGCCGCCGTGGCCATGCCAGAGGCCAGGTCCCGCCAGACAGAGGGCAGCGCTGCTGCCGGATCCGGCCCGGGGACCGGGAGCACCTCCCACGGAGTCCAGGGTGCCGGGCCTGCACTGGTGCTGCGGGGAGAGTGGCGGGTCGTTGCCCGAGGGCTGGAGCGAGGCTGGATGCGGGAGCGTGGCGGTGGCCGGCGAGCGTGCAGGCGCCGGGCGAGGGTGCGGCACATGGGCCCGCAGCCACAGAAGGGCCGGCGGAGTGGGCCTGGTCGCTTTTCCCCTCCAGGCTGAAGATGCGGCGAGGGGCGTTGTGGGTCAGCCCCACGCGGAGCCCAGTGGCTCAACGGAGCCACGCGGAAACGGCCTGCCTCGTTGGTGGTGTTTGCCTTCCGGCAAGGTGGCACTTTATGGACCCTCCAAACCAGGATCCCGGAAGGGGGAGGCGCCCAGGCTGCCCCCCGCCCTGATGGCCCTCCCCGCCCTCTTTCCCCTTCCTCGCCTCCTTGCAGTTTCAGTCCTGCTGGCTGCGGTGATGCTCCAGACGTGGCTCGGGGCCGCGTGCAGGCGTGAGGGTGCACGGAGGGCTGGGTGAGCCCGAGGCCCCCGTGGCCCCTGGGGCCACAGCCGGTCGGGCATGCCCCCTCCCCGCTTTCTCTCGCACACGCCTGCACCTTGCTTGCTCTCGCACGCGCTTTCTTGGCCCCACCGCAGGGCGGAAGGAGGGCGAGGGCCCATGGAAGAGGGGCAGGGGCGGGTGCACGCGGGCCTGCACCGGACCTTGGCGGGGTCGACCTCCGGGCCTGGAGACGGCACAGGAACAGCTTCTCTGGCGAGCCGGGGGCCACTTTTCCCGGCCGAGTGATGGTGCTTTCTGCCCTCTCCTTTAGCCGTATTTCCACTTCCCTTTTTCCAGCCATTTCTGCTGCCGCCCCTCCGCCCTCCCCGGCCCTCCCCAGCAAGCCGGCGCTTCCTGCCACGCAGTCCTGAAGGGGCACGCTGGCTTTGCCTTCTCTGCAAACCGCAACGCTGCCCCGGGGCCACCGATGCCACTTCTGCCTTCGGGAAGAGCGATTTCGGTCCTGCCTCTAGGGACCCAGGAAGGCGCCTCCGGAGGGAGGAGCTCTGGCTCCCAGGGACGGCGCAGCGTGGTTGCGGCAGCTGAGCTTCCAGGGGCCGGGAGTCCCCGTGGTGCTGACGCGAGCGGGGATGGGGCAAGAGGCGGGTTGCAGGGCAGCCCCAGAGATGAGCGGCCAAACCCATTACAGGCACCCCCCCCAGCAACGCCGCAGGTCCGGAGCAGGTAGAGGGCGGAGTGCTTGGAAGGGGTGGCCCAGGGCAGGGGGCGGCTGGCTCAGGAAGGGCCGCTCGGGGCGCCTCCGGGAGCTCGGCCTTGGCCCAGTCTTCGCACGGAGCCTGGCGCAGCCTCCCCGGCCCCCGCTCAGGCCACGTCTCCCCGAGGCCTTGGGGGCTGCCCAGGCCCTGGCTCCGAGACGTGGCCCTTGTCCTCGCCGAGGGCCCTCGTGGTGGCCCCTGTGGGCTGGCCCCCCAGCAGATGTGGTTGTCGCGGCGCACGCACTTTGTGCCCTCCGGCGGGGGCGGGAGAGTCAAGGGAGCCCCCCGTGGAGCCAGCGGGGGCGGATTTCTGCGACCGGCTTTTTTGGCGTTCGCGATTTGTGGAATGGCATTCCACTTGGGCGAGGGGGAATCCTCATTAATACACTAATTGGCACTTGTGCCTCGTGGATTGCCAGTGTCTTTCATCCTCTAATCCGATGATTGGTGGGATCAGAATTCTCTCTATCGGAATTGCTTGCTGCTTGTGCTCATTCTCACAAACGAAGGCACGTTTGCACCACTGCAAATCGGCACAAGCAGAATGAAATTCAGTAATTTTTTAAAAATCCAGCTGTCAGTGAACGGACAGAACATAAATGCGCTGCGAGAATGGCTGTGCCTAATGATCCTGGCTGCCACGGTTGCTCGGATCCCTCCTGGAGCCGTTTGGTCACGGCGCTTGGGCCTTGATTGTCCATTTCGGGAAGCCCCAGCGGAGCCGGTCGGACTGAGCTGGGAGCATCCTTAACGAGGGCGATTTTGCCCCGGCCTGCCGGGCCGCGGCCCCTGCTGTCGGCTGGCTCACCCCGACCCACGGAGCGGGGCTGAAGGGGCCGCTGTCCGGAAAGCTGCTTCAGGTGGAACGTGCGGAAAATGCCCCCTCCCTCTCTGATTTTTGCTCTGGAGCAAGGAGCAGGCTGGGGTGGCTGTGGCCGCGTTTCTGCAAAATACACGCAGGCCGGCACGTCTCGGGTGAGCTTGATCGCGGGGGAATTTGCGAGGAATCAAAAGACTCCCAGTCGCAGGCAGTGGAGGAAGCCGCGCTCTGTCTAACCGGGTCCCGCACGCTGTGGGGGTGCAGCCCCCTGCCCCCCACATGGCTTAACTGTGGCACTGCAAAATGAGTCTTCCGCAGGTGCGAGGGCTGGGAGCTGCTGCCTGGCTGTTCGAGGGATCGCTCCCCTCCTCCGCCATCCCCGGAGGATGTCCTTGGTGAATGGCGCCTGGATTGCTGGCACAACGCGTCCCAGGCATCTGCCTCCTGTGAGCTTGGCCTTTCATCACTTTCAGTCCGTCTCCTCTGGCAGCTTCTGAGAACAATATGTTGCTGATGCTGGCAAAAGCTTATCTCGGCACCCACATGGACTAGAAACTTGCTTTTCTAATCTGGTCTTCATTCTTAGAGTGCATGCAGATGTATGTAAATGGAGTGCCCTTTCCGCAGAGACATTTCCCTGCATTTAGCCAGGGCTGTGGTGCAGCCCCACCCTGGCACACGTTGCTGTCAGGAGTCCCCCTCCCCACCCTGGTCCGCTCAGCCCTTTTTTCAGCAGAAAATAAACTCACAAGCCACACTGCCACAATCAGCACTTCGGCGATCAGATCTTGGAGGAATGTACCACTGAGCAGGTGCGCACGGTTTTTAAATATGGGTGCGTTTGAAGCTCGGAGATGGGGGGACACTGGCTGACTCGAGTCCACGCCTGATTTGCCGGCCATCCTGGTGGCCACGGCCGCTCCAGACCCAGAAGTCCGCCTTGCCTGTCAGAACCCCAAGCGGCAACGGTCGCGTCCATCTTCAACAAAAACTCAGGTGGAGATTAATCGTGAAGACTAAAAGGAGGCTATTTGGATTAAAAGATTTGTTGTGAGTTCCTCAACGCTTCTGCTATGTAATTATCTCAAGTTTCCTAGGCTGGGATCCAGAAAGGTCTCGCCTGAGCCGAAGGCATTTCTGCTCATGGAAGCCCTTCCCCAGATGTCCTCATTCCCCCTTCTCCGAGCAAAGTTGCATCACCGCCTTTGCTGGGACACTCCCAGCGGAACTGCCTGGCCGGAGTACGGGGCATCCCATGGCCCAGGGCTGCATTTGCGGGGAAAGGTGGCTTGGCTTAGGCAGCCGAGGTGGACCAGTGGGAGCCTGTGTTTCCTGTGCTGGGCCAGAGCGGGTACTGGGGGAGCCCTCGGGGCTGGAGCAGGGGGCCCCATGGCACGAGCAGCATTCAGATTCTCCGCATTTCAGTGTGCAGAGCCCTGGGGACGACCGCAGCTCATGTGGCCGTTGAGGCACCTGGAAGGCCACCCCGGGCCTCTCCACCGGTGACGCAGGTGCGCCTTGGAGAGGTTTTCCCAAAGGAATGCAGATGTGGACTTCAGGCAGGGCCTGCAGGGATCAGGCGCTGTGGAGCAAAACCTTGAGGAGCTGGTGTGTCTGAGCCTGTTTTTCAGGGAGAGTTTCCTGGCTCCTTATTGTGCGTGTTACTGTTTTAACGCATCCCCTTGGTTATTAGAATGCTGTTTAATACAGCTGTTATTTTTTATTTCACTCATATCCTACAATGCTTCTGTTTGGTGTCTTTATTTTGTAAATGACCTTGAAGGCCCTTCACCTTTTAAAGGAGGTGTTGAGAGTATTTTAAATAGGAGAGTGGAAGAGATGGCATCTGTTCATTTGATCTCAGTGACTTGGTGTAATACTTGAGCCCATGCGGCAGGGGCTGTGAATCAGCGACGCTTGAGCATGCAGAGGTTCTTTGAATGCCGTCTCAGAGATTCTCCTGACCCGCGGGCACATCGGCCGGCCGGCGCTGGTTTATTTCTCGCATGAAAATCCACACATACTTGCTTGTGTATCCAGATGCACAACGGTGCACATCTTTGAAATGCGTTGTGGTTGAAAATGCAGCACTGGGACTCAGGCGAACCGGGTTCGAGTCCCCCCTCAGCCATGGAGTTCACCAGGTGACTTTGGGCCAGTCACTGACTCTCAGCCCAGCCTACCTCACAGGGTTGTTGTTGTGGGGATAAGATGGAGGACGCGAATGATGTAAGCTGCCCTGAGTTCATTGGAAAGAAAAAGGGCAGGGTAGAAATAGAAGGAGTGAATGACTAAATGCCTTCTTTTCCCAATGACCAGAGCATGTTTTTGTGTGTTTTTCAAAAATGTGCATGGGTGTGCCGGGGGGGGGGGGGCTTCTGTGTTTTGTGAACCGGATTCCGGCCCCCATGTGCATGGTCTGTGACCCACTTCCTTCCCGCTTTGCCTGGCAAGAGGCGGGGGCGTGTGCCCCCGGGCAGCATAGGATGCCATGGCACAGGTGGAGGTTCGGACAGCTCCTGGGGCGAAGCTGGTGGAAACGGTAGACTTTCCATGGCAGCCCTGGCAGCCGCAGGGTCCAGGGCAGGTTTCCTTCCTTGACGTGGGTCGGCGGGGGAGCCCAGCCTGCCCCCGAAGCATGGAAGCGCATGGAAGCGCCACGGGAGGCGTGGTGCCCTTTCTGCGGAGTTCTGAGTGGTGGCGGGACGCGAAATGCTGTCGGCTGCCGCAGGGGCCAGTTCCTCATGCCATGGTAGTCCCCCCGTTTTCCAGCAGTTGGGGGGCCAGTGGAAGCGAGGGGTCACACCCCACTGCTGTAGCCTGTAGGTGCGGCAAGTCAGTTTAATCTTCTTGGTGTGATCTCAGAACCGCGATGTTGGAGGAGACCGTAGAGGCGGTCACGTTATTTCAGTCGGGATTCCTGGGGGAAGCGGCTGGGTTTGTGTGGGTGGCGGGTGTGGAGTGAGAAGACCGGAATATTTCGTTGTTTTCGGAAATCAGGAATTTCGAGGGCTCCTGGTGCTTGGCTGGGCACAGTTAAAGAGGCCCTCAGAGAAGTCTGGGGAGCTTCGAGCTCTTCCTCGCTGGCCACAAAGGCACACCAGCAAACCTGGAAGTTTTCCCCACATTCAGAGATGCAGAACGGGGCTGCACCTCCTCGAATGGATCCGGCACTTTGCACATGTCCAGATGCATCATTTCAGATGAACCCTGCGCCCTGCTCATCAACCCATTAGTTCTGCATTTGAAGGACGTTCCATCTGAGAGGGAGGAAGAGGGCTCGAAGGCCTGCAGCCTGCGGCCAGGACTCTCCCGCAGGCTTCTCGCTGGGCCTCCTTGGTGGCCATTTCCAGGGTCCGTTGCAGTTGGCCGCTTTCTAGAAAAAAGGGACAGTGAGCTGGAAGCCAACCTGCTGCCTTGAAGCTAAAGTGTTTTTGATCTCTGCTCCCTGGAGCAGACGGCCTGGAGAGCTCCCAGCAGGGGCACCTGAGCGCCTGCGCTCAGACGCCACAGCAGAGCCTCACAGGCGCATGTGGGTTTAGATAAGCCCCGCGCAGAAACTCATTCGGAGGCCTTGGGCAAAGCGGCGTTCCTGCAGAGCGGATGTTTGGGTCGCGGAGGGGCCTGCTTGAAGCTGGACCGGGGACAGGAGGATGGCCAAGGCAGCTGTGGGAGGGCAGGAAAGCGGCCAGAGTTGCACGGAGTGTAAAACTGGCTCTGCAGGAAGGAGTGGCAGATGCAGCAGGGCTCCTGGGACCTCCAAGAGGAGATGGGCCACTG
Source organism: Varanus komodoensis (assembly GCF_004798865.1). Taxonomy (NCBI): domain Eukaryota; kingdom Metazoa; phylum Chordata; class Lepidosauria; order Squamata; family Varanidae; genus Varanus; species Varanus komodoensis. The sequence goes on from NW_025335985.1 coordinate 7,161,519, forward strand.
CTTTTGGGATTGGCGGGGTGGCTTTCCCAGAGCTGCCGATGCCGTCCTTCCTGGCTGTTTGGCTGATAGGAGCTGCTGCAATAGAACACAGGAACACAGAAAGAAAGCGAGTCAGAAGGGGTCTCCCTGGCCATCTAGTCTGACCCCCGGCTCCAGCCAGCTCTGCTCAAGACATGCCCACCATGCGCATGTCCAGCCTGTCCTTGGACACCCGCACCGATGGGGCCTCACCCACCTCCCGGGGAAGCCCATTCCACACCCTCAGGGTCCCGACTGTCAGGAAGTGCTTCCTGGCATCCAAATGGAGCCTGGGTTCCCTGCGCTTGGCTCCGTTGGGCGCATCCTGCCCTCCCCTGCAAGGGAAAATAGGAGGGTTTGAACCACTCGGACCTTCCCAGGGCTCCTCTCCTCCGAGCGTCCGTCTTCCAGAGAGGCACCGAGGGGGCGCTCGTGTGGGAGCTCACGGTGGGGCTCGACTTTGGGGCGGCTTCTCTCCTTGCAGCCTCCGGAGGTGCCCCTTCAGGGATTGGTGGGACACATGCTGGAAATGCCGCCTGGCAGGTGAGCGGGGGGGGGGGCTTGTGCAGAAGCCGACGGGCACGTTCGGTTGCATCCACGGCAGCGGCCAAGAGACACACGTGCAGGGCAGCGCCGGCTGCCGCTCGCCCACAGCCAGGCCAGCGTGGTGAGCCCCCAAACCAGGAGAGCTGCAAGGTCAGGTGAACCAAAGGGAGAATATTTGCATCTCTCACCTTGCTCATTGCTAAAATTGATAAACTGGCCTTCAGCCACAGGGATTCCAGGGCAGTGTCCATAAAGACAGAAAAAACGCATGCGTACAGCACAATTGCAACGATAAAATTTCAAAATAAGAGGCATAAAAGCTATCCAACCAGCTAACAAACAAACAATCCATAAAAAAAACCCATTTAAACTGCCTTGGCAGCTTCCCTCCCCACCGCACTTTCTGATTTCACGCTGCAGAAGAAAGCAAGGACAGTGAGAATCATGTTTCTCCCCGGAGCTCCCCCACTCTGCTGGTGCCGCGCATGCACAGGTGCGTATTTGCGCATCGCGCATCCTGCACGCTGAGATCTGCAGGCCCCCTCGGCGCCTCCCGGAAGGCCACGCTCCTCTCTGGCCGGCCTGTTGGCCGCTGCCTGATGCCCCGCAGGCCCTTCCGACAAGGATCACCGCTGCTCCTCTGGACGCCTGAGAGGCCTCGCCCCCCGAGGCTGAGCCGCTCTTCTCTCGCCCTCTGAGCTGCGTCCACGGCCTTTTCTCCTGCAGCCGCCAGTGTGGGGTGATCGCAGCTGCCTGCCAAAATGGGAAATAAAAAGGGGACATCGTGGAACTCCCAGTTATTTACCATCGAGGTCTGTTCCTCCGCTCACGTGCCCGTCTCAGTGCGCGCGGCTTGCACAGACCCCTCGGCTTGGGAATCGGTGGCCTGCCCTTCAGAGCGCCGTCTTTCCCGGGAAGCAGCCCTCCAAGGCCCGGGGAGCCAAGGGGCATTCCGTGGATGTGCGTGGGCAGGAATCCCTGCGCACCGCCTGCCCCGGGATGGGAGCAGTCGCGAGGAACGCGGTTCCTCCTCCCGCTCTCTGAAGCAGCCCCAGACGGGAGGAATCCCGCAGCTCTGGCGCTGTCTGTCTGGAGGGAGGCAGCGGGCCGGGGGCTCCACGCAGCAGCGCCCCTGCCTTGCCAGGCGTCAGACTCGGCCCGCCTCCCGTTCCAGCGGGGCTTGTGCCGCTCCGCACCTCGAGGGCCTGCGTGTGGAGGACAGGCAGAGCCTGTGGGGCCGGCTCGCGTATCCCAGGCGGGTGGGCTTCCCAGAGGGGCTGCTAGTGGGGCGTTCGCATGGGACCGCCCCGGGACCCTCCTGGTCGGCACGCCTCTGGAGCCCCTTGGTCAAGAGCTGCAAGCGGGGGGGGGGGGGACCCAGCAGGCCATTACCAGCCCTCTTAGTGGCCGCAGAAGTGGCCAGGGGGTCCGATGGTGCCCTTTAGAGGGAAAAGGCCGTGAGGGGAGGTGTGGCTGGCACCCAGACGGTGAGTGCCGGCACCCTAGTCTCCGTGCACCTTGGACGCATGATCTCCCTCGGCATAAGAGAACAGTACTAGGTTTGCCCGAAAGGGGAGATGGGCGGGCGTGTGGGAGAGAGTGGCCAACTTGTGGGGCGGGAGGAGGAATGCCATACACACGGTGTTTGAGGAAAGCACCACAAAGCGGCGTTCAGTTAGCGATTCAGCTCAGAGAGAGGTTCTGAACATCTCAAATCCTGGAAAGAAAATATTAAATTTTGATTTTGCCCTGAAACATTTGCCACCAGCAGTATTCTCCTGGGAATTTCGTAAACTTGAACTGGGGGCTGGGGGAGAATAATGCACTTTTAGTCCTGTCTGTTCTTTTTATTGAACATTTTCATCTTTTTTTCTCAAAAGCTCGGGGAAAAAAGCAAAGGGAGGAAGCTGCCAATAAAAGCAATATAAGCACAATCACAATTCAGTGAACCCCCGAACGTTCTTGCTCCTTCTTAAGAATAAGAAGCGGAGCAGCAGAAAGATGAAACCACAAGAACAGCGATAAACCCAGTCAAACAAAGATCACTGGAACTGCTGAAGACCTTCCCGAAAAGGAAGGCCAGCGGGGGGCCCATCCCGGAGACGGACGGACTGGCCCAGGGCCTGCGTGATGCTGCCGGAGGGCACCCTGGCATCATTCGACCTGGCGGGCGCGGGGGGGGGGGGGGCTCTGAGCAGGCAGTCTGCCCCCAGGCCCAGGTGTCTTCTGCAGCCATGGAACATACGGGGCGCATGCCCTGACCCTAAGCGCTGCGCGTCCTGGGGGTCTGGCCCAGCCAGGCAGGGTTCCGTTCTCTGCGCAGCCGTGGACCTCCTGGGGCGGCCTTGCGCCGCTTCGTGGCTCTTCCTGGGGCGGTTGTCCAGCCGTTCCGTGGATACTGAAGCGCGCTTCTTGGAGGGAGGAGGGGTGCAAGCGGTTTGCGTGCACGTGCCACGTCCAAGCCCCCCCGCTTGGACTTCTCCTGAGACGCTGCTGGCAGCTCGGGGGGTCGCCACCTGCTTGTCCCGGGCAGGACATGGAAAAATGAAATTAAGTAATAGTACCAACAACAAGGTGAAGGACGACAACAGCTTGTCCCGCGCTGTCCCAAATGGGTCTGTAGTCAAGACTGATCTTCTCCGATGTAGGACAAAGATAGATCGCCATTTCCCTTTTCCCATCCAATCTAAACTTTCTCTGCCTTTTCCAGCCCATAATTAAAATTGATGGTTCCCTTTCAGGGAAATCTGTTTTAATTTGATTAAGTGACAAGAGTTACAGGCAAACCGTTGGAAAGTCTTTCATTTGAAGTGGAGCTTGGTAAGCTTAAACCAAACCCAGCACCCTTTCCAAGCACCCTGCAGGGTGAGCATGTGCTGGGATTTTGGGATGCCGTGCTTGTTTCGGGCTCCCTTTGCTGGCCTGGTGCGCTCCGGAGCTGTGGGACTACAACTCCTCTAATCCCCAGGTGAAGGACTGCCTCCCCCGGCCACCACTTGGATTGCTCGGGTGTCCAGGTGCGCTGAGTGGGTGCTCCAGGTGGGGGATTTGGGGAACCCACCTCTGGGTGGTGCCCCGTTCCCGCTCGGAGTGATGCGGCTGCCCTCAGGGGCACGATCCGTCTGGGCAAGTGCAGGGCTGCGGGGCTCTCTCCGGGCCCTGCTTCCCGAGTCTGGAGGCTGTACCTGTGAGCCGGTCGCTTGGGGAGGGGGAGGCACACACCTGCGCCCGGATCCTCTTCCCGGGGCTGGCCTGGGCAGGCACTGGGGGGTCCTGGCCGGAGGAAGGCTCCTCAGCGGGGAGCCCAGTGGCTTTTACGGCTTACGGCTCTCTCTCAGGCTGGCGGGTTGCCGCCTGCGCACGCTGGCTTGCTCCTCGCTCCCCTCTGCGGATGAGTGCCAGAGGGCATTTATCTCCTGAGTGCTCGGGAGGGGAGAGGCAGGGAAGGCAGATGCCTGGTGCTTGCTGGCAATTGTTCATTTTAATTTCTCTAATGGACCTGGATCTTGCAGAGATGGTCACGGTATAAATAAATCACCAGCCAGAGACCAGGAGAGCGGGTGGGGGGGGGCTCCCGTTCGGGCCCATTTGGCAGGCGAGGCCCTCCTGCGGCCAGGAGCAGGCAGCTCCCCCTGCGAGGCGGCTGCGCAGTGGCTGGCCGCCTTTTCTGCCTCTAAGCACAGCAGTTGCCTGCCGAGGACACCGGGGCACACGCGCCCCCCAGGTGCCAGGGCTTTCCTCTGCGGGGGCAGCCCTGCCTCCAGTGGTACAGCCAGAGCCAGGGACCTAGAGCTGTGCGCCACGCGGCTGCCAGTCCACAGCCCCAGCGCTTGGAGTTCAGCTTTTGGAGACGACGGAATGCGGCTCCGAGTACTACCTGAAGAGAGTGCCCGGCTTCTCCTCCACACAGCCTCTAGGTGGCACTGTGGCCCAGCAGAACGGCGCAATCACTCTAGTGAAAGTGTGGTCTTACTTCGTTTTCGCAAAGGATGCCGCATGTTCCTTGCTCTTCAATGACTCACCAGACGGGCTGCTTAGAAATAAAACCGAAAGTGGACTGTGGTGATGCCATGAGTGAGGAATGCTGATTGCTCATGTGGGAGAGCCCTGAGTAGTTTTTCAGGGGTTGGTGCTTTCGATGGCCACATGTGTAACTTTGAATATGAGGCGTGGAATTCACATTTCTCTGCTCCCTTCCCCATTCCTGGTCCAGGTTTTCCAGTGGCGTCGGCATTCCCAGCAAGTGAGAATGGGGGGGGGGGTGACTCGGCATCCTGCACCAGAAGGGGTTGGGGCCGATGGCCTTCGTGGCCCTTCCAGCTCTGCTCTTTTATGATTCTGCGTTAGAACAACAGCAGCCGCAGACCTTTGCCCACCTCAGTGAAGACAAGCGGAGTGTACGTGGTTTTGTGCAATAGGCAGCCGTAACACCTCCAGGGCGTGGGGCATTCTGCCTGCCCCCTGGGCCCTCGCCTCCTGCTGCTCCCTGGGTGTCCCTTGGGCCCCACTGCCTGCCCAGCCCCAGCCCTGCCCCCACTGCTTTCGGGCTCAAGCACAGCAGCCAGAGCATGTGCAAAATTCCCCTTCAACTCCTGACAAAGTCTCCTCCGTCACTTCCGCCCGAGGGAAGAGGCTGCTGTGCACATCCTTCCCATGGGGTGAGACAAGCCGGGCATCACCTGGAAGTCAGCCAGGGGCGGTGGGATATTTTTCCTTCAGGCTGCCCCCTCACCCCACCCATACCGGGACTCCAGCAAGGGCTTGGGGGGCTTTTAAGCTTAAGGCTGCCCTCCCCAGATCTCCTCCAAAGAGGCAGCTGTCGCTTGCCGGCCCAGCTGCGGAAGGCTTATGCGCAGGTCTGATTCGGCCGCGAGGTGCATCTGCGTGTCTGGGGAAGGCACATGGGGGCATTAATCACGGCCATCGGAGGGGCCCGGCTGGGGCTTGGGTGCTGCGACACAGAGGCTTGACCGGTTGTCCCGGAGCGCTGTGGTAAGAGGGTGGTAAGAGGGGTGAGGAACGGCGCCCACCCCAACGCCTGGTGGAGAATAGTCAAGGGAAACCCCGTGAACTGGCAGCGAAAAAGAAAATTCCCCCATGGAAAATTCCCCATGAAAAAGAGGAAATTCCCCCATGGAAAATTCCCCATGAAAAAGAGAAAATTCCCCATGAAAGAGAAAATTCCCCCATGGTTTTCTCAGGAAAAGATCCTCTGAGGAGCCCGAGCGCAGCCCTCGCAGCGCAGCGACGGCTGCTGGGAGTCCAAGCGCCCTTCGCGCTCGCGGTGCCTTCAGACTGGGAGGCAGCAAGAGGCCTGGTGGCGCCAGCACCTGCCGGAAGGGGACGGGTGGACTGCGGGTTGGCCACACCTTCTGGCCGCAGGTGGTCACCGGGTGCTGGCAGCCGGGGAGAGTCCTCTCGGACCGCTCCGAACATGCGCGCTGGCTTGCGCCAGCCGGGCAGCCCGCTCCACCAAGCCCGGGCCACTCTCCCCATGCCTGGGCGGGCCCCGCTTTGGGCTGCGGGGGAGAAATGCTGCTGAGCTGCGCTGTGGGTGCCGAGTGTGGCGCACGGACGGGGCCTGCCGTCCGCGGTTTGCCCACCACTGGCCCTGCCCGTCTGCAAGGAGGACCGTCCCTGGTCTTCTGGCCCGGAGAGGGGAGGGGGCTGCAGGCTGCACTGGCGGCTCGGCCGAGCACGGGGTAGAGGCTGCCGGATCTTTGGGGTCACTCGAGCTGGAGTGGGGGCCCTTTCCCCGTTTTCCACTGGGAAGCATTTTTGATTGTCGTGGGATGGGCGTTCCTGGGAAGGCCTCCCTTCGAGTTTCCAAAGAGCAAAAGTGAGAGAAACAGGGTGGGGGGGGGTGTTCCTGCAAGTGGGTGGGGGGGTCTCCATTTGCGGCCGTCCCACTCTGCTCTCCCCCCGTTCTTCCTCCTCTCTTCCCGTGAGGGAACAGGAACTGCTGATGCCTTGGGCCCCGGGCTGCAAGGGAGGTTGCTCACTCCGGGGTCCCGGCGGCTCGGGGTGCCAGTGGCCCTGTGCTCGGGCCAAGTCCGGTGGCTGCAAATGACCGAGGGCGGGCACTGCAGGCAGCCGTATCCACGGGGTTATTTCTGCTGGTGCCGCAGCCTCTTTCAACAATGGCGAGAATGAGCGACTGGCACCCGCAGGGAAGACGGGATCGCCTTGAACCCCTGTGCTTTTATGGGTAAGACCCCCCAGGCCCCCTGCAGTGACTTACGGCAGCATCCCACCAGGTGGCGCTCTCCACCGCCAACTACAGGCTTTCAGAGCATACACAGAGTGTTTTATAGCTTCCAAGTCACATGGCCCAGCAGCTGGGCGGCTGATACTAAACAAGGGGAACACAGTCAGGAGAAGGCGAGGGGTCTGCAGCGGGGCTGAATCCAATGGCCTTTGATGGCAGGATATGAAGATAAGGATCATGGGACTTCTGTGGGTCTTGCACGCCAATGAGGGGGGCTGCAATGCCGTGAACCAGGCCGCCTGACCAGCTCTCCCTGGTCAGCAAAACAGCAGCCCTGGCAGCTTCTGGGGGGAGCCGTCAGGTCCCCCTTTTCAAGGAACAGCAAATGCCCAGCAGTCACCGGGCTTGGGATTTTGGGGTGCTTCCCTGTTTGTGGGGGTGCAGGCATTTGACAACACAAGGACGCACAAGCAACCCTTTTCTGCCCGGATTTCGCTGAATTTGCCCAACCGCGGCTGCAGAGACGGTGCAGCGGGAGCGGAAACAGACCCTCAGGCCCCACCTGCCGCAAGGTGTCCTTTGGGCTCTGCAGGAGGTGGGGCTTTGTGGCACCTTGACGGCTCCCAGTCCTTCCTCCGGCAGCAGAGCAGCAGAGGCGTGGGGCGGTTACCCCAGATGGGCCAGCCTCTGCCCAGTGCTGGGGCCGGGGGCGAGGGGAGACGTCGGCTGCACTGGGAACGCGGGGGACGTGCAGGCCAGGGCTGGCGGTTGGTGCGAGATACCTCTGGGCCGTGCCCAGAGTCCCCTCCCGGGAGGGAGCAGCAGGGCGCGAGGCACCTCGAGAGACCGCGCTGTCTGGGCAGCGCATGTCTCACGTCGGGGCCGCTCTGGACACCGCGGGGCCGGGTCCGCCGTGTGAAGCAGCAGAAGCGGCCGCGGTGGAACACCTCCCACGGCGACGCGCATCGTGGCGATCTCCTCTCGCAGCGTGAGCGATGGCGATGTTGGGCAGCCGAGGCTCCCCTGGGACTCTCCTCCGGCTGGGGCGGTGGGCCACAGGCCTGAGCGCCCTCACCCGCGAGGAGAGCCCCGCTGGCCCCCTGCTAGGCGGCCTAGTTCGGGTTGCGCCGTGCCTGCCCCGGCGTGCTGGGCTCGCGCGTTCGGTGGGGCTCCGCTCCCCAGGGAGCACGCGCGCCAAGGACTGCGGTCTTGGCAGCGGCTGGCTTCGGCTGGGTCGGAGAGGTGAATGCGCGCTGCCGTATGGACCCGCTTCGGTGCGCGACGAGTGCCAGCCCCTGCCCAGCAGACCCGCAGTCTACCAAACAAGGTCCCTGGGACGGGGACGGGGGCCCAGGTGGGCCCAAAGCAGAAGTTCCCAGTGAAGCGGAGGAACCCAAGGGTTTCGGGGTCTGTGGTGCAGCCCACCTGGAGACCTCCAGGTGTGTCGAACTACAACTTCTGTGATCCCCGAGCAGCGTGCAGCCTGACTCATCAGGTCGCTGGCAAGCTGGGGAAGGCTTTGTTTGAAGTCTGGCCATTGAGATCTGTCTTACTAGCAAAGCCACAAAGCTGTCGTGTTCCTTCAGGGAGCTTAAAAAGAGGTTCCTGCATCTACTGCTGAGCGACTGCCATTTCTGGGGTCCTCCCTGGTCCAGTGCGAGTCGTGTGCAAGAATGGGGCGCGCACAGACAGGCGGAAATCGGACCCGGCGCGCAAGCTGCAGAGCGGAATGTCAAGAAAGGGGAAAACAACGAGCACAAACACCTTGCGCATTCGTGTAGCACATTTTATACGCACCAAATTTAAAAGTAAGCGGCTTCCTAGCAGCTCTTGAGCAAAGGAACATAAACTGCTTCATGAATGACAAACCACCAAATGTGCTTCAACCGGAAAGTCTGAAAAATGCTAATTCTCGTACATCGTTTTGTGGAACAGATGAGAAACCACTCTCTGCCTTCCAGTCCTGTCTCCCCACCAGGAAGCGCCCGTGGCTGGCACAAGGCTTCCACCTGCACGAGAAACAGGGCTCGGCGTGATTGCAAATGCCAGCGCTGAGGATTAGGACAAATGGGAAGGTTCAGCTGCGGTTAGAACAGTCGAAAATAAACGCATCTCTTGCAACTCGCTCGCGCACGGGGCTGACGTCACAAGCGAGTGCTCTTTGCGTCTCTGCAGCCCTGCAGAAGGGGCCAGGGGCCGGGGGCCGGGGGGGGGGGCAAAGGGGTGCTGCTGAACGTCCCCACAGGAGGGTAGAGAAACTGCCTCTAGAAGCTGTGGTTGCCGTTGGATGGTGCTCCTTGGCAGGCGGTAAAGGGTCCTTGGCCTCCTGTGCCGCCCGGGCACGGGGGCATCATTGGAGGGGTGGGAGACGCACTGCATGAGTGGGACGGGGCGTGCCGTGGCACCGCCGTGTGGCGCGGCATCACTGCGTTGCGTGGGGTCCTGGGAGAAACACGCCTGGATCCTGCCTGTTCCGGCTCTGCCACGTGCAGCTGCCGGAAGAGCCCGGATGATGCGGGATCCGTCCCAGGGTCCGGCATTCTGTTCCCGCACTGGCCACCGGTGGCTGTGGAAAGCCGCCTCGGAGGCGGTGAGCACCGCAGCACCCGTATTCTACGCAACTGGGCCCGCATGGGGGTGCGGCCCCCAGTACTGGGAGCTGCAGAGAGTGATTCGGACATGGGATGGCCCCTGTGAACCCCCCGCCAGCTCCCCGCTGCGGGGCCCCCATGGCATCTTGCCGCCGTGAGCCATGCCCTTCCTTTCTCTGCCCAGCATCTCTCACCGCAACCGTGGGCCAGCCCCGCGCGGTTCTGGTTCCGGCTGGGGGAGAAGCGTGTCCCCCCATGGGGCCTGTTGCGCGAGCGGCTCGGTGGTCTCACCACACACGCCTCTCCTGAGCCGAGCCGTCCCAGGGCAGGCGGGCCCAGAGCGGAGGGATCCGGCGCAGCGGGAGGAAGAGGGCCGAGGAGGCCGCTGCGGTGACTCTGCCACGTTGAGTCGCTGGCGGAGTGGGGCGCCTCTGGACTGCGCACGGGAGGAGGGCCCCGCTGGGGCACAGGCGGCCCCGGAGGGGCCTGGGGGCCCGCCGCAATGGCCGCGGAGCCGTGCCTCTGGCTCTGCCGCTCTGCCTCGCGGTGGCAGCCAAACGGCCGTCCCGCCGTGCTGTTTGTCAACGATGCCTCTCAAGGATGCTCCTCTGTGTGAGCGCCATCGCGGCTGAGCGCGCCGGCGAGTCAATCGCGAACCGTTTCTGGGCCAGACGGTGCTCACCAGACGGTCCGTAAGTAGGAAACGGCAGGGCTGCCCTGAGGGCGCGTGGGGGCTGCACGCATTCCCCGAGCCGTGTTGCCCAGCACCTGTGGGTGCTTTTAGGGCTCTCCGAGCCATGTGCCCCCTCCCCATCCGTGCTCGCATCACTACCTTGCACCCCGTGGCCTCCGATAACGCTTCTCCTGCTTTTGCAAGAGGAGTTTGGGAAGAAACTCCACCATTCAGGCAGGGAGCTTGCTTTCCAGGGGTTCATGTGTCAGCCGCGTGTTGGGGGGATGCCATTTGAAGTGGGTGCACTGGGGGAAGAGAACCCCAAGCCATATTCTGAACCTGAAATCCATTTTTCTCGGTGCAGAAAAGAAATGTGGTTTCTCTTTAGCTCCTGTCAAGAATAGCCACAACTGGTAAGTGGGGCTACGGGGGTTCCGTCCCTTCTCCCCCCAGCCCCCGCTTGGCTGTCTTCAGAGGGATTCTCACCTTAGGCCTCCCCTAAAAAGCACCACGCGGGAGGGAGCCCAGGGACCGGGATCCTGTCCCGCCGGGGGCCTCGCAAGACCTTGCAGAGGTCGGGTCGGAGATGGACGTGGCCGGACGCGGGTGACTGCACCTCGGGAAGGACTGGAGCGCGGGACCAAAGCTTGACCATGTGCCCTTGGGGGGGCCGGGGGGCTGCCCTCCTGCTCCGGCAGTGTGGGATGCCCGGGCCGAGTGGGGGCTCCCGCACCGCGGGGCAGGCCTGCTCGCCTGCAGGTGTCGCAGCGGCCAGGAAAAGCACCGTTACCGTGCCCCTGCCACCTCCTGGGAAAGGGGGATCGCCGGTTCTGAGCAGGGCCCAGGCTGTGGGCCCTGCCGGGGCCTTGGCCATGGAGCCTCGGGGGAGGCCGGGCTCTGAGGCGCCCCCGAGGCCTGCCTGCGGGAGGCCCACGCTCAGCCCCTGCCCTGGCGAGCCGTTACTGCCGGCCAGAATCGGCAGCAGCACTGGACTCCCAGGGGATGTTCCTCTGCTCCCGCGTGCCCAGAAAGCCTTGCCAGGCCCGCCCCCCCCCCCCCGGCCGTCTGTGAGGAGCGCCAGGCGCCCACGGGTGCTGCCCGAGCGTGTGTGGGGCACGGTTGGGCCACACGCCTGGTGAGGGCTTCGCGGGTTCAGTGTCTGTGCTAAGGCTGGGGTGGACTGGGGGCTGTGCCCGGGTGCTGCCTCACCTGGAGTGGCTGGGCCGCCTGTGCCTGCACACGGGTCACCTGTGGCATTCGCTCGGCCGGCACCTCGCCCCCATGCTCGTTTGGGTTTGCGCCGTGTGCTCCGGACTAGTGGCAGCGGCCGACCTGCGGTGTCTCGGAGGACTCCTGTCTCCCCGGCACGGGGCTGGACTGGGGCTGGCGATTCCCCAGGCAGCTGGAGGCAGACGTGGGGCAGCAGAGGAGGGAGAAGCCTGGCGGGACGGCAGCTCCTGCGAGGGTGAGCCAGCGAGGGGCGACTGGGCGGGCTGGGGCCAAGCGGGGGCCTGGTGTCGCTGGCAAAGCTCTGGAGCGACAGAGGCGGAGGCGGAGGCGGCTGTGGGTGCCGCAGATGCCGTGCTTACCGCACCACGCCAGTGGCGTCCCGTCAGCGTGGCCCTGCAGGATGAGCGCCTTTTCGCTGGGACCCCAGCCAGAGCCGCTGCAGAAGTGCCCGCCTGCCATTCCCCGGCCAGAGAGCCTTTCAGGCACGCACCTGCTCTCGGTTGGGAAGCTGCCGAAATAGGGGGGCCATTCTAGGTGCTGCGCATGTGCGTCTGTGCGCTTTCAGGGACCCTGGCTGGGAGATGGGCAGGCGCACGGGCCTGGCGAGCCGGGGGGGGGGGCGCCTGCAGCTGAACGTGCCTGGGGGCAGGCCCGGCTGCCACGCCGTGGAAGGCCTCCCCCGTCCGGGAGTGGAGCAGCCGGGGGGCTCCCGCCCACACTTGTCTGGCCGGCCTTTGAGGGCTGCCTTGCGGTCATCTCCCCCCTTGCGCGAGGGGCGCCGCCTGGGGCGGAGGAGACCCGGCTTCCGGCCCCCTCTCGGCCTCGGCGCTTGCCCAGTGACTCTGGGCCCCTCACAGGCTCTCGGCCCAGCCTTCCTCACAGGGAGGGTTGTGGGCTGCCTTGTGCGAGGGAAAGGGCGCGGGTGTGGAAATGCGCGTCACTGTAACGTGACCACAGAATTATCGAGGCGTGCCGCACGCTTCTCGTTCCCGCGCGTGGGGCCCCGTCTGATCCATTGTGCCCACGAGTGGCAGGGCTGGGGGAGGCTGGCTGGCTGGCTGTGCCGCGAGGGGGAGCGGGGCAGGATCCCCGGACACGCACTGCGTTTTTCTCATGTACGTGACTTTGGGAATCCGAGTGGGAAGGCAGTCCCCGCCCGGACCGCATCGTTCTCCTTAGCAGCTGATGCCCGACCAGCAGAGAGAACACTGGAAAAGGCCTGCCCGGCTGCAGCATTTGCCGCCTTCTGGGCTTGCCGGAAAAGCAAGGGAACGCGGAATCGGGGCCGGGCAGAACGGGCCTCTTGCCCCGGTTCCGCGTGAGGTGCGACCGAGCCGCCTGTGGCGTGGCCGGGGCCGTGTTCGGGTGGAGCTTTCTGCAGCACGGGGCAGCCAGCGGGCTGGGTTCGGCCACCAAAGTGCGTCGCCCCCGCGGCAGATGCGGCCGCTGTGGCCCGCGGGGAGCTTGTGTGCGCGGGGGGCCTGCAGAGCTGCAGGTCCCTGGGCACCGCCGAGGGCAGCGGCGTGGAAAGGCTGAGCTGGCGGTGATGGACGCCGAGTTTACCTGACATGTGTCCTGCGTTCTGCTCTTCCCGGGCCTAGAAATGGGATGCGTTCCGGCCGCATTTGCGAAGAGCCCCCAGAGCCCTCACCTCGGAAATGACTGAACTCGCTGCACAGCCAAGAGTAAATAAGAATTGTCCTTTTCCAGAGAAATTGACCCCCCTTGGTAGTTTTCATGCATTTCAAAGGATTGGAGTGGCTCGCCCCAGGAAACAAGAAGCGTTTAACTCCTGTGGTGAAGAGAAATAGGATGGGCTTCAGAAAGACTGTCATTTTAGCTGTTCTCATACAAAGGCGGGTGTTACAGTAAATTCGCTTATTCCGCCAAAGGGGAGTCCAGAGGGCTTGATGGAAAGTGCAGGAGACAGGCGCGGTAAATGGGTTTTGTTGGCGGAATCGAAGGCGAAGGGCCGCCGTGGCTGGCCAGGAATTGACGGGTCTTGCGGACGCCTGGGAAGGTGGAGGCAGGAGGGCGAGCTGGCCGCGGGCTGAAACAGCCCCCCCCCCCCCGTTTTGGGGCACTCTGTTTTCTGTCATGGGGGAAGGCGTCGTTTTCAGGGGCCGCCGTGAGGCCAGGTCCCACGGGGGGCTGCCACGGCAAGTGTCCCATGGTGAACGCAGCCCATCACCGAGCGACCGCTGTCGCAGGATGGGGCGTGCGCAGGCGAGGAGGCAAGCGTGGCTCGTTGCCTCTCCCAGCCTGCGTCCCGGCTCGCTTTGGACAGGAACGACCGGCCCAAGGCTGCGAAAGGTCTCGCGCAAGGGGTGGCTCGGTGCGTGGTGCTGCGAGGCTGACTGGCGGCGGTTCAGGAGCGGCCGAGGTGCGTCCACACGCCTCGGGAAGGGGACTTGCCACAGGGCCGCTGGCTCGCTTGCGGAAGGGCAATCCGCAGGGGCCGGGGGAGCACCTTTGGCCACCCCTTCAGGAACGCCGCCTGCCCTTTGCCTCCGTTTTCTGCCTCGGGGGGGGGGGCAGGACTCCACCCCTGCAAAAAGTTGTGCAAATTCATTCTGGTGGAGGGGACCCTTCCCTGGGGGAACCGGAGCGTGCAGAATTCTCTTTTAAAATGGCGATGCCTTCTGGGGAGGAGTGGGTCTTGGGAACCGCCGGCGTGCGCCGCGGTTTCCGGGGCTGGAGGGGAGTCGGTCCCCTCCGCGAAGCAGGTTTTCGCCCGAGAGGCAGTGCGGTGAGGGTGCCAGGGGCCCCTTGGTGTTGCTGTGCCTCTTGCGAGGGGAAGGGGAAGGGCCGCAGCCCGACGCTGGAATACCCGCTCCGGGTGCCGAAGGTTCTGGGTTCAGTCCCAGAATTTCTCTAGTTAAAAGGATCAGGTAGGCGATGTAAATTTTTAATTAAGTGTGATTGATCGCCTTGACAGGATAATCACCTAAAATTGTTCCGCCGACAGCTCTAATGGCGAGAAGTTTGGTTTCCTACTTAACAGCCATGGACTCTGGAGCAAGGATATGATCATTTGGAGTCTGTTGGAGGGGGAAATAATTGCAAACAGCCCGAACCAGAATGCCTTTCAGGTGCAGCGGCGTTCGGCTGGAATGCCCTGCGCCGTCATGGGCACCCCACCCCGCGGCGGGGTTGGCACGCTGGGGAGGAGCCTGAGGGAGCTGCCCGCCCGGCCAGGGGCCAAGGCCTCTCCCCGGGGTGCAGGGGGCGCGCTGGTGGCTCGTTGCCTTCAGGAGAGGGAGGCGGGCGAGGCCGGTGAAAGGGGCGTGTGGAGGGAAAGCCTTGCTCTTCCTGCAAGGTCCCTGGAGCAGTCCTCCTCGACCGGACCGGGAGGACCGCCCCCTGGGCAGGATGGGGGCTGCTGTGCAGTCGCTCTGGAGGGCAGGTTGGGAGGCTCCCCCCCGCCCCGAACGAGGCGCTTCCTCGTGGTCAGCGAGGAGCCGCCATCAGTCGGACGGGGGGGCCGCAGGGGCAGCCTTGGGCAACCGTGCAGGGCAGGGGAAGAGACGTCGGTCAGGCCTGGAGTGAGGCTCTGGGGGGCGGGCAGGGAGGTCTGGGGCTCGCTGACCTTTGGGGCTCTGGTGCACCCAGGAAGCGAGCGGCAGCCCTGCCATCGGGCTGCGGCTGCCTGGGTCAGGCCCTCCGGTGAGGCTGTGCCCAGGGCTGGGCGGGGTGCTGGGCACGGCAGCAGGATCCGTCCGGGGCAGGGGCGGTCCCAGGCCGAGATGCCCGTGCCGTGTCCAGCCCGAGGCGGGGGCCGGAGTGGAGGCGGCAGGCTGCGATGAGGGGCTCGCGCTCTTGGGGCAGAGCTGAGGAAGAGCCCGTGAGCGGGCGCCGTGGTCCAGACGGCCGACTCGCCCCACCAGGCCGCCACGTACCCAGGGGGCCACGGCTGCATGGGGGGGTCCCTGCTGAGCAGAGGCCCGGGGCATCTCTGTGCAGGGAATTTGGCCTCTGCCCCCACGAGGAGGGGCCGGGTGGCCCTCTTCTGCCAATGGCAGCGTCTCTCCCAGCCACCTGCTGGCCACCCTTGCCCAGGGGAGATTGAGCGAGCAAGCAGGGCACCGGGGGCGGGGGCGGGGAAGCTCTCAGTGTGGGTCCCCCGCGGCATCCTTTATCCCCCCCCCCTTGGGCTGTTAATACCGGCACTTTGCACTGGGCCACCAGCATGGCTGAAAGAGGACTGGCGCAACGTGACTCCGGGGCCGGCCCTGTTTGTGGGCATGCTGCCCTCGTTCCCCATCGCACTGGCCTGAACTGGGAGTGGGCGGCCGGCGAGCAGCAGAGGAGCCCGCGCAGAAGATGCCTCCGTGGGGCGTGGGGGCGAAACGGCGCAGAGCCAGCGTGTGCGAATGGCTCCTGGCCGGGGCCCCCCTTCTCTCGCCTGGTGCTGCTGGAAGGGGCTCAGATCTGACCTCCGACTGGGAGTGGGTCTCACACGGGGAAGCCCAGGCCCCGTGAGAAGTGGGTTCCCAGAGGAGGCTGCCAAGGGGCCCCCGGCTGACGGTCTCCGCACAGGAAAGGTGCAGCATCGCCCGATTATGCTCTGCGTGTGTGTGCGTGCGCGCACATGCACAGAATGGAAGCCTGTCTCCCACTTGGCCCAGGGGGTGCTCTTGCTGTGGGGCAGGCCCGTTTTGCAAGTGTCCGTGGCCATTTCCCCTCCTTTGCACTCGTGATCCAGCGCCAGCTTCTCGTGGGTCGGGCACTCCATGCTCCGAGAGAGGGCCGCTCCATTCAACCACCATGTCCAGCGGCATGTGCCCGAGGCCCAGGGGATCGTGGGAATCCGCCCCCAGGCAGGCAGCTCAAGCGGTCCCGGCCTGCCACGCACGGTGCGTGTCCATTTCAGGGCATGCTCCGTGGACGGAGAGAGTGGCGGTCCCTTTGGAAGGCGAAGGGCTAGTGGTCCATGTGGCCACGCAGATGCAAGGCACAGAAGGGGGTATTCTGGGGCAGGCAAGAGACCCTGCCAGCAGAGCCTCCCGACTCAGGGTCACGTGGTCCAAGGAAGCCAGTCCTGGCTCACCTGCAACCCTGACGCTCCAGAAGACTCAACCTGCCACGTTCCACGGCTGCTGGTCTGCCCGTCTGCCCCCCACCCCCCCCAGCGCACACGCACACACTTCCTGATCTGTTGCCCAGTGTGCCTCACTCCGCGATGCTGGCCTGCCTTCCGTCATGTGGACTAGCAGCTTGGCTCGGGTGCCTTGCCTTGCCTTGCCTTGCCTTGCCTTGCCTTGCCTTGCCTTGCCTTGCCTGTGCCACAAACAACAGGTGCCCGATGATGCCTTCTGTCCCTCGGGGCACTTGGCCGTCCGTGCGGCTGCTGGGGCGCATCCCACCTGCCAGGGACGCGGAGCTCTGGGCAGCTAGAGCCGGGGGGGGGGGTCCGAGCTGCAGCGGGGGCTGCTGTGGGGCTCAGCTCCACGCACGCCCCGTTCTGGCGTCGCTCCGGATGCAGGCCAGGCGGCAAAGCGGCACATGCGCTCCGTCCGCTGCGCGACGTTCGCGTCCTCCCACGCGCGTCTCCCGCTGCGATCTCCCAAGGTGCGCGCTTTGAGTGAGCCCCCCCCCCCGCCAGGCCGGGCAGGGAGCCTGCACTGAGCTGCCTGCCCCCTTGCGGGGCGCCGTGCCAGGCCCCTCGCCCCCGGAAGCGTCGGCCTCAGAGTCCTCGCCTTCCAGCGCCACCGGGCTGCGTTTAGCAGTCCCGTCCGCCCCCCCTGCCCCCCCCCCAGAGCAAATGGATAGCAGGTGTAATCCCGGAGCAGAGGGCAAAGCTCGTCTGCGGCCCAGGACAAAGAAGGCGCTGGGGGGGGGGCGAGCTGGGGGGCGGGGGCGGCCTATGCAAATGGGGCTTTGATCTGCCTTCAGAGGGAGTCCGGGCCTCGATGTGCTTCCCGGCCCTTGTGCGCTCGCTCCGCACATCCCCGGGGGGGGGGGGGGGACAAAAGGCGTGGGGGGAGCCCCACAAAGGCGGGCGGGGCGGGACCCCGGGGGAGCGAGGAGGGGAGGGGAGGCGTCAGCCGCGGCCTTCTGATCCCAGCGCAGCGCTCCCTCCTTGAGTCTGGGGGGCTCCTCGGGGGCGCAGGCAGCGGTCTCCTTGGGGAAGCCGGCGCCCAGCGAGCTCTGCCGTGGCGGGTGAGGCCCGGCCTTGGCAGCTGGGGGGCCGCCCCCCAACCTTGGCCTGGAGGAGGCAGCTGGGAGGCGTGTGCCGGAGCCGGTGGGCCCGGCTCTCCTTCCGCCCCTCTTCCCGTCCCGGGTCGGGTCGGGGGCTCTGCCAGGAGCCTTCCAAAGCCCCCGGAAGGGGAGCGGAGCGCTGCTGCGTGGATTGTTTAATAATGAGCATGCCCAAGGAGCAGAGGGGCCGACTGGCCGGGGGGCGGGGGGGTCCAGGCTGCTGCGAGGGATGCTGCAGGGGGTGCTCCCTGCCCAGGACGCTCGCCAAAGAGCGCTGGAGGAGGAGAGCTTCAGCATAGCCTCCCTCAGCCTGGCACCCTCCGGACGTGTTGCACTGCAACCCCCATCCTCCCCAGCCGGGGCACCAGACCGGGGAAGGCTGCCTTAGACAGACCGGGCTCCGGAGGCAGGCGCTGCCCCAAGTCCTGTTTTCTCCCCGCCTCGCCTCGAAGCACGCTGACTTCAGGGCAGGGTCTCCCTTGTGGGATCAGCCCAGGCAGGGCCATGGGACGGCCTTGGAGTGGGCGGCTGGCGCTCCGTCTCCCGTGAGGAGTGTCTTCAGGCCCAGCCACGTGCCTTCTTCCACTCAAAACCCACATTTCCGGACTCTGCCTTTGGGAGGGTTTCCAGCCCTGGTTTCCAGCTTCGGTTCATTTGCAAAAGCGCTGGGATGATGAGGTACGGCGAGCCTCCCCGGTGGAGCACAGTCTGTTGCGGCGAAACGCAACTGTGCCTTGGGTTCTTGTGCAGGCCAGGGCCCTCTGCTGCGGAGAGCTCTGTGGGCTGCGGCGCTTTGGTCTTGGTGCTGGTTCCCAGGTGTCGGCTCGACCGCGAAGGCTCAGCTCTGCCCTTTAAGCCGTTCCGGCAGATCTGATGGGGAAACGGTGTGTGTTGAGACACTGGGCAGAAAGGACGCTCTGCTCTGGCGCTGCTCTCGGCTCCCGTTCGGAGCTTTCTCGGCCGTGGCATCCACTCTGTGGGCCCCCTCCGTGGCACCTTTCCACCTCCGGTCCCTTGGCCTGCTCAGTGCGAAGAGGCCATGTTTGCAATTAATTGCTTGCTGGTTTCAAGGAAAAGCACCACAAAAACAAGTTATCTTTTAAAAGGGGAAAAATCACTGTGCATTGTCAAGCTGTCTCTGTTTGGAGAGCGAGTCGCACATCCCTGTTGGCCGGGCACACTAGAGCACAGAGGCGGCAAGAGTTAATCACTTTCCCCAAACCATCTGGGACATAAAATGCTGGCGGGGAGCTTTCAAGTAATGCACAAAAGAACCCTTCTTCAGGCTGGGCCCTTCTGAGCCAGAAACGTTTAGAAGCGAAATTGTTGCTGAGCCAGGTTGGTATTTCCCCTGACGTATGAACTCCGCTTCGGTCCCCAGAAGCTGGAGGCTTGTTTCATGCTGGAGCAAGCCCCGCCGCATGCACAGCCAGCCCACGAACAAATGCAGGCTTGTGCAATCGTCTCGGAGAATAAACAATCGGCCAGAACTGCCCAGTGTGTGCCAGAATGTTCTCGACATGCATGAGGGCTAGAAGCTTGCTGTTTGTCACCTTGTCAAGCGACACCCCTCGGATTCCAAAGATGAGGAATGGCGCGCTCCCAGGGTGGCTGGAGGCGCATTCTGGGCCTGCCCCGTTCCTTTCAGGCGTGACTGACAGGCCTCCCCCAGCCTGGGGGACACCGGCCAAAGAGCCTCGGCCCGGGCCTGGCGACCCCTCTCCTGGGGCCTCTCCGGATGAAAGGCGACCCGTCAGGCTGAATTGTCTGCTGGTTTTGTGATGTGGAAAAGCTCCCCCCAGGAGTCAAGGGCCAAGAGGGGGCTTTCAGCGCTGCCTCGCTGGGGACTTAAATCAAACGGGGACCCCGGGAGGCGGGGGAGGGGGAGGCGGGCGGGGGGGCGAGGGCTTTGCAAGGCCGCGGTGGCGCTCCGCGGAGGGCGCCCCTTGCAGCTTGTGCGCTTGCAGGGAGGAAGGGGGCCCCTGCCTCTCTGGGGCCGCCCTCTCGGAGTCTGGGGGGGCTGGCCACCCCCTGGTGGCCACCGCCTTGGAAAGGCCATGGGGGGGGGACACACCTCCCTGGCCTGGAGGCCCACCCTGCGCAGAGGCGGGCTCTGCACTTCCGCACCGACTGCAGTGCGGCTGGGTGCTGGCCCGGTCGTGGCCCCCC
>NW_025335985.1:7181254-7380571 GCF_004798865.1 Varanus komodoensis
CCCCCCCCCCCCGCTTAAAGCAGGCAAGGTGGCCGTTTGGCGCCACCCTCTTCCGTCCGTCTCTGGGCAGCACGCAAGGGACCCCCCGGCTCTGCAGGGACCCCATGTGGGCCCACGTGCTCTGGCGGTTTTGCCTGTGGGAGGAAGGCAACTGGCATGCCGCTCGTCTCTGCACCCATTTCATCCATCGCCTGTGTGAGCCTTGGTTTCGGAGCCTCGGCCCGTCGGACGTTTGCCCTGGACTGGCCGCTGGAGAGAGAGGCACTTCACCAGTCGCGGCCCCAGCCCTCGCTTCCCCCCAGCCTGCGCTCGGGGCCGAGCACCAGCCTGCCCGGTGCATTTCCAGGCCTTGCCTGGGTTTGGGTTTGCCTCTGAGGGAGTCCAGCCAACACAGTGCGTTGGATCAAATTGCTCACATCCGGGATGCACAAATTCAGGCCCAGGAGACCAATCTGTCCCCCACTGTTGCTGACCTCCTTCCTGGCCACCCGTCGCTCGCTTGGGGGCTTCCTGGCTCCTGCACAACGCTGCCCTATTCTGGAAGGTTGGAATGCCCCCAAGGCCCGGGGTTGGCGGTGATGCTCGCGGTGAAGGTGCCCCACTCTTGCTGGCCACATCCTTTTGTCGCAGACGACACTAAAATGGAGCAGTGGCCACAACTGAGGGGCAGGTACTCCAGATCCAAAAGGATCTGGACAGACTATGGAAGTGGGCAGGAGACAACAGGATGGCGTTCAATGTGGATAAGTGCAAGGTCTTGCACTTGGGGCATAGGAATGGGTGTCATAAGGACAGGTTAGGGGACAAGTGGCTGGAGAGCAGCACCTGTGAAAGGGACCTCAGGGTGCTGGTTGACCGCAGGCTAAACATGAGCCAGCCGTGTGATGCGGTGGCCAAGAGGGCGAACGCCACCCTTGGTTGCATAGCCAGAAGTGTGGCTTCTAGATCAAGAGAGGTGTTACTACCACTCTATATGACTCTGGTGCGCCTGCAACTGGAGCACTGTGTTCACTTTTGGGCTCCATATTAAAGGAAGGATATAGCCAGGCTGGAGTCAGTGCAGCGCAGGGCCACAAGGTTGGTGGCCGGTTTGCAGGGGATGCCGTATGAGGCGAGATTGAGGGAACTGGGTCTCTTCAGCCTGGAGGAGAGGAGACTCAGAGGGGGTCTGTTGGCAAAATACATGTATGTGAGGGGGTGTCACATGAAGATAGCAAGAGATCTGTTCTCCCCTGCAGAGGAGGGCAGGATGCGCTCCAGTGGAGCAAAGCTCAGGGAGCCAAGGTTCAATTTGGATGCCAGGAAGCACTTCCTGACAGTTAGGACCCCGAGGGTGTGGAATGGGGTTCCTCGAGAGGTCGTTGAGCCCCATCGGTGCGGGTGTTCAAGGATAGGCTGGACATGCACATGGTGGGCATGTTGTGAGCGGAGCCGGCTGGAGCTGGGGGTCAGACTAGATGGCCCAGGAGACCCCTTCTGACGCGCTGTCTCCGGGTTCTAAATCACTGTATGACTTGGGCTTCCTTCCTCAGCCCGTCAGCTTGGCCAAAGGTCCCTGCAGAAGGACTGAGGTTCTCCTGTAAGGGACACTGCTGGAAGAAGCCCGTGGGTTCTCCTCTCGTTCTGAGAGCGGCCACACGATTGCCAGAGAAGCCATTGTGAAAGAAAGCCGAACTGGCCCCTGGCTTTGAAAGCCTCAGGACAGTCGGCTTGGCGCACGGCACCATGACTGGGTGTGGAGAGGGTGGGGAGGGTGGCAGCTTTGCTCGGAAGCATGCTTTCTTTAAAACGCTGGGGCCGCGTGCGATGCCAGGGCTCCATTGTGCCATCCAAAGGCCACCCGTCCCCCTGCTCAGAGAGGGAGTGAGGAGGTTGAGGGACGAGGCAGGGAGGAGCCGGAAGAGGGAGCGTGCGCCAGAATTGCCCCCGGTGCCCGTTTGCGTGTCCATCGCCTCTGATCCAGTGTGTTTGATACATCCGGCGCAGGAGCCTCACCTCCTGCTTCCTGGCATCTTCCGCCGAGCGCCCGTCCAAGTTGCCGCTTGTCATCTTCCGAGGACCAGCTCAGTTGGTCTTGGCAGCAAAGGGGCCCTTTGACATCCGACATCTCCAGCGGCAGGATCGGTGCTCGAGTTTGGTGTCGGCAGCCACGGTCCGGCGTTCGGCGCCATCGAGTCTCCTCCGACCAATGGCGACCCTACGGATTAGAGTCCCCCACACGCCCCGTCCCGGCAGCCCTGCTCTGCTCTGGGCGCTCCGGCCGGTGGGATCCGTCCATGAATTCTGGCACGGAGGGTGTTCCAAGGGTGATCTTCATGTCTGATCCTGAGCTGTGGTGGAAGCTTTGGAAGCTTCCAGGGCCTGAGGCCAAATTTATTTTGGAAGCAGACCTTTTCCAAGCAGGCCTTTGATATTTTGCATGTTTGTTTTGCAAAATGTCTTTTCCCACGGTGCCTCTGCTGCTGGAATTGGAGGGGGCTGGGGGAAAGCTATTAAGAGATGGAAGCTGCAGCCGCGGCAGTCTGAATATCGGTGGCCGTGCCGGCAGCTGTCGGATCCTGGATCTTTCCCGAGGGGTGAAGGACAAGCCCTCGCAAGCGGGCGGGTGGGGGAGACCGCCAGGAGACCTTCGCGGGGAGAGCCCCCTGCGGCCGCAGCCCGTGCCTCAAACTTTGCCCTGTGGGCCAAGCGGATCCTGGCACTGCCAGCCCGAGGGGCAGGGCTCTGCTCCTCTTGCTGGGGTTCCGGCAAAGGCCCCGAGCGGCATGGACTGGCCTTTTGCCTCGGGGGCACTGAGCTGGCGCGTCAGGTCGCCTCGGCACAAAGGCTCGCGCAGCTTGCCTTTCCGCCCCCTCGCCACCCCAGGGGCGTCTGCAGGGGTTCCGGGTGCAGCGGGACACCGCCGGCCCGGGCTGCCTGAGCCCCAGTGCGCCGAGAAGGGCTTGGCCCCTTCCCTGCCCCTGACTCCGCTGCCGTGCGTCCCCGGTCTAGCCTGCACTCGCGTGTGCCCGCGCCTGTTCGCCTCCCCTCCCTGCCTTGCCGCCTCCTTGCTGGTGGAAAATGCACCGCGGGCCTTGTTCCGGGCCGCTGCTCTCGCCAGGCTGCGCGTTTTTGGTGGCCTTTCGGAGTGCCTCGTAAAGGTTTCTCGGCGTGGATCTTGTTCCGTGCTGGCCCCTTTCATTTTGTCACACGTTGTTGTTCCTGTTATTCCGCGAAGCGCCGTCCTCCTTCTGCAGCTTCCGGCTGCTTGTCTCGGCTTGCGGATCGTGAGCAAGCAAACTCGCAGGGGGCATGCAGAGCGTCGTGTGAGCCCGGAAGGCAAAGAACGTGCCGTTCGCAACTGGTGCCGAGTCCCGGCACTGGGCCTCTGAGCCCGTGCGGAGCATGTGACCCCGGAGCAGGCACACCACGCCTCGTGCTGCTGAGCTGCGCCAGGAACCTGCTCTGGTCCCGGGCAGCCGGGGTGAGGTGCTGAGCCCAGGCTCCTCACAGGCAGCAAGGGAGGCGCATCGCCTTCCATCTAGCGGCCCGGCCCAAGCTGCTTTCCCGGGGGCCCCGATCCAGCCGGCACGTCCGTTTGACAGAGCATGAAGGGCATCTGGGGAGCCAGGCCTCCCCTTAGCTAGCGGAGCCCAGGAAAGGACGGGCCACCCGTGCGGGCCCGGCAAGGCCCAGTGGGCGTCCACTGGCCCGCAACGGAGCAGCTGCATCTTGCCCCAGTGGGAGCTGCCAGACCCCCTCCGCCGAAACCCCCTCCGCCCTGCTCAGGGCTGCGCCTGGTCCCCTCGAATGGGTCTCTTGGCGTTCGGCCGGAAGGGTGCTGGGCATCTCAGCCCGCGGGGCTCCCTGCTCCGAGGAGGTGGCCCTCCCCTGCGGACCCCCGCCACTGGGCCGCTTCCCTTTTCCCAGCCGCCCTTCGCTCCGCGAGGAGGTGGGGAGGGCGAGGAGCCCGCCGTGCCGTGCCGCAGGTCACGCTGCATCTGATTTTCCGCCGGCCTCGGGGTCAACCGGCCTGGCGGGCTGTCACGCTGCCCCGGTGACCGGCCAGCCGGAGGAGGCTCTGAAGCAGCTCCTGTTTGAACGCCTCGGCTCCGCTCTGAAGTGGGCGGTCAGTGGAGCCGCTCTGGCCTGGAGTGGGCTCCCTGCCTGGCCCGGAGCTCTTCCCGGCTCCCCGGTGCCTTCCCAGGGCTTGGGATTTCGGGCCCCATCAGCCCCAGGCAGTGCGGCCAGGGACCACGAACGCTGGGGCTTGCAGCTGGGAGCTCCTGCGGCGTCCGGGCTGCGGAGGGCCACGGCAGGACCACCAGGGTCTTCGGGCTGGCTCTCGTCTCGCATGCCAGGTTGAACTTCTCTTCCCTTGCATATATTTTGGGGTTTTACTTTGGGTATTTTAAAAAGATTAATACTTTACTGATTTAATTAAAAGTTCTGTATGTTTCCAGGAATGTTTTAATTGTATAAACTTTGAAGGTAGTAAACCGTCTTGAATCCAAACATTGGGAATCGGTGGGATATCAATAAATTAACAATAGGAAGCAGCGGCTGTTCCATATTGGCAGAGTGGGTGCTGTAGTGCCTTCCTGGAGGGGCCAAAAGTTCCCAGGATCCCATGAACTGTTTCTGGAAAGTTCCTGAGCCGTGCCTTCAGGAAGCGCACCGCTTGGCCACGTGCCCTGCGGAGCGGGCTCGCCACAGGTGGACGGCCCCGGAAGGGGGCCGCTCCTCCGAGCTGCGAGGGCTGCTGGCCATCGGCTCTGCTCGGGCCAAGTGTCGCTGGGAGCTGCGGCGCCGACACCGCACCTCTCCTCCCGAGTCGCCAGGGAGGCAGAAGCGGGCAGGCGCATGTGAGCTGCGCCCCCACCTTCGTCCGGCGCTCTTCGCCCACCTGGCGGTGCTCCAGGCCTCCTTCGACATTCACCGTGAAGCTGGGGGCGCGGCCCGAATCCAGACCCCGCCCCGGACCACGCGCGCCCCCTCTTCTGGGAATGTGTCCGGCCCTCCAGAGGCGCCCCGGCCGGAGCCCTCACCGGTCTGGGGCAGGGAATTCCACCGCCGGAAGCAGCCCCGCCGGGGCAGCGAGGCCTTTCCAGGGGCACAGCCAGGCTCTCCGGGTGCTGCTTGGCTTGCTTGCTGGGGTGGCCACGGCACACGAGCTGGAGTTCCCGGGGCCACGCCGGCCCTCTCGCAGCCCTCGCACGCTCGGAGGAAGGCTGGGGGCAGCCAGGCCCCCCGTCCGGGACCCCGCCGGCCCTGGGGGCCTCCTGGAAGTGTCCTTGGTGAGGGGATGTCGATCCCCCTTCTCCGCCTGGGGCCGCGTGCTGTGGCAGCGGGGCTGGTAGGGATGCCCCCTCCAAAGTTGCTGCTATTTGTTTGAGGAGGGGTTTATGTCACGTTGCACCGCCCAATAGGCAAGGCTGCCTGGGAAGCCGCCGCCCTGCCCTCCCAGCAGGCATGGGGGGGCCCTAGCAACAGTGCACTGTTTCCCATTGCGATGCGAAATATTTTGGGGTGGGGGTCTTGAACGGGCAGCTGGGACCCATCGGTGGGGATGAAAGTGGCTCGCGCTGACTCGCTTTGGGTCAGCACAGCGGCCTGCCTGTGTGGGCCTCTCCGGGACGCAGCGGGGAGCCTGCATACCCCCCCCCCCGGCAGCCCTGCCCCAGATCTCGCATAGCGTGTGGCTGGAAGTGGGGGGGAGCTTCCCGGGACTTTCCTGGTTTCAGCTCGGTTTTTGGGCTTCGCGCACATGGTGGTGCCCCCCACCACTGAGCTGGGAAGGGGGCTGAGTTGCCGTCCTCTCCCCAGGGTGCGTCTGCATGTAATCCGCTCTGTTGGGTTGGGGGCCGGGTTTTTTATTCTGCTGTTTGGCCACTCTTAAAAAATGGCTTTCTTTCATAATTTTCATTCTTAGCACTAGCTGCCTGGGGGGCTCTTTTCCTGGAGGGCGGCCAGGACAGAAATAAAATCCGCCAATCAATGTGAGCGAGCAGCACGCAGGAAGGGGGCGCTCGCGCAGGGTGGTGACGCAGCGAGCGGAAGGGGGAATCTGGGGCCGGGGTGGGGCAAAGGGCTGCGCCCTCCCTTGGCCGGGTGCGTCTTGGGCTCCCCAGAGAGCCCCTGTATTGCTGCCGTCGGCCGGGCAGGCCGACCCGGCGCCTTTGGCTGGGTCTGCAGCGACTTTGCTGCTGGGGACTCTCCCAGGGCTGCAGCGTCCGAACTCGCCGGCTCCCTTGCCAAAATGCGGCTCCGAAGGGCGCCCGGGGGTCCCATGGGAACGTGGGCGAGATGCCCGTGGGGCAGGCGGGTGCTCTCGGGGGCGGCCTGCCCTTGCGGAGCGGCACCTTGGCCCTTGCCCCCCCCCACCCGAGGCCCACGGATTCCCGAGCCCGGGGGTCGCAGGGGAAGGCCCTCGTCCCGGATGCCTGCCCGGGGCTCAGCCGAGGACCTTGGCCGCCAAGGCCGCGCGTTGGGTGGCGGAAGCGAGGCCGAGGCCGCGCTCCTTTCCTCGGCCGCACGCTCCGTCCTCGCACGCATTCTGCCCCCCCTTCCGAGCTCCTTATCACGCTGCTCAAGCCGCCTCTAAATTGCTCGTTTGTTCACTTCTAAGGAAGGCTCTTGGTTTTCAGAGACCTCAATAAGGGGCACGAGTCAAGTTAATTTGCGCTGGGAGCGCTCGGATACTCAGACAAAGCCTCCTTTGGTGCGCTGCTCGGTGCGTTCTTGAAGACACGCGAAAGGGCAGCCGTGCCGGGAGAAGAGAGCCCGTCTCCGGCGCATGAATTGCAGCCGTGCGCCCTTCCGAGCGCATGTAACTGCAAATGTGCGAAGGCCACAGACATCCGTGGATTCATCGCAGCGGGGGAACCAGCAGAAGCTCATCTTGAGAAGGGCCAGAATGTGGGGGTTCCCGGGCAGTCACTGCAGGTGCGCGGAAAGGTCCCAACTTAGAGGAGCGCCAGTTCCTGTACGGAAAAGGAGAAGGAATCACGGGGCTGGCCGGGGGCTGGGGAGGAGGGGAGGGTGAAGATACCAGCCGAACGGGAGGCGGGTTGGCTCTTGGGGCTGGAAAATGCTCAGCTCTCCTTTTTCATGGGTTTTGAAAAAAATCCCACTGCTTGCTTTTAAATAAATAAATCACACGGCAGCTCACCGCAAGAATGCATACATTAAATCCAGTGACACAAGTATAAATAGTATTTCAACAATTTTTTTAAAAAATCGCCAAACATAGGATTGCAAAACCGGTGGCCGTGGCCAGAGCAAGCCTGCACAGAAGGGAGCGTTTTCGTGAGCAGTCGGCGCACGGGGCTGCCAGTGCCTCCCGAAAAAGCAGGGGACGGGAGCTCCGAGAGCAGGCGCCACTCCGTCGGCACCCTGGGGGTTCCCGGGTCCCTCCACGGCCCCCGCGAGGGGAGGGAGCCGCCCGGGACCTTGCAAGCCGCGAAGCCTCGCGTGTGGCTGGGCAGCGGGTAGGCCCCGGTGCCTGTTTGCAACCCCCGCCGGCGTGAGGTGCCGCAGGGCCTTTTATCGCGGCTGCTTTGGGGAGCCCTTCCTGCTTCCCTTGTGGTTTAAGGCACGTGGCAGAAGCACACGTGGGCGCAGCGGCCGGGGCGCAAATGGAAGGCGATGCGCGCACCTCTGCCGGCCGTTCCGGGACCGCGAGTGTGAGCACTTCCCTTCCATTTCCTTCCCAGCATCTCCCCTCGCTGGAGCCGCTGGAGCCTCAGAAGCCCTGGAGAGGTGGAAGGCGCTCAGAACAGTCAGGGCAATGCATAAAATCCAGAGGGGTGCAGGACTGGGAGGGAGGGTGCGCATGCCTGCTTGGTGCGCCTCCCTCTGCCACCCCCCCCCATGCTCCTGTTTGGGGCATCTCAGTGGGCAGCGGGGCGCTGACTCTGCAGCTGCGCCCACGTCTGCCTGGGTGCGGCCGCCTCCTGTCTGGCCGCTGCCCGCGTGTTCCCTGCTCCGGCTTGCTGCTCCTGGTAGCTGCTGAGAAGCCGTCTAAAGAGCAGGGCCACACGCATGGGGCAGCCGTGAGAGGGCCCTTGCGAAGGACGGGTGACAGTATAACAACAATTCATAGAAACACAGAAACAGCGCGAGTCAGGAGGGGCCTCCCGGGCCATCTAGTCTGACCCCGGCTCCAGCCAGCTCCACTCACGACAAGCCCACCATGTGGATGTCCAGCCTGTCCTTGAACACCCGCACCGATGGGGCCTCAACCACCCCCCGTGGAAGCCCATTCCTCACCCTCGGGGTCCTGACTGTCAGGAAGTGCTTCCTGGCATCCAAATGGGACCTCGGCTCCCTGAACTTTGCTCCGTTGGAGCACGTCCTGCCTTCCTCTGCAGGGGAGAACAGGTCTCCCCCCACCTCCGTGACATCCCCTCACAGACCTGCATGTCGCCAACATATTCCGAGTCTCCTCTTCTCCAGGCTGAAGAGACCCAGTTCCCTCAGTCTCGCCTCATACGGCATCCCCTGCAAACCGGCCACCAACCTTGTGGCCCTGCGCTGCACTGACTCCAACCTGGCTATATGCTTCCTGTAATGAGGGGCCCAAAAGTGAACACAATACTCCAGTTGCGGGTGCACCAGAGTTGTATGAAGTGGCAGTAACACCTCTCTCGATTGGGAACATTCAAACATCATGTATACAGTTACATGATTTTCAGAAACTGAATCCAACCAATCCAATCCAAACCCAATTGCACTTTTTGGAGTCTCTGGAAACCTTTTTTTCTAATTAAAAAGTGGTGAATGAAAGGGGAAAGCTTCTGGAGACAGGGTGGATTCTCCCGCAAAGGACATGGCGAGATCAGTCGGAGCGCGATCATCTGCCAGGTGTGGTGTGGTTGTTCCGTGAGCCACCCGGGGGGCTTTGGGAGATACGTGAGTCTTCCCCACCCGGACCCCACTGCGTGACAGGGACAGGTCCGCTAGCCTCCTTTCAAGCAGGTTGCAGGAGACCATGAGCAAGGGCTGAGAAGGGCAGGCCACGTCTCGAGGTGGGAAGGCCAAGCTTTCGAGGGTTTTATTTTGAGGAAGAGGAGGTGTCCTGTCGCACAGTGAATGGCTGGGAAAGCGACTGCCGCCTCTCTGAGAATGCTCAGTCTGGGGGAAACGGCATGGCAGGGCAGTCCCTTATCACAGAGCCCAGAAACGAGGCGTGGGGTCCGTTTCTGCTGCTGGCGGGGCGCTGGCCCTGCTTTGGGTGACGTGGAAAGGGTTCCTCAAGGCGAAACTTGAATGGGACCGTGTGACTTGGCGTCCGGCACCAGCGGGGGTTGCGCTGGTGGTCTACTTGGCCTCTTCTGACCCTAATATTCTATGACTCTATGAAATTCCCATCTCCAGAATCTATGAAAACGGGCCAGTTCTGCCCAGGGATCTGGCCAAGTAGTTAACATTTGCGCTGGACCCTTTGCTGTCTTGCCATAACTGAAAAAGAGCACAGAGAGATCAAGCGAAGGGGCAGGGCCATATGACCTGCGGTGAAAGCCTGGGGGGGCGGGACGCTGGTGGTCTGGGGTCTAACGTCGCATCACATAACTGTGCCGGGCTGAGGCAGCGGGGATCGTGGCGGGTGAGCTGCTTTACAGGCGAGAAAAGAATCCCTCCCTAGAACGAGCCCTCCAGGTTTGTGGGTGGCAAACCCTGTGGAGAGCAGCTGCCGCAGGTGTTGGGGAGGGTCCATAAAGGTGGACCCTCCCCAAAGGCAGGTCCTTATCTGGGCCAGCCGTGCAGCTGCTCCGGAGTGCTCTCCGTCCTGGTGGAGCTGACCTGCAGCTCTCACAGCAGCCAGGGGGATGTTTTCAGTGGGAAACGGGGCTTTCACGGAGCTGTAAGCGCCGTTCCCCCATGGAAAATGGAAGAGCAGGGCCCAGAAAGGCCTTGCCCCAGCCTGCCCGGCCCTCTCCCCGCCACAAGCCCACCCCGAGTGGCTGAGGGGACAGGCTGGGCTGGAGGGAGCCCCCTGGACCAGGGCTGGAGCGGGCAGGGGCTGGGCAGGCCTCTCGGGGGAGCGCTGCTGGCGTGGGAATGGCTTTGCCCAGTGTGCCCCATTTCTAGGGATGGGGCCATGTGATTCCCTTGCCCAGTTCTCCTGTGCCCGCCTCGTCCTGCCAGGTGGCTCCCTCCTGAAGACCCCAAGGAAGTGGCTCCTAGAGCCTGCCAGGAAATGGGTGTCCGTGGGAGGGGCACTCCAGCGGCTTACCTGAAGCCCGGCCTCCCGCCGGGGCACCTGGAGCCGTCCCGGAGCTGCTGCCGTGGCCCCTGCTTGGAGCCACCCCGGCCAGCGGCTGCCAGGAACCTGTTTGCATCCTGCCCTTCCCCGCGAGGAGGTCACAGCGGCTGGCACGGGGGCCAGCACAGGGGAGCCCCTGCGGTTCCGTCAGCGCCAGATCCCACTGGAGTGGCGGCAGGAAGGGGAGGCCTGCGGCGGAGAGGGGGGCTCCCCCACCCCCCTGTCTCCAGAAGCTGCCTTGGCCAAGGTGTGGGCAGAGCTCAGGTGTGCAAAATCGGCTCTCCTTTTAAAAACAAAGCCAAGCCTGAGACGAAGCACGAGGGTGCAGTGGCTTTGGAGTCTTGGATTTTGATTTTTATTTTTGCATTCCATACCTGAATTTACCATCCTTCTGAATTTACCACAAAATCCATCCATCCTGCACCCATCCGTCCACACCCCCCCCCCCTCCAAAAATCTGTCTTCGTTTCCATAGTACAATTTAACCGGGGGACGCTGGCCCGTGTTCCAAACAAAGTCCTGCCGGCCTGCTTCTGGGCCCCAGCGGCCTGCGAGCGGCCTCAGCTCCCTTCCGCCCCGATGCTTTGGACTGCAGCGGCTGCCGGCAGAGCCTGGGCCCGCCTCGCGCAACGTGGGCCCCCTGCGGCAGGGGAAGGCCTCTCCCCGACCTGGCTGGCGGGTTCCCCTGGCAGGCGCGGTACCTGTTCCGGCTCTCCTTTGCGTGTGAGATGGTTGCAGCGCTGGGGCCCCGGAGAGCCCGATCTGAGCACAGCATTTGCACTCAACACGTTTTAAAGCGTCGGCCGAGCGCAAGTTCAGGCTGCAGTCGTCACGTTTCGCACAAACAGACGAGGAACGTGTCGTCACTCTTGGCGTGTGGAAGCGGAGGCCTTCAGTTCTGCTTTTGTGCCTTGTGAAGTGTGTGTGTTTGCTTGTGGATGAGAATAGCTCAGGTACCTGGCTGCAGGTGTGGTGTGTGACTGCCAGGTGACTCGTGAGTCTTTCCGACTTCAAAGCAAGGGCTGAATTGTTTGTTGCATGAAGGCACTGCAGGAAAGAAAAGCGGAAGAGTTTGAAATGACGGGCTTCAAAAAGCAGGTTTTGACTAATTGGAAGAGTTGAAAGGAGAAAGGCCTGTGCATCGCGCTGTTTCCTGAAGAGGCAACAAGAAAGGAACAATATTCTTTCAAGTCCGAGTGATTCTCAGCACTCTGAAAACCAAAGGGAAACACGCGGGCGAGTATCAGGACGACCTTGCGGAAGATGGACGCGAAAGGATTAGCCCGGCCTTGTGGGAAATTGGAAAAGCGCAAAATGACTTCGGCATCGTTTCGTGAGCATCTGCGTTGCCAATCGCATGCGCTTAATTGGCGGGGCTCCCCGGCCAGGAACCGCGGGCGCCTCGGCCGGGCCTTGCCAGGGGCTCTCGGCCGCGGTGCCTGCCCGGCCCACCGGTGCCCCAGGAGCGGGAGAGGTGGCTGCACCCTCGCCCCCCCCCCCCGGCGTTCGATGACCACAGGGTTGTCTGCCTCCAGGCGTGTGGTTCCGGGTCCTGCCTGGCCCTTTTCCTTCCCTCGTCGGCCCCAAGGAGAATTGTGGTCGACTGGGCACAGCCACAGGCCTTGCCCCGATCTCTGGGGCCATCGTGCTGGGTCCTCCCCCCCCCCCCCCCGGGCATGGCCCCGCGGGTGGGGCGGGTCAGGACCCGGGGGGGAGTGGGGTGCTTGTGCCACAGCACCCCTGCAGATGGACTGAAAGGCGGCCTCTCTTCAGCGGGGCCAAACTCTTTCCCCCGTCCCTGTTTATGGAATGGAAGTGGGACGGTGCTGCGACAGCCGAATGCGATAATCTTAATTTTTGCATCATCTTGGTGTCATGCAACAACTCTATACAACGGCGATGCTCGCATTAAGTACGATCTTTGGAATAACCTTTGGGGTCGCTGACGCCTGAGCAGCATGTTCAATGGCGTTCACGCGGACGTGTTCCCCTGGAATCAGTCGGCATTGCCTCAGCATTAGGCTGCCGAGTGTGGTGCTTCCCCTTTGCTTGGACAAACTGCGGCCAGAAAAGCATCTTTGCGATCATTAAAGGGCTGATTAAAAATGGGGTCGTGATCGGTGCTCCCCAGAAGGCTCTGAGGAATGTGTGCTTGGCGTCCTGGGGCCGAGCGCCCAGTACGTCCCGCTTCCAGCGAAACAGCGAGCTTTGCCGGGCCCCTTCACCCCCAGGGCTGCCGTGCTCCTCGGTACGGGTGGTGAGCGGGCCACCTCTGAGGTGGGCCGGATGCGCCAGGCGCTGCCGCACGGCCCCTCGTGCCCGGCTTTCCTTCGCGTGCGTCCTTGCCGCTCGCCCGGGGCGCTTGCTGCAAGCCAAGCACAAAGCACGGGGGATTTGGGCAGGTCTCCCCAGAAGCGCTCAGAGCTGCTCCATGGGCTTTGATGGGGCGCGCAGAATCCGTCCTTCTGAAGCTGGCGCTCAGGCCGGGCCCAGTTCTGGAAAGCGAGCCTTCTGCCGCGCCGGCGTGCGGCGGAGACCTGCATGGAGGCGCCGCGGTTGCATGGGGCAGGCTCCCGGTGGATGCTCGGCGCGCTTGCCGGGCAGCTGCACCCCAGTCCGGGGAATCCGGGGAGTCCGGGGTGGGTGCTGCCCAGTGGGACTGCCCCCGCATCCCAGCAAGAGCACCTGCTTGCGAACTTGAGGGATGGCTGATGGGGCGGGACCAAAATCGGATGGACGGACGGATGGATGGATGCGTATCTGGCAGATGCGTGTCTGTGCTTCCGGCCAGAGCCCCGGACAGGCCGTGCGCACCCATCTGGCCGGCGGGACCCAAGGTCTGTGTACCTGCCGTCCTTTGATGGAAAGATGGAGATTTTCTGTGCTTTGCACAGACAGAAGGCGCCCGGGGAGGGGGGGGCGCACTGGGTGAGGCGCTTGTGTGGCTGTCCTGCGGGGAAGGGGGGGAGCAAGCGACCAGAAGCGCCTGCCTGGCCCGGCAGGGAAGGGAAGGGCCCCTTTAGGGGCTTCGGCTGGTGCCGAGGCAGCATGGCGTGGGGGGCCTGTGTGGGATCGGGGCACAAAGGTTGTGGGCTCCAGGCCCCCCTCGGTCACGAAGCTGCCTGGGTGACCTTGGGACGGGCACCAGCTCGCGGTCTGGTCTGCCTCCCTGGCTGCTGTGAGGGAAAGAAGGAGAGGGGGACTCTCTAAGTTACGTGGGATTTATTTCAGGAGGAAATGTGAATAAACGGCATATGCATTACACGTATCTGTGTATTTCTAGCCTGCCTTTTTTCCTTTCAAGGCCCCCAAAGCAGCTTGCGTCTTCCCGCCACAGCAGCCCTGTGGGGTAGGCTGGGCCGAGAGCCTGTGAGTGGCCCAGAGTCGCCCGGCTGCCCCCGGGGCCGAGCGGGGCCCGAACCCGCGTCGGCTGAGCCCCAGCCCCCGCTCCTGCCCCGTGGCGGAGCCTCTCCGGGCGACCCGCAGAGCAAGCGGGTCCTGCCCGTCCTCCCCTCTCCTCCTGTCACCAGCCCTTCCCGTGCGCAGCCTGGGAATTTTCCGGAGCCGCGGCAGTGAATCCGAGTGCCGGGACAGTGGCGCTCCAGAAGGGCCTGTCTCTGAGGAGCAGTGGCGCCCCCGGGGGAGGGGGGGGCGAGCCAGGGCGGCCCGAAGCCAGGGCCGCGTCCTGCAGCTTTGTGCAGAAGTGCCGGCCGGCCGGCCGGCCATCAGCCCAGCGAGCCACCCAGGGGCCGGCCGGGGTGCTGCCCGCGCCGTGGTGGCTCGTGCGGGTGGCCACCGCTTCCCGGTCCCTTCCAGCAGCGGGTGGCCTCCAGGCGGGCCTCCTGACAGCAGGGGACGCGGGAAGAGACGCGGAGCCCAGCCCGGTGGCCTTTGCACGGAGCGAGATGCGCTGGGGCCCAGACGGCTCGTGCCGTGGGGCCAGTGGGCGCAAGAGGCAGCCTGGGCCCGGCGGTGCAGAGCTAAACTGGGGCATTCCCGGCCGGGGGACGTAGGGGTGGGCCCCGATCCGGAGGGCCGAAGAAGCTCCTGGAGGAGAACAGTCCAGTCCGCCCGTGGCCACGAGCCCGGCTGGCTCTGGGCTGCTCCAGTGTCGGGCGCGATGCCGGCACGGCAGGGGCTGGGGAACCCGGGCGGGAGGGTCAGCCGCGGGCAGCCGGCCTGGCACGGCCTTCTCAGCGATGCTGCCAAGCGCTGGCAGAGCTGGGAGGGGGGCCGGCCACCTGGGCTGCCTTCCACTCTTGCCAGCACCCGTTTTCGCAATCCGCAGTGCGGTCCTGGCCGGGGCGGGGGGGTGGGTCTGGCCAGACCGGGCGCAGGCGAGGCATTGACCGGGCCTGGTGCGTGGCCCCGGCCGGCCGGCCAGCCAGGGTGGGCGCAGTCGGGGGGCGCTCGGCTCGCCGGCCCCCCCACTTCAGCAGACACCATGCAGGGAGGAGGATGTGAGCAGAACGGCTGTAATTATGTCGCATTTATTATTGATCTCGTGAAATTGCTGGGAGGAGCCCTGCCGTGCGCAAATGGAGGCCAGCTTCTCGCAGCCCCGCTCGGCCCCCACGCTGCGCTTCTGAGCCCCCCGGCAGTGCCAGCCGCTGGACCGAAGCCCCATGGGCGGCCCTCTTGTTGGGAGCATGGCTCTCGCTGCGCCCTCCCCACCCCGGCAGGTCGCCCCTGGGCCAGGACCGTGCCCGGCCTCGCGTGTCTCTGTGCTGGACGCGCCGCCGGCCCTGGCCTTGCTCCGCTGGCACAGCGGCCCGGGGGGGAAGGCCCCGGTGCAGCTTGCAGGGTGCGGGGCTTTGTGTGCACGGGCCCCCCTCCCCTGGGAGAAGCGGAGGAAGGACTCGGGTTTGCATGGGTGAGCTTCTCCAACCCCACGCCTTGGACCACGACCCCCATCACCCCTGCTGACGGGGGCCGTGGGACCTGTGCCTGAGCACATCTGCAGGATGCCCGGCTGCTTCATGGAGAGGCCAAGCTGGCTGTGGCACGCCAGAAAAACCGGAGCCGAGGCTCGCGGCTGCCGGCTGAGCGCTGGCTTGCGATGAGGTTGGGCTGGATGGTCTCTGGGCTCCTTCTGGCACTCCAGCCCACTTCCCATGGCGTACCAGCGTCGCCTCCTGTCCCGCCAGATTCCCTGTCTTGTGGTTCGGTCCCCAAAGCCCCGACCCTGTAGCGTGCTCTGACAGACCGGTGTGTTGGGGGATTCAGACCTGCACATCTGCAAATTATTTTTTGAACGTTTCTCGTCCCTGGACTTCGCGCTGCATCACTCGCCTCTAGGGAAGAAGGGGAGCTGCAGCCTGCACAGGCTCCCGGGTGCCCAGAACACACGCCCCTGCCCCCCGAAAGAGGGGGGGTGATGCTTCCTTATGCCCGAAACCACCGTGCTCCCGCGGGATGCGCCAGGCCCGCAAGAATGCGCTGCGGTCCCTTGGCATTAATTCCCCCTCCGCACAGACACGGCCAACAGTGCCGGGCGCCTGCTCAGCGCGGTCACGACCGGCTGGGTCCCTGGGGGCCGCGTCACGCCTGCCACTGGCGAGGGGGAAGCGCCCCAGCAACGGCCAGGTGGCTGAGCCGCCGGGGGGCCCTGCAGGCGGTGCTGGGCAGCCGCCCCGGGGGCTGTGGCCAGTGGGAGCTCCCTGTGCTCCAGTGAGACGGGCGGTGGGCCATCTGGCAGCCAAGCTTGCCCCCTCCCCGGCCAGGGGCTCGCGGCACGAAGCCTTGCCAACTGCCACCCGCCACCCCTGCTCCCGTGCACGCTCAGGGACGCCACCGTCACAATCCTCTTGCACCCTGCCCTGAAACGCAAACGGGGGGGCACGGTTGTGGAATGCAGATGTCTCGGGGGGGTAACGGGATGCGTGCTTGCGTCGTGGCCCCCCCTCCCCCCACGCCAGTGGGGGTGCCGAGGCTGGCGAGCGCCCCGCACCCTTTGCTGCTGGGGTGCCCAAAGCTGGGCGTGCAAGGAGTGAGTCGCAGCCGCTTGGGGCGTGCAAAGGGCCGGCTTGTGGCCTGCCGAGCCTTAGAGAGCCCCCCAGCTTGGGGGCGGGGAGAAGGGGCTGGGCAGACAAAGCCCCTTTGTGCCGCCCTGGCTCCCGAGCGAGCGGAGAGAGCCCCGTGCACTCCCCCCCTTCCTTAATTGGTAATTACTTGTCTAATTGACAAAGTTATGTGCTTTTTCCCAGGAGAAGCCCTTTGTATGTACTAATTCGGTTTGCTCTGGAGTAGAGCCGCCATGCTGATAACGGCGAGCTGTCATCCCCCACAAAACCTCCAGCCGATTAGGTCGTGCCAGAATGGCTGTTAGTCATGACGGATAAACAAACTCGGGAGCCTTTCGGCTTTTCCCGTGGACCGGATGCCGGGACGAGTGGGCTGGGCTGCTCGCTCGCGGCTGTGGCCTCTGGCTGGCTGGCTGCCGCCGGGGCTGATCCGGCCAGGCGCTGGCGTCCGCAACGGAGAGGTCGGGAAAGCCCTTGCGGAGCATCCCGAGAGCGGCGCCGGGCTCCGTCCGTCCTCGGGTGAGCGCTTCCCGGAGAGGATGGGCCGAAAGCGGGGGCCGCGGCGTTCCCCCCCCCCCCGGAGCTGGGACGTGGTGCCCTCCCCATTGTGTCCGCACCGAGAAATCAGCCCGGGGGGCTATACCGGGGGTGGGGGCCGGGGGCAAGCGGCGCGTGTCCCTGCGTGCGGTCGCTCTGCCAGCGCTGTGTGGCCCGCTGGTGCCGAGGCCGGCGCGCCCCGCTCTCCACATGCAGGTGGGGGAGGCCCTGGCCGTGACGTCTCCCCTGGGAAGGGTCTTCGGGGCAGGGCCGCAGAGCTCCATCGTGGCCCCGGGGGGACGCGGTCCTTCTCCGCACACGGTGCCGGCCAGCGTCTTTCGCAGGCACCCCGTCGGGGGCTCCCCCGCCCCTTTGAAATCCTGCCCCAGAGCGGGCGGGCTAAGGCGGCCTGGCGCAGGGCCTTGTTCTGGTGGGGGCCGCTGCGGCCACGGTCACCGGCGTAGCGACTGCGTCGCTGAGGGGCCGCCCCCACCCCCAACCGGCCTGCCGTGCGGGGCGGTGCCACGTGGGCAGCGTCTCCGTTCACAGCACACCGGGGGGGCGCACAGGCCCTGAGGCACTTGCACCCCCAAGTCTGGGCCCAGTCCCAGTTTGCTGCTGCTCCCCCTCCTGTGTTCGTCGCCTCGCCCTGATGCTCCTGGATGACACTTCCCAGCGTCCCCAACCTTTGGCTGGTGCTGAGAAGGACTGATGGGAGTTTGGGGTCCCCTGCAGGCTTCTCACCCCTGAAATAATCTTTGTGAAGCACACAGGAGCGACTCTGTTGCTTTCAAACAAGTGCCCCCCGCCCCCCGGTTTCTTGGCTGTCTGGGCTGGGGCTGGCTGCCCCGAAGGAGAGCCACGTCAAGTGCGCCTCGTCCCGGAGCCCTCCTGGCCCCAGCCTGCTGATGCACACCTCCTGGAGGGTCTCCAGCCGTGGCCGTGGCCGATCTTGAGCCTCTGCCCCATTCATAGCTCGCCAAATTGGCGACTCTCCTAATTCGGGAGACGTCCAGTGGCTCCTTCGGTCCCCCACAGCTCCCCTTTTTACTCAGAAGTTCATTTGGGGTGAGAAATGAGGGTTCGGGGACTGGAACGGCGGGCACTGCCAGCTCATGGCTCGGGCTGCCTCCCCAGCCCTGGAATCGTTAGCGTTTTATCTTTTAGCTCTTAGGTTTTTCATTTCCCCAGATTTATAACCCCATATGTCTATAGGGGCTAAGAGCAGGTGTCGATCTTTCTAAGCACGAGAATATTGCAACATAAAAACCCGAATTACATAGCAATCAAGGCACAAGGAGAAAAATTATAAGTTAGAGGATGCCTGCTCCACACTGCCTGCTTAAAATCGACCGCTGGAGGAAGGGCTTGATGAGCCTGTGCCAGGGCAGCTGGTCCGGGCAGGACGGGCGAAGCGAAGAGGCGCATGCGCCAGAGCCCGCAGGGAGTGCCACCCCCGGGGCCAAGGAGCACCCACCTCGCCTCGCGCCTTCGCTGGCTGGCCTCGTCCCGCGGGTGCTTCTCCCCAGCTGGCAAGCAAGACGCGGAGGCACAGCCCCGCGAGAGGAGCTGGTGGGCAGTGGAGACGCATTGGCCGGGCCCCGAGCAGCGCGCCGCTGCACCCTCCCGAGCTGGACCGGGGCTATTTTGCCCGTAGTGGTGGATGCCCAACAGGGAAAGCGAGATGGCGGCACCGGCCTTGTGCTGCAATCACTGCACGGGTGGGACCAGCGAGTGACACCCCGGCAGATGCCGGGGCCCTCGGCAGGCGCCCGCTGGCCCCATGGGGCTGTGGGCCTCTGCGGCTGGCTTTTCACGGGCCCCTTGGGACTGAGCCGGCCCCGTGCCCAGGCGGGCTCATCGGGCAGGGACGTGTGTGGCACGAAAGGGCCTCTCACCTTCTCCGGTTCTGGACGCAGGCTCAGCCGGCCCCTTTGGCCTCGCCTCAGAGCAGCCCGTGCCCCTCCTGCTGCCCCTGGTCCGGAGGGTCCCTGGCAACGCTTTCTGGCTTGCGCGGATCCTCCCGGCCGGCAGCCGCGTCCAGGACCAGTGCCTCTCCCTCCCGCCCCTGCAGAAGGGAAGGGGCTTGCAGCACCAGGAGCGCCCGGTGCGGGCTCCACCAAGACCCAGCGAAGCCCGCCGTCCTGCTCACACGGGGGGCCAAGCAGCTGCACAGGGGAAGCTCGCAGGCAGAGCAGTTTCCAGGCTGGAAGTTCGTGAGAAGGGCACTTCCCGTTCTCTGAACAGAAGTCGCCCATAAGCTGCTCACCCAAGATCTGGGCAGCGGGATCACGGCTACAGAGAAACCGGTTTCTGTACTTCTGCTTGAATGCCACTACTGCACTAAGCTTCCCCACACCCTGCATGGTAATGGGGTGGCAGAGGGAGAAGGCACCTCGGACCTGTGGCCCCGGTGCTGGCGCACCATCCCCGCGTGAAGAAATGCTCCAGAGCGTCTCTGGGAGGGCCGAGTGCCGGGGCTCGGGGGGCCAGTGCGTGGCCACCGCTGCCAAGTGCACGGGCCGTTTCTCGGGCGGCCCAGCCTTTGCGGCAGCATGTGCCGTGGATGATGGGGTGCCCAGTGGGAGAGGGGAAGGCACGGCTAAATTTTTCAGTGGCTGACACCTGACAAGCATGATGAATTGGAGTGTGGCACGGGCTGCCGGCGTGACAAACGGCCTCTCCCTCCTTCAAGCTCCAGGAAAACTTTGCAATTATTTCCTATAGCTTTGCAAATGAGTTTCTCAATCAGCCTCACGCGGGAGTTTCCCTTATGTACTCCTGTTTAATGGTGCTTCTAAAGATCAGATCCAGAAGCTGGGTGGGAGTCAGCGCGAGGTCTCCCACAGATGTCGAAATGCTCCTGCTTGGCAAAATTCCCCATCCGGGCTGTGTGGCAAGAACGTTGGCCATTCACGGGCATGAATCGGGGCCCTTGCGGCGCTCTCGGTCGCCTGCTCTGTTTTCTGTGGCTGGCACCCCATGAGTTGGGCTGCAAGATGCATCAAGGGGCAGTTGGTGGCACAGAGCTCCTCGAGTAACCGCTGGCGGGTGTGCTTTCCGACAGAAGAGCGGTCCGCCTCGCAGGAGTGTTGCGGAGAGGCCAGCTTGGGTGTGAGGAAGCACTGGTGCATTCAGTGTGTGAAAGCAGAGTTCGGAGAGCGGCGCTGCTCTGACTTATCCTTGCCGGGGGGAGCACGTGTCTTAGATGGAGGAAACCCCATTGCCGGCCACGCCGAGGCGCCGTGTTCCATCATTCCTGTGTCGGGGCATTCCCTTACTTCCTCCTGGAGTCTGAATCCGGGATCATCCCCGGGTCTCGCTTAGGTGTCCTTAGGGAGGCCAACGTTCCTTAGGCTAGACTTCTGCAAAGGAGAGAGAAGGACCGCAGTGGGCCATGGTGCCCCCATGAAAGGGGATCGGGCGAAAACGGGCGCCGGTTTAAACCTGTACCTGGGTGTTACGTATCGGAAAAAGTTTACCCTGGAATGCGTGAAGTGGGCTGAACTCTGGCATGGGCGGAGGCGACCTTGTTGTCGGACTTTTTAGAAATGGACTGGGTGGGGGTCCCTGTTCCTGCTCTAGAGTAAAACATGGAAGCGAGAAATGTAGTTGCAAGGCACAGATTTAAGGTGATGGCTCCATTTTGGCCCTTAAGGTAAATCGTGGGAATCTTCTTTGCAAAACGGTTTGTGCAGAGAAAGCACCACTAATATCGGCGTCCGTAGTGAAGCGCCACGCCAGCATCTCCTAAGGTTTTGACTGATGTGACACGTGTGTTTCTCTCGGCAGAAAGCCCAGTCCGAGACCACGGATAGGCGGCACGCAGAGAAGCTGAGAGGAGTTGGATGAGCACCCCGGCCCTCACCTGGGGACCCGGAACCTCCCAGAGGTAAGCGTGCGATCGTGCGTCCCCATGTGTGTTTCGGTCTTGTGCCTGTTCACTCCTTCTGAGCTCAACAGGGTTTCCCTGCAAGTAAGGGCTGCAGCCTAAAAGCAGGCAATCCTCAGGCAGAGGCCGGGTGGCCGGGGGTGGCCCTGGGCTCGCATGCCGATCTGAGAGTGCTGGTGAGTGGTGCTTCGCTTCCGTCGGCCCCAAAGGTTCGCCTCTTCCACTGCCTGTTGGTTGCTTCCTGGGCAAGAGGAAGAAATGACGCCCCTTCCTCAGAAGCGCCGTGTCCGTTTGGGTTTCTAGAACTGCGGCCCAGAATTTGTGTGGCTGCTTGCAATTTGTTCATGGAGAGCTTTGCCCATTTGCAGCTGACAAACTCTCCCAAATCGCTGCGTAAGACTCGGGATCGGCAGGCGACTCGCTCTCTGCGTGGGTGGGTGGCTCGGAGGTGTTGCAGGCGAGCGCCTGTTTGCACGCCCTCCTGCTCCCCGGGGAACCGGCCCGTGGCTCTGCCGTGCCAGCATGAGGTCATGCATGATCCAGAGCTCAGCGGAGTCATCGGCACGGTGCTGATGTCACCGTGCAAGTCCTGCCGATGATCCGAGGCTGTCCTGATATCACTGCTGCCGAGGGGGGCATGACCATGACGGTGCGCCTGATGCTCCCACGGGACCGCCGGTGCTTCTCGGGTCCTTCTGAATTTCCTCTCCTTGTTTTGTTTTACGGTTGGATGCCAGTCAAGACCGTTTCCGAGGCCTGCACAGAGCGGGAGGGAATCGCTCCTTGAAACCGAAGGGGAGGAACGGGCCTCCCGGTTGCGATGGGAATTTCACTGCTGTGGAATCCAGAGTAATGGATTTGATTCTTCTCCCCCAGGTGCTCTAAGCTGAAATAGGATTTTGGTTAGGGTTGATCTTTTCCATTTTTGACTGCATGATTGGCATTTTGTTTTCTGCGAAGGGGGACTGCTGCGTCCGTGGCTGCTAATCCCCTTAGAGACCTCATAAAACCCAGGGAAGGCAATTGCCAGGCATTTCAAAATGCTGGGGCGGGGGCGGGAATGGAGCCTGGCCCGGGGTCCGTGGTGGGGAGGGGGCCACGGGTCCCATTGATGCTCTGTGGTGCCAGGTGGGGACAGCCACCCCTCTCTCTTTAAGAGATGCGCCCGCCAGGGCAGGCGGGGGGTCGGCCAAAGGCGCACTGGAAAAGGAAGGGTGCCTCGGCTTTGCCTGCGTGCCCCGCCTGCACCCTGGTCCTCGAGCCCGGCTCCGGTGCCGAGCGTCCTCCCTGCGGGGGCGGAAGGTGTGGGATGCAGCGGCAGGGGTGGCTGCCCGGTCGGTCTGCCCCACGGGGCTTGGCTGTCCGCTCCTGCGTGCCCGGCTGCTCGAGCGGGGCCGGGGGAGGAACGGCACCGCCTCTCGGCCATGCTCCTGACATTTGCGTGGGGCTTGGCGGCTTGTAGGGGCCTGTTTGCTCAAGGCTGGGATGCAATCAAGCTGCTGGCGGAGGATCTTCCCCCCACACTGGCCAAATCTCTGGTCAAACAGCAACATCCAGACCAGCGGCTGCACAATATTGGGAGCATCAGGCTGTTTGCCTTGCTGTGCGTGCCGGACCCTCCGCCTGGAGCGCGGCGCCTTCCCCCTCTTTGTTCTTGGTGGGGGAGCATCGGGATGGTGGCCGGGGAGGAGCGGGTCCCCCAGGGCTCAGTCCTGCGACTGATCCTGCTCAGGCTTCTCCTCAGTGACCTGCAGGAGGGGGTGTCTGAGCCAGTCAGCTGCTCGA
Source organism: Varanus komodoensis (assembly GCF_004798865.1). Taxonomy (NCBI): domain Eukaryota; kingdom Metazoa; phylum Chordata; class Lepidosauria; order Squamata; family Varanidae; genus Varanus; species Varanus komodoensis. The sequence continues at coordinate 7,203,738 of NW_025335985.1, forward strand.
ACTCGCAGACGACGCTAAAACAGGGGCAGTGGCCACAACTGAGGAGCAGGTGCTCCGGATCCAGAAGGACCTGGACAGACTATGGAAGTGGGCAGGAGACAACAGGATGGCGTTCAGTGTGGATAAGGGCAAGGTCTTGCACTTGGGGCATAGGAATGGGTGTCATAAGTACAGGTCAGGGGACAAGTGGCTGGAGAGCAGCACCTGTGAAAGGGACCTCGGGGTGCTGGTTGGCTGCAGACTGAACATGAGCCAACCGTGTGATGCGGTGACCAAGAGGGCGAGCACCACCCTTGGTTGCATAGCCAGCAGTGTGGCTTCTAGATCGAAAGAGGTGTCACTACCACTCTACGCGACTCTGGTGCTCCTGCAGCTGGAATATTGAATTCAGATCTGGGGCCCCTCATTACAGGAAGGATATAGCCAGGTTGGAGTCAGTGCAGCGCAGGGCCACAAGGACAGGGGCCGGATTGCCTGCCAGTGCACCCGGGGGGGGGGGCAGCCTCCAGGGGTGCTTCGCCCCAGCAACTCGCGCTCACAGCTGGCCTCCGTGGCCCCGCCAAGTCCCCACTGAAAGCACCTGAGCTGTCGGCTCCTGCGCATCTCATGGCAGCACGTTTTGCCGGCTGACGGAGCACTTGGCAAAGGCGCCTTCGCTTCCCCGGCCTTGACCTCCTGCCGGTCAGGAGGCCTGACAGATGCGAAACGCTGCAGCTTGCAGGATTCATGCCTCGCCCTTCCGTCATCCCGTTCTCGCTCCTGGCGACTCGGATTCTGTGTGCCTCACCCATCGCTCCCTTTCAAGGAGGAAAGGACCGACCGCGTGTCTCGCGTCCACTCTTGGCAGGGCGCACTGCCCCCCTCCGTCTCCTCCCACCTGTTCCCCCCTGCGCCCCCCGCCTGCCTCCCCCTGTCCGGCGTGCCGAGCCCTGCCGCCCGCACGGCCCAGTTGCTCCGACTCCCGTTCTTGTGGAGCGGCTCCAGCGTTCGGCACACTGCTAATAATAGCAATTACCATTACACGTTGGGCTACAAGGTACAGCGGTGCTAATGGGATCCAGAGGGACAAAATTAAAGCGATATAATATGCTAAGATAAATTAGCGTTGTAAAATTAGCCATGGGTCTAGTCTGAGATCTGACAAATGTCTCGCAGCTTTGTTACCGGCTTGGAGCTGAGCTCCATGAATGAATGAGTGGCCCGGAGCAAAGCTGGCAGGAGCGGGGAGAAGGTGGCTCGGGGTCTCCCCGCCGCACGCCAGTCCCCCGTGCGCCCGCCCCTCCTCTGGGCCCTCGGGGACCGGCCCTCCGTTGCCTGCGTTGCCACCGGCCGGCCAGCAAGGCCTTCGCACTGCCGTGAGGTGGACCTGGCCCCTGGCCAGGACTCGTGAGGAGGGAACGTGCGGCCAGGCCAGCTCACTGAGAGAAGCTGGGCTGGCTTTGGAGCAGCTCTCCGGGACGCGCTGCCCGTTGCCAGGCCGAGCGCTGCAGCCTGCCTGCTTGGGCAGAACAGCCGGCTCTCCCACTTCTCGAGTCAGATTACAGTGCGGAGCAGCCGCGGCTCCGTGTGTCTGGCTTTGGACGCACGGGGGCTTCCCGCGCAGGACCGGCTGTCCTCCGTAGCCAAAGGTTCTCCACGAACAGGGCCAGCAGGCGCCTTTCCCGGCTTGCACCTCCGGAGAAGCATGGCTGCCGGGGACAGGCCAGCCTTCCCAACTTGGGGAAGGCCGGTGGGGTTCATCTTCATCGACCGGATGTGCTGGACGATGGCTCCCTCCAGCCCCAGCTGACAAGGGCTTCTTGGTTGGGGATTATGGGGACTGCTGCTCCGTTGGGGGAGGCTGCGATGGAGGTTGTAGTGTTGGTGGAGCGGCGCCCTGCTTTTGCTCAAGGCCCCTTCCTGGACAGATGGTCGGTCGGGAACATAGGAAGCTGCTTGAGACTGAATCCGAACTTCGCCTCATCTGACCCTGTGCTATCAGCACTGACTGGCAGCATCAGCTCTCCGGGGCTGCAGGCAGGAGTCTTTCCTGGCCCGTCTGGCGATGCTGCCAGGGATTCACCCCGAGGTTCGCAGACGGAGCCACTGCTCTGGCCTGGGCCAAGCTCCCCGTCCCAGGCCTGTGCGGATCCTTGGGATGGCGCAAGGCAGACGCTGAAGGAGGGTCCCAGGTGCCCGAGCCGCAGGTGACGCGTGAGGGGCACGGAGGCTCTGCGGGCGAAGTGCCCGGGTGCCCTGCTGGCCCGGGCACTGGGAAGAAGCACTTCGAGGTGCGGTGCAGGGCCAGAGCTGGAGGCGTCTCCGTCCCAGGCGGGTCGGTGGCTCATCAGTCTCGGGCTCCAGCGCGAACGGCCGGGGCTGCGTCAGGGCGCTTTCCTTCGTGCTGCTGCTAGGAAATTATGATGCTCAGACCACCCGGTGAGAAATTTCACAGGAAGCTTATACATTTCGTGCAAAAGATATTTATGCCTTGCATTTCACTCTGATAATTCTCAAGGTGGCTTACAAGGAACTGTAATAATACATCCATCCCATCACCGGGATCCACGCGAGGGGTGAAGGCTGGGGAGAAACAGGGGTGACGAGCGAAAGGCACTGGGAAGCCCCGCTTTTCCCAGGGAATTTGGGACGGTTCCAGTGCACTCAGCCAGGTGGAATCCAAGGAAGACGATGGACAGGAAAGTCCCCCCAGGGCTGTGCAAGGGATCCACTGGAAGCAATGGTGAGCGTGCCGAGGCAGCGAGTGCCACCCCGTGGAAGCAGTGGCTCTGTGGAACCGCCTTCAGGTGCCTGAAGAGGAGCGTGGAGGGCCGCCTGCCAGGGAAGAGCCGCGGGGCACCCCCTGCAGCAGCCAGCCAGCTAGAGGCTGTTGCTGAGGCAAGCGGAGGGGACAAAACCAAGGCCTACGACAGGGAGAGGAGAGGAGAGGCCGTTGCGGGACTGAGGCCACGGTGGGATGGATGCTGCCTCCCTGGCGGACGGGCCAGCGATGGGACCGAGGGATTGCTGGCGCGCAACGTGACTGGCCTGCCTTCAGCACAGCCTCTGCCCAAGTGCCCCATGATGACCTGGGGAGCAAAGCCGCTCCCAGGTGGGCCAGAGGGAGCAACGAGCAGGTGGGCCACCCTTGGCTGCCGAATGGGCTCCCGAGAGCTCACAGCAGCACCTTCTCTGACGGGGGAGAAGGGAGGGGGCGGGGGACTCTGTCGGTCCTCAGCATTTTTAGTGGATGAGGAGACTCCGGGAATGCTTTGGGAGGATCTGTTCTCGATCATCCCAGAGTGCAGGACGGGGAATAATGGAAGCCAGGTTCTGGCTGAGCATCGAGAAAGAATTCCTGACCTTCGGAGCAGCGCAGCGATGGAGCCCGGGGCCTGGGGGCTTGGGGGCCCGCCAGCACCGGAAGCGTTCGAGAGGCTGCACCGCGGACTGCCATGTGTTGGGGACGCTTGGCCGCGGAGTGCTGCGCTGGGCCGGGCCTGGACCCGGCGGCCTCCTGGCCCCTTCCCGCTCGAAGACGGCGTTCTTCTGCGATCCTGTGGCGTGCCCCAGGAGGGGCTGGTGCTCGGCCGGCGCGCAGGCCCCATCCGTGAGGCGGCCAGGGGGGCAGCGATGCTGCTCGCACCGGCCGCGTCTGTGGGTCCGTCCCGTGAGCCCGTGCCGCAGGCCACTTGGGCAGAAGCTTCACCGGCCGTAACGGCTGGGGTCAGGGTGGCCAGCCTCGTGGCCCAAGCCTGTTTTAGAAGTGAGGAACAGTCCTGGATGCTGGGGGGTTGCAGAGGAGCCCCCTCCCCGCCCGCTTTGTGGCAGCTCCTTGCAGACCCGACCATAAAATGAATGCACCAGCAGCCGAGCGGCCCAAGCCGGCCCGTTTCTGTGGGTTGGGTGCGGGGCAGGGAGAAACGGGCCGAGCTGGTTCCAGCGAGCTCGGCTTAGGTTGCTAATTAGACGAGGCTGCGGGACAGGCTTAGCGGGAGGGAGGGAGCGTTCCGCTCTCCTCCCGGCCCCAAAAGTGGTGGCCACCAGATGGGCGGCCAGAGCCCTTTCACGGGGTTGCGAGTGCGAGCGGCTGGCGTGGTCCGTGGCTGGTGCACGGCAGAGGCCCCGGTGGGCAGAACCGATTTAGATCTTGCCTAATCAAGCGCATGATCTGGCCCATTAGGAAAACGAAAACAGGGCAGCCCCTCCGGCACAGGAGGCTGGGCCAGGCGCTGCAGCTGTGCTCCGATCGGCCGATAAGGCCCCCCAGAAGCGTCCAAGGAAAATAGGAACAAGCGCTTGGAGCAGGAAGGGCGGCGGGGGGAGCGACGCCAAACGGAGCGCCTTCCAGATATTGCGGACTCGGGCCAGGGAGGTGCATGGAGGCGTCTGGAGCACCGCGGGGGCCAGGACTGGCCCAGGAGTGGGGGAGCTGGCCGAGGGGGAGCCTGCGCGGAGGAGGAGGCTGCCGCGTCCCTGCTGCGGCCCGTCGGCAGGTCCGGATGCTTGTGTGGTGGGAAGAGCCAAGGAAGGGCAGCTCGGCTGGAATGGCAGAGGCCGGGGGGGGTCCCCTCTCCCTGCATTGGGGTTCTTCTTTGTGTGCTCCCTCTTTTTACAAGCAAGTCCTTCTCTGGGCTATCCTTTTTGTGTGTTGTGGGGCCAAAACTCCCTACTTCCGAGTACAGGCTGAACTCGCAGGGACGGGGCAAGGAAAGGATCTTGGGGTCGGCCCAGTGGGCAGTGGCTGTGGAAAAGGCGATTGGGAGCAGAACAGGAAACAGAGCTGCCAGGATGGTGCCCCCCTCGAGCCTTGTCTGGAAACAGGTGTCCAGCGGGAAAAAGCCCAGCGAAGGGCAAGGACAGCCGGGGCAGTTCGCCTTAGAAAAAGGGTGAGCGAAGGAGACAGGATGGAGGTCTTCAAAATCATGCATGGGGTGGAGAATGCATGGTGTGGAGCCAGAGCACTCGGACCCAGCGGTATGGTATTGCGGCTCAGCATGGCGTGGTGGTTCAGAGCATGGAACTGGGGCTCGGGGGATCCGGGTTCGAGTCCCCGCTCAGCCATGGAGCCAGCTGGGTGACTCTGGGCCAGTCACAGACTCTCAGCCCAGCCTACCTCACAGGGTTGTTGTTGTGGGGATAAGATGGAGGAGGGGAATGATGCAAGCTGCCTTGGGCCCTTTGTAGGAAAAAGGCAGGATATAAATCGGGACATAAATAAATAAATAAATAAATAAATAAATAAACAAATAAATAAATAAAACGGGGTGATCCCATAAAGCTGATGGGTGGGAGGCTCAGGACAGATGAAAGGAGATGGTTCTCCACACGGTGTATAGCTGAGCTGCGGACCTGGCTGCCCGGGGAGGTGGTGCTGGCTGCCCATCTGGGCGGCTTTCAAAGGGTACTGGCCCGAGCCGGTGGGGAGGGAGCTCTCCGGGCCGCTCGCCTGGCTGGGTTGGGTGCGGACCGGTGGCGTGGGCAGGAGGGGCCTCGCACCTGCCCCGCCTGCGAGTCCTGCGGGCAGCCGCTTTGCCGCCGTGGGCGTGGAGCGCTGGCCGGGTGGAGCTGGGGTCTCATCCAGCCGGCGTCCCTGTGCTCTGAGGTCCACCGCAGGTGCGTGTCTGCCGCGACGGGATGGCCCGGCACGGGTGCAGTGAGGGATGCCTCCGAGCAGGTTGGCCGTCGCTCTGAGATGGCCGCGAGACCTGGGGCACGCGTGGCCGTTCCCTGCCGTCTCCCGCACGGCTTTGCTGGCCTGCTTCCCCCCGAGCACCAACCGCTGCCGGCAGCCTTCCCACCAGCCAGAGCGGCTGGCGATGGGGCAGAGGACGTCCCACGCGGTCCCTGGGCCGGTGCTGGTACCAGTCAGGCCGCCTACGGCAGGCCAGCCCTGCCCTCGTGAACGGCCCCTGGGTCCACGTCCGCTCCGCCTGCTCCTCGGAGAGCGCTCCGGGCCCTCGGCAGCCTGCTCCGCCGAGCACCCTTCCCTCTGGGGGTGCAGGCAGCCCGGCAGCCGCCCCCAAGTTGCCTCACCGCACATTGCCAGGGGGTGCGTTCCATGCTGTGCTTGACGGAGGCAGCCCTGAGGCCAAGCAAGCTGCCTCCCGGGAGAGGAGTGTGCCGGAAGCGACTGTGCGCCTGAGCCGAGTGGCCGCATCGTGCCCCCAGTGCAACCAGACAGACTTCCCGCTGAGCCACCTCCTTCGGCCCGGGCGGCGCACTGTGCCGTCCGGCAGGTCATGCCACAGCACCCAGCAGGCTTGCTGGGGGAGGCCGGGCTGTGGGGAGACCCTCTGCATCCCCCGCCCACTCTGCCACACGGGAGCTGCCCAGAGCTCGGTGGGACGGCACTCCCTGCGCCCAGAGCCGCACTCATCGGGGCCGCCGGCAGCCAGGGGGTCGGGCACCGGGCACGCCCTCCGACCTGCCCACAGCAGGGCTGTTGCAGGATCCGGGAGGTGCCGGGAGGGAGGTACGGCGGAAGCTTGGGAAACGCGGCCTGCCCACCCTGGGGTTCTGCTGCCGGCGGGTGGGCCTGCAGCCACTGGCTCAGTGGGCCAGCCCTGCGTGGCGTCCTCTGGCCCTGGCTCCTCCCCGTTTGGCTCGGCCATGTCGCCCTTTTGAGCTCGGGCCCCGAGGGGGCACCCCGGGGCCACAGCTGCTGCCATGTGTGGCGCCCCAAGGACCTGGGGCCTTGGAGAGCCGCGGCCGGCGTGAGGAGCAGAACGGGGCTAGGCGGAGAAGCCCTGCTGAGAGCTTTGCGGGGTCCCGGGAGCACGGCGACATCCCACGCGCTGCGTTCCCGAGGCCTTTTCCCAGGCCGGCAGCCCCGAAAGCACCCTCCCTGGCTGGCATCCCCGGTTGTGCTGGGGGGCGGGTCCCATGGTGCCGCCTGCGTCTGGCCAGCTCGGCCGGCGCGCTGCCCAATGCAGGAGCCCAGAGGCAGGCGCACGAGCCGGTGCCGCTGGGCCCATCTGGCCTAGTGCCGTCGACACGTGCCGGCAGCTGTGGCCCCCAGTGTTTCTTTCCTCGCCCCGCCTGGGGGCCAGGGATGCTCGGCACCTGAGCCACAGTGCCCCCCCGCCTGAAGCCTGGCAGCCCTCGCTTGAGCATCTCGGGCAAGGAGCATTGGCCAGCCGCTCCGGTTCCTGAGCCATGGCACCGGCGTCCCCATGCGGTCCCAGCAAAGGCTCTGTGTGCCACAAAGGCCCGGTGGCTGCCTCGGATTGGCTCCAGCCCACGGGGAAGCGCCTTGCCCAGCCGTGGCCCATGGAGGGGCCGCGCCAGGGCCACTGGGACCCGCGCGCCGTGCAGGCGGCCCGCCGCTCGATGCCACGTCGAACACACCGGCAGAGTCGGGCTCGCGAAGGGGTCGCACGCTCCCCTCGGTCGCGGGCTGGCGCCTCTTTGCTCAAGGATGCGCTTGCATGAGGCCGGCAGGGAGAGTTGGACGTGGGGAGGGGGTGGGGCGCCGGGACGTGCGCCGACTGCACAAATTCATGGCTCAGAGATTTACGCGCTCTCGGGGTGCTGTATATTTTCCTTGCCATGACACTTCATTGCCACAAATTACCGAGCAGCGAGGGCTTGCAAGTGGCAGCAGGCGCTGTGGCAAGAGTGCTGCGGCGGGGGGGGGGGGGGGGGGGGGAGCGGGCGTGGGTTTCCGCCAGCCCCCCAGACATGTCGGGGTGGGACTGCCACTCCCATCACCCCCAGCCAGCCTGGCCAGTGGCACGGTGGGTGGGGAGGATGGGCCACGTGGCCTCTCTCGCACGGAGCCCTGTGGCCCGGCGGGCCCTGCTGGCTGTCCTCTGGGCACCTCCCGGAGCCTCGGGCTGGCGTGGCTGGGGGCGCTTCCGCGGGGCTCCTCCGCCTCCCTCGAGGCCTCGGACGGCGTCTCGCGGCAGGGGCGAGCGTGCGGGGGGAGAGCGGTGCCGCTTCTGGCTGCGGCAGGTGTGCCAAGGAGGTGCCCGGCACACTCAGGAAGGGGGTGCGGAGAGCGGACGCCGCGGACCTCTTTCCTCTGACCGTTCGGACCTGGTCGCCGGCCGGGTTGCCAGACATGGAGCCACGCCTGCCCCCGGGACGGGCTGGCCTACGTCTGGCTTCGGAGCGGTCCGGAAAAGTCACGGGCCGTGGAAGGGCCTGCCGGACCCACAGTGGCTTGCCATGTCGCCTGAGCCTGGCCGAGGGGGTCCGGGCAGGCGAGGCCCAGAGCCAGCGGGCCGCGTGGGAAGAGCGGCAGCATTCCCGGGCCAGTCCCGCCAAGCCCTCCGGCCGAGGGCTCGTGAGAGCGGCTCGCGTCAGGCCCAGGCGGCCCCCACGGCCGTCACCGGCTTCTCTTCCCCGCTGCGCTGCAAGGCCCTGCCAAGCCCCGGACGAGTCGGCCACACATGGCCCATGCCTGCCCGTGACACCTGGAGCAGGGCACCCTCCCTCTGACTCGGGAGGAGTCCGTGCCAGCTGGCACGATGGCAGGCGGACGTTCTGCTTCCGTCACACATCCGCCCCGCTGGGCAGCGCTTGCACACTGAACACTGCTCCCGAAATGTGGCTTGCCCCGTGCAGTCTTATTTCACACGGAACATCCGTGCCGGAGGCTCAGAACTGAAAGGGGTGCAAATAGGCGGAAGGGGGTCCCTGCTGGGGGGCGTCGCAAGTGATCCAGTGTGAGTGGAGTGCGTGCCAGTGGGGTCCGGAGTGGCCATTACTGGCCGGGAAAGAGACCTTGCCGTTCTGGCGGGGAGCTTGCGGGAAATGTTGGCCCAGCGTGGAGCTGCTGTGAAAAGGCAGTTCCATCCTGGGGATCATTGGGATCAAATTAGGATGGGAATCAAATAGGAACCTTCTGGTCTGGCGAGTCCCTGGTGCTGGGGACTCGAGGCGAGCGACTCGCTCCCAGCTCCGGCTCCGGTCTCATCAGCCACTCGACGCGGGAGCAAGGAGCGAGCGACTCGACCGGACCTGCACTTTCTGCTCTTTTCCCACCGAGTTGCTCCAGGGCTGCCACCCACACCGGATGGTGGCCAAGACACCCAGGAGAGGGGGTGGGAGGGAGGGGGTTCCCGGGGGTGGGGAAGGGGCGGCCCGAGAAGAGGCCGGACTCAAAGATTTCCAGCAATGAGCCAAGTCCCTGCTTGGACTTTAAAGATCTGAGACTTGGAGGGAAGGACTTGAACACATCCGTGCAAATCTCTTGCACAGATCCACAGTGGGATCGCCCTTGGAGTGCGATGCACGGCGCCGGTCGCAGCCGTCTCGGCAAAGCTGCGGTGAGGCTAGCAAAGTGCAGGAAAGGTAACCCGACGAGCCGGGTCAGGCGTCTCTCCAGGGCTTTTCACCTTAGGAAAAAGGCTAGGAAGTGGAGACAGTCCAGAAATGCGTTAAATTGGGCCGGAAGTGGAGCTGCTTTCCTCCCTCTTGCGCCAGCGCCACTCGCAGAGGACCCCCCCCCCATGAAGCTGGCCGTGCCTGGCTGGGGGGCGGGGGGCAAAAGGAGGCGCTTCCTCACGCAGGGAGAGCCGGGCTCCGGCGTCTGCTGCTGCAGAAGGCAGTGGAGGCAATCAGCTGGGACGGCTTGAAAGGGGGCGGGCGGAGTCCTGGCGGAGGCGGGGGCTGTCTGTGGCTCAGGGGCAGGATGCTGGGGAACATGGGTGGGGGGGGCAGCTGGTTGCCCCCGTGCAATCAGGACTGGCCCAAGCAGGCCTTTGGCCAGCTCCGGCATGCTTTGCTTGCCCTTTTCGTCCACGAGAGCAGCGTAACGCGCCCACGGGAGCTTCTCGGGCCCAGCGGCTCCAGAAGGGGGAGACAGCCAGCCCGTGGGCTCCCAGCCTGGGGGCCTCCAGATATTTTGGACTGTCTCCCACCAGCCTCACCGGCTGTGACCCATGGTCGGGGGCTGCAGGGTAGTGGTCAAAATAGCGGGTGGGTATCCGGCTGGGGAAAGACTGCTCCAGGCCATGATCCTTCCTCCGTGTCCGATCTGACCTCCTGGCCCGTGAGCCAGCGTCGCCCATTTTGGCCCGCCATAGCAACCTGCACCTTCCCGGGGCTCCTTGGAAGAAGGTCATGCGGTGCTCGGCCTGCCTTCCCGGCAAACCCCGCACCGGAGGGCAGCCTCGCTCGCTGGCCCGGTGGCCCTCGGCTGGCGGCCAGCAGTCCTGCGCTTCCCCCGGGAGCCCCCGGTCCTGGGCAGCGCTCTGGGAGTCCGCTGGTGGTGCAGCCCTGCGGGCACTTTGCGGGGCACAGGGACGGCCCCGTCGCGTGCCAGGTGGGAGGGGGCCGTACCATGCGCTTTGCCAGGCAGCGGAATAGAGGCTGCCCCCGCCTCGGTCACGAGCCATTACCTTGGAGGGGGGCTTTCACTCACTTGACGAATTCTGCTTAATAAAATAAATACGGAGAGAAAATGTAATTGGATTTCATTTATTACCCAGTTCCGCCTAGCAGCCGCCAATTACACAAAAGCAATTAGGGGGAGCTCTCCATTAATAGCAGCCTCCAAGCCACCAGCGGCCCCTCCATCAAACTTTCCGCCTCGTGTCAGGTTTATCCGCTCCTGCCTCCTCCAGCCCCGTCCCTGCCCTGGCCCGTTCGGCGGAGGGCTGCCTCGGGGGTCACCTCTGGGGCGCTTCCACTCATGCCACGGGGCAGCCGCGAGGGTCCCCGCAGGTACCGAGCCGTTCTCCTCGGGCCGCCTGGGGGCCACGTGCACAAGGACGTGCTGCACGACAGCTGCCACACGGGGGTGGTGAACGCGCGGTCTCCGCGCACCCCGGAGGAATGCAGTGGGCCCAGCAGGGGTCTCGGTGCAGTAAAGACCCGAGCTAAAAAAAAGATACGACGACGCTTGGGGAGTGGAATCGGCTCAGCGCTTGAGCACACGGCCTCCATGCAGAAGATCCGGGCCCGGTTCCTGCAGTCTCCTGGGAGAGCTGGGACGGGCTTCTGCCTGCTGCTCTGGCGAGCGGCTGCTGCTGCCAGTCAGTGTTGGCAGTGCTGGCCCGAATGGAACTGGGCCTGTTCCTTTGGCCACTGAGCTCCCACGGTTCCCATGAGGGCGGTCCAGGAGGAAAGGCGGACGAGAGCAACGAGAGCTGTGCCAGGCACCCAGCCGGGGAATGGCCTTTGGGGCTGGGGATTATGGGCGCTGTTGTCTCACATCTGGAGGGCAGCTGGCTGGGAAAGGCTGCCTTGGAGGATCGTGCCAGACATGCCTTTCACACTCAAAACAGGGAAGAAGTGACAGCTGTTTGAAAGAGACTGGCAGCCCAGGGACCCAGCCCACCTGGGGCCGGCCCGGCATACGCATCGCGGCTGCCTTAATTTTATGGGATGTGGGTGCCGGTGTGTATGCTCCGCTGTATTTTTTCTGTGGAAAAGTGTTACATGAATTTGAATAGCAAATGAGATAATCTACAACTCCAGAGGGCCTGAGCCAAGATAGGGGAAGCCAGGGCGGTTGGTGGCATTAAATGAGCACATGGATACGCCATGTGTACAAATTGAAAAGAAAATGCGTGAGATCAGAGTATTCCTAGGTGCAAATTACCAGCAGTCTTCCCCAGGCCAAGCCCCACCAATGGTTTGGACTACAACTCCCATCAGCCCCAGCCCACCTGGCCAGGGAGTGGGATGTTGCCCTCTGAACGAGGGCAGCCAGGTTAGACAAAGGCCGGGTGGCGTTCTGTCTGCCAGGGAGGCCACAGAGCCAAATCAGCAGGATATTTCAGAGCAGTCTCCTCCACCATGGCAGATGGAACGTGGGCCGTGCGCTCACTTCTCTGACCACAGTTGTGGTGGTGATACCGTGACGGAGCAAGAACTCAGCGAGGCTTAGGGTGGTCACTCGGCCGCTGCCGTGACGAGACGAGACGAGACGGCCGCCGTGGGGCTGGGCAGGCGCTTCATCCCGAGCCGGGCCCGGGGCCCTGTGGAGCGGCTCCGTGGCGGCTCCGTGCTGCCGGCCTCCGCGTCGACGAGGTGGGTGGGCCATCGGCAAGCCAGTCCGACACAGTCACATTTGATTTCTGAAGTGGAAGCTGCTCAGTGAGGGGATTAGTTAAAAGACAGTTGAAAGGGAAAATTAAGAGAGTCGAATCCCTTCAAAGCTCTTGGAGGATTTTTAAAGCTGTGCTAACAGAAGCGCTAATGGGAGGCTTGCCACGGATTTGGAAGCGCGCCAAGACATCCAAGGGGGTGCCAGTGTGGTTCATGGGCAAAGTCAAGGAAGCCATAAAAGGCAGCTCAGAAAAACCCCAAGTCTTGCCCAAAAGGAGACACATAAAGCGAACCCAAATCCTGGCAACATACGTGTAACTTAATCAGAGAGTGAGCAAAAATGGAATCTGGAGACCGCAGTGCTGAAAATGTCTTTGTGTTCGTAGCCTCAAATGTGCCATAAGCAGGAGAGCGGCCAGGGCAACGTGCTGCGGAGACTGTGGGGTTTCGCATCGCCGCTCACTGCAAAGTATAATTTAAAGAGTGGGCTGAGGGGGGTCCAGAAAACTAAAGGCCGGTTCACCGAGCTTTTGTAGTGGCAACTTGGTGAAGAGCATTCCTTAAGCTGGAATTATGAATGACACAGAAGAACAAGCCTTGCTGAGGAAACATCGGCATGGCTTCTGCGGGAAGGAAGGAAGCCCAGCGAAGCGTCCTGTGGCACCTTGAAGGCCAACAGATTTGCAACGGCTTCATTCATTGCGGCGTCCAGGGCCTGGAGTCTGCTTCATCACACAGCTGAGCTTGGGCCAGAGTGAATCTGCTAACCCTCAGGTACCGCTGGACTCGCTGTGGGCTTTGCTGCAGCAGGCTAACACAGCTGCTGCTCTGGAAACCGGGGCAAACAGAAGCCAGGCTCCCGCATTTCGCAGGAGAGCAGCTGATGCGAAGGAGCGCGCGGCTGGTTGCACGACCTTTCCCGGCTGAGCTTGGGGCCTCGCACGGGGCATCCTGCTGCCTCAGCTTGCGCTCCTGTAAGAACACGAGGAGTACGGTCGTTGTGCTGCACCTATTGAATGAAATCAGCTTGGAATATCGCGGGGAAACATGGCACTGACCCTGCCACACCGTCACAGAGACAAGGTCTCAGGCGGAGCGCCTCCGAGCAGGCCGCAGCATGGCCGTGCTTCCCCATCCTCGGAGCAAGCCCGCTCTTTGCGTCTCTTGATCCAGGAAGGCTGTTATTTTGAGAGCAGTTGGTTTTAGTCACATGCAGATTTATGCAAATGTAATCAAGGGACTACAACTTGCACAGTCAGTCCCCTAAGGAGTGCTGAGTGGGTCCCAGGCGCGCTGTGCTGTCCAGGCCGGGTTTCCGGGGACAGCCAGGCAGCACCCAGGCAGCCCCCAGGAGGGCAGGGATGGTGTGCTCAGAGGAGGACTTCCACGCTGCCACGGCTGCCCACGGTTCTTTCCCCAGTCTAACCAGCTTTTGAACTGAGGGCGGTTAGGCTTTTCAGCCCAAGGGCCACATCCCATGGCGGAAGTGGGCAGGGCCAGAGGCGAAAAGGAGTGGGGCCACCCTACTGCAGCATTCGAGCCTTTCAGAATTGGTGTTGGGGGGGGGGCGGTGCTGCACGGAAGCCAGGGGATCGGCCGGGGCTTGCCCAGAGAGCCTCTGCCGTGGGGCGGCACAGGAACAAGCCGGGCAACTCCCCTGACGGCCGGCCGGCCGGTCGCTGCTGGCTCACCTCCTACCGTGTGGCCCCAGGGGTGCACCCGCCACCCCTGCCACCCCGGCCTGCCGGCGCAAGGGCGTTGCAGCCGATCCGCCGGAGTGCCTCTTGCTCCCGGGATCGGGGCGGGGGGAGGAGGTCGCTGTGCTGGATGTGACGCCCGCCTGCGAGGCTCCCACGGAGGACGCCGGCGCGCGCCCACGAGACAGGCCGGGAGCGCTAATTGGACAAGCTGTTCGCTGCCAGTCAGTTCCGCAAAGGACGCCCGTGCCTTGGCAGCCGCGCGGCTGTTGTCGCCGCAGACTGTGTGCAGGTTAATCGGTGCTGATGGCTCTGCCTTTTGTTTACAGCAGTGCAGAAAGACAATTACTGGGGAACAGTTAATGTGGAGGAGGAGGAGGCGGCGGCGGCGGAGGCGGAAATGGGCGAGTATTGATGGGCTCCAGACAAAAGCTGTCCGGTGCACAGGGCACCCAAGCAGGAGTGCAGCCCAGGGGCTTGGGGGTCTTCCGTGGTGGAGAGGAAGGGGAGGGGCGGGGGCTCGGTGCCTCTCCCATTCGGTCCGCAGCGGTCGGGGTGCTCGCTGCCCAGTCGCCGAGAGCTCTGGCCAGTGGGCGGCAGAGGAATCCAAGGGATAACGGCGTCGCGGCAGCGGCAAAAGGCAAGCCCCCGCCCAGCAGGACGGCTTTCAAGCTAGACCGGCCGAGCCCCCACCGGAGCAGCAGCCACAGCTCTGCCTCCCAGGCCGCTGGTCTGAAAGAAGCCCCCTTTTGGTGCAAGCCCCGTGAGCCCCCGTGCACCCCAAAGCCGAGCTTAGCTCGGGAGGAGTGGGAGCCGGGGGAGCGGGGAGCGCTGTCACCCCCAGCAGCAGCGTGGCGGGTGGGCGCCCGCTGCAGAGTGGCAAGAGCGGTCTGCCTGCGCTGGCGGGTGGCGCGTCGGCAGCGCTCGGTTGCCAAGGAAGCGTGGCGGACGCCTCTGCTCTCCTGGGGTGGCCCCCCGAGAAGCTCGGAGGAAGGATTCTATTTTTCCAGAATTCAGGTGGACCTTTGATCAGCACAGAGTGGCTCAGCGGGGCGCCTGCTGCGCCAGAGAGGCTCGCGCCCTGCCCCCTGCTACTCCCCCCCCCCCAGCCCCCTTCCCGCTATTTCTCCTGCTTGCACTTCCCCTCCCAGCTGCCAGCATCGCGGGCGGTCGGGAGGAAGGTGCCGAGGACCACCTCTGCACCTGCCGCGCTCGCAGCCCCCCCGGGGAGAAGCTGGCACGGCACTCAAGTGAAGTGCCCCAAGGGGTCGGTGTGCCTCATCCATCCAGCGTGCCTGTGTCCTGCCTTTTGCCTTCGGAAAACCCCGGGGGGGGGGGTCACGTAATTCTCCCAACGACAGCTCCGTGAGGTGGGTCGGGCCGAGAGCCTGTGACTGGCCTGTCACCCAGCTGCCCCCGGGGCCGAGCCGGGCCCCGAGCCAGACCTCCAGAGCCCCAGTCCTGCGCTGCACCATCCGGCTCGCGCCAGGAGGCGGCCACATGAAAGCGCGCGCATTGAAATCAGACCCCAGGGACCGGGTTTGGGGGTGGCTTCAACCAAGAACACAAGGGGCGCCCTGCTGGGGAAAGCTGCCCAGAGCTGGCTGACCTCCCCTTGGACTCCAGCTGTGACAGTCGGGACGTGGGGACACCCCTGCGCAGGCCTGGCGTGATTCGATGGCTTCGTCTGGACTTGGGTAATTGGCGTGTGCAGGGAAAACCCGCCGTTGGCTGCGGAGCTCAGGAGCAGTCCTTGGCTGCGGAGCTCAGGAGCATTCCTCGGTGAGCCTGGCCTTTACGTGATACGGCAGACATCTGGCGAGGGGCCCCCTTTTGGTCAGGTCTCGGCACCACAGGCGGCAGAGCTGCGGAGGGATGCAGAACTGGGCCGAGGGGGGGGAGGGGCCAGCAAGGCTCAGAAAGGGGGTGCATCTCTGCGAAGGGGGGCAAGCACTCACAGAGCTTTTCCACACGCTGCACTTGAGGAAGTTCGCATTTAGAAACAATTGGTACAATTTAAACGGAGGGGTCTACCTCCGCCCGTGCCGCCCGTGTCCGTGTGTGTCTCTGGTCCCCAGGTGCCAGTGGGGAACCGCAAGGCCTCTCCGCTCCCTTTGCGTGGTTTTAAGGCGCAGTTGGGCCGGAACAGCCCTTCACACAGAGGACTGTCCTCATGGCCACTCCAGCAGGAAGGAACGGCCGCTGCAGCCCAGGAGGCGGACCAGCTCTTCCCACGCAGGTGCCCTCCAGGTGTTTGGGGCTCCTCTTCCCAGCCTTCTCAAGCATTGGCCCCGTGCAAAGCAGCCGAAGAGCGCCAGGTGGGGGGAGGTGGGGCTTGGCTGCGGCTGGCCCAGGTGTGCGGCCCTGTGCAGCGGGAGGGAGCCCCCTGGGAGCGGGAGGGCGACCAGGAGCCCTTGAGGAACAGAGGGCCCTGCAGAGCGGGGCCGCTCAGCGCCCGCTTCCCCCATGCAGGAGCCCCACTCATTCTCCCCTGGATGTACATCAGGGAAGGCGGGGCATGCGGGTGCCAGTCCTGCCTTCCTCCTCCAGGCTGGCCTCTTCCTCGCCCCCGTTGTTCCCTCTGCGCAGCCCCGAGCGCGGCAGGTGAGGCAGGAGCGCGCCCAGGAGCAAGCATCCTGGCGGAGCCCTCGGGAGGCCAGCGGGGAAGGACGACGTGGCTGCAGGAGAGAGGAGGGTGGGCTGGCCATTCCCGTTGCCTGTGGCGTGTGTGTGTGTGTGTGTGTGTGTAGGTAACAGGTTTCCTCCCGCCAGGGAAGGTGCTTTAGTGCTCAGCCACAATAAATATTTAACATGCTTTTAGTGGTGGAAGATCATGTGGCGAGGCGATCATCCGCCGAAGTGCTGGCCACGTTTGATTAATGGGCCAAGGTCCTCCCATTTATGGGAGGCTGGGATCAATCCCAGTTCTCAGCTAATTTCCTCGAGCTTTAACACTGTTTTATTGGGGGAGGATTTACTTGGCAAAGGGCAGAGTTTTAATAGGGCCACTTTAACCACATAGATTTTAAAAGGTAAAGCCCAAACATCCCCTTTTATTATTATTTTTTAAAAAAGATTTAAACGTTAAAGATGTTAAATGAAAAGGAAATTAAGAAGGAGATTATTTTAAAAAGTTTCACTTAGGAGAAGCTGTTTTTCCTCCCCAGTGATTTTATGGCATGCTTTTTCCAGCGTGGCTCCTCCGAGTTTCCATTTACTGTCTTCTCCACTGCGGTGCCCCCCCACCCCCGCCTCCACTGGGAGCTCATTTCTTAGAGATGTTCCAGGTCAGTTGCTCAAAAGGCACCTGGACCAGTCTTTGGAAAGGCGCCCCCCCCCCCCCCCCGCCCCCCCGCCTCCTCTGGGTGCTCTCATCCAGCCCAGCTTTACCAACACGAGACAGAGAGACATCTCCCTGATCCAAGGAGCTCGCAAGGCCCTGCAGCATCTGCCGGACTCATGCCGTGGCCAGTGACCCCATCGGTCAGGCGGATCCTCTCCTGGGTTTCGGCTGAGCCCTCCTCCTCCGTGTGGGGCAGCATTTGAGGGGACCAGACATGGCAGAAAGTCCAGCATGGGGGTGGGAATCCTGGAATGGAGGCTGCACCACACCTGGCCGGCACACGCTCGGCGCGCCCTGCTCCGCCCCCCTCCTCCCGCGCAGGTGAGAGCTGTGAATCACAGGTCGGTGTGTGTTTTCAAAAGGCAACCCGTCTTTTAATGAAGCCCACGGGGAAGTGATGGGGAATGTGCCTGTGAGTATCAGGAAGCTTTCCATGGATCCCTCTAAAAACTAGGTGCGTCTTATGGTCAGGTGTGTCTTATAGAGCGAAAAATACGGTACTTTCACATTGCCATGCTCAGCGAACAAGAATTAGGTTCATTTTTCTGCTCTATTTGTAAAGCCCTATCTGGATGCTTCTTGCTTAGTTTACTGGCTAAGCAGCTATAAACAACTCTGCCAGATAGGCTAATCAAAAATTATTTTAATTAATTAGAAGAAAAATGGAGCTCTAGCCTTTGTTTTAGCAGCAAGAACTTGCAAACAGAGTTGACGCTTGGCTAGGATGGGACGTGGCAGCCATGCAGAGCCAGAGTTGCCTGTTTGCCTGAGCTGAGGAAGTGGGGGCAATGGAGCAGGTGAGCAAGCCTGAGCCAAGCATTTTCAAAAGGCACGTGAAGCTGGACCTCCGTGGCGTGTGGTCCGTCTGCCGCACCTTCGTGGCTGGAGCTGCACATTGCTTGGTTACCCTGCTTTGCCCCGATGTCCCTGAGAGGCGCCCAGGCCGTGGGGACGACTCTCCGGCCACTCCGGCCCCCTCAGGCGGCATCCCAGGAGGCCCCAGGGAGAAGCAGGCCACTCTCCCCGACGGCTGCGAGGGGGAGCCAGGTCCCGGTCGCCGCAGCAGGCAGTCAGCAGCACAGCAGTCTGAAGGAGCCGATCAGGAGTCCCTGGGAGGGTCTCTCCATTTGGGGAAGGGGCTGTCTCGCTCCCGGCTGTGTGGAGCTGCCCTGGGTGCCTGGCAGGAAAAGGGCAAGGAGCCATTCAATCAATCAATCAATAGGGGGCCTTTGATGGCGTGTACCTGGAGCAGCACACTGCACCTTCAGCCGGTTTTGCACCCAAAGGGGCTGAACACCTGTGTGTGGCGGGGGGGGGGAGACGTCACCAGCTTTGCGGCTCGGCGGGAGAGGCCAAGCTCCTCCACTGTCCCCGCTGCAGGTTCCTCTCGCAGCACTGATTTTTCACAGCCACAGGAGGATGGGGTGCCCCAGTGGATGAAGAAGACGGCTCGGCTTCTGCTCAGGGGTGCAGCTTTGCCGGCTGAGACTCAACTCGAGAAAGGCACCCGGCCTTCTTTCCCTGTTAGGGCCTGACAAACCCCTGGATGAAAGTAATGGGGATTTTGCTTGGCTCTCCTGCCTGTGTCAGGTCAAAGGCAGTATAGGAATGGCTTCTGGATTCCAGCTCTTGTGGTGATGTCTCTTCTGGGGTCCCTGCCCCCCCCCCCACACACACACACTCTCTCTCCCCAAATGTGTTGTTGCGTTTCTGCCGCCTGTGCCTCTCCCGCCCTGCGCCTCCCTCCCCGGATCCGCGAGACCTTGTTAAGCATTCGCAGACAAAATGTGTTTCATTAGCCACGTATCAAAGTTGTTTTGCTGCTGTCGTGCAGCTGAAAAGTTAAACATGCCTGATCAAAGGCGCGTAAACACAGCTTCAAAACAAATGCCGCGGGGCCTCGCCAGAAAACACGAGAGTTGTCGAAAACCGAGCCCCCTCCACATGCCCCAAGCGGATTCCCACACGAAGATGGCAAGGCGTGCAATGCCGGCTTTTGTCGGAAGAGCCATTTCTGCACCCTGCTTCGCGCAGCCAGCGCTGCGAGAGGAGCGGCAACGCCGGCGCGCGTGGGTGGCAGCGAGGCGTGGGTGGCAGCCGCCGGGGTCGGCCTGCGCGGTCCGGATGAGGCCGGGCATCGAGGCCCCTGGCCCCGGCCCCCCCCCCGCCCTCCAGCGCTCCTGGGCTCGTGGGGAAGAGACGCTCCTGGGCGCGCCTGCGGTCCCGCTTCCCTTCCGCGCAAGGCGCCCAGCGGGGGCCCCGGCACGCCTCCCCCTGCGCGGCTCTGCGTCCCCACGGGGCCGCATCGCTGGAAGGGGCTGAGCGGGGCACTCGGGGGGCGGTTCGGGGAGGGGAGGGCGTGCGGGCAAGTGGGCTTACTCTGGCGCAAGCAACCCCGCACTCCGCTCCAGGCGCTGCGGAGGCGGCCCTTTCCGCGCCGGACCGCGCGAGGCAACGCAGCGGGCGCCTCCCCGCAGCAGGCGGCCCGCAGCCCCCGGGCAAGACCCGCGGCCGCCCGGCCCCCAGGCGCCCCCTCCCCGCCCCGCCCCGAGCTGGGCGGGCCGGGGGCGGGGGGAGCGCGCCTTCGGAAGCGGAGCGGGGCAGAGCGCTGCGGGAGCGGCTTTGCCGGGCTGGGGCCGAGCTGCTTTGCAGGCGGGGCCTAATGGAGCCCCCCCCCCCCGCAGTTGCTGAAGGAAAGCCCGTGCGCGGCGCCCTCCCCGCGCGCCTCCCGCGTGGCCGCCACGGGCGACCTTACAGGCCCGCGCAAAGCTCCCCCAGGTGCGCGCGCGCCCTGCTACTCCCCCCCCCCCCCAGCCCCTTGCAGCGCTCTCCGCCAGGTCTAGGCGCGTGTAGCAGGTGAAAGCTGCCCGGGCTTCAGTGCATATCGGTAGGAGGAGAATTTTCTGCAAAATTCCAAGCAGTGAATAATGGTTTGGAAAGGGGGGTGCGTTTGGGACGCCGGCGTCCGCCTTTGATCCCTCCCCCGTTGGAATCCATCCTAAGGGGGGGCACTTTAGCCAGCCTGCTCGCCAGCCCACGTTGCCCTGCCAGGCTCAGGCATCATCCAAAGCCGCCCAGGAGCGAGCTGTGCTGGGCCACGGGGCCACAACCCACGGGGGGCCCACAAAACCGACGCTGGCTAGAGAGCTGCTCCAGGCCTGGGTGCCGCGCACTCCGCCGTGTCAACAGCACTCCGCCGTGACAACAGCCCTCCGTGGCTCAGCCCCTCTCGCCGAAGGACGGATGTTTGGCCAGTCCTCTTCATCCGCGGGTCCCTGGCCTGCCTTTTGGCGAGTTCGGATTGCTGAGCTCGGCTGGAGCCCCCCGGTAGACGGCAGTTGCCGGACTTGGGCAGGTTTGGTTCTGTCTTTGTTTATTTTAGCATCACGTTCAAATCTGACCAGTTTCCTGTTGCCTGGAATCCAAGGCTCCTTTGATGTTCTTCCTTGTTCTTCTATCCCCACAACAACCCTGTGAGGGAGCCTAGGCTGAGAGTAACCGAGTGGGCTGAATAGCACGGCCTCCCCTCCCCTCCCCTCCCCTCCCCTCCTCTGCTCAGTCTTGGGCTTCTGTGCCGCAGGGCTAGAGAGAGGAATTGTGGCTTTTTCAAGAGGCGAGAGGGGGGGCGGGGGGGCAGGGAGAGGAGGGCTTGTGCAACGCAGCAGGCTCCAGAAAGGAGTGGGCAGGGTTTGTCTGTCTCTTGTGTGATATATTTGGCACTGGCCAATAGCTGCCCCATTAAACAGTCCCCAAATCTGGACAGAATTTTTTTGTCCTAGCGCAGGAGTTCGTTTCCTTGGTAATTGTATTAATTCCCCACACGCTCTGCGGGTTCTTTGGCTTGGTTGTTGCTTTTTCCCCTTTTTTGGTGGGGAGGGGGTGTTGTTGTAAATAGATTTTTAAAATAAACCCTTAGCAACAATAAGATGACTGTGGGCATTAGCAATTACTGCTTTTGTGAGTAGTCTGTGCTTGTATTGAGAACATTTCACCTTTAACTGCGTGGTCATGGATGGGACTTTGTGTTTTCCATGCCGTTTCGCCGCACACCTTAACCCGTGGTGCAGCTGTGTGCGTGGATGCTTGTCGTCTGAAGGGAACCGATTAAGTAGGCTGTATGGTCCATTAAATGTGTGCATCGTACAATTGTGTTCTTTTAAGCGCTGCAGGATTCTTTGTGCTTTTCCACCGAATGAATGTAGGAACTAGAAACAATGCTAGGAAGCTGCGGAAGCCAAACGTGGAAGCAGCTCCTGGGACTGGTTTGGCAGTTTAGCGAGGGCCGCGCAGCCCCCCGCCCGAGCAGACGGCGAGCTGGAAGGGCTGCCGGCGTCCTGCCCTCGTTGGCCCGACTTCCCCTGCCCAGACCGGGCCTGCATGCTCCCCGGAGCCCCGCAGGCGGAGGTTCTGCGAAGCGGTGGCCAGTTCTGCGGCCTCCGCGCTGCACGGACGGTCCAGTGGCGCAGGCTGATCTCGGATCAAGCCCCTTCCCACGCCAGGCCCGGTGCCCGACGACGCTAACGAGGAGTGGCGCGCCTCATTTGCGCTTGGGCGATCCCGGCCGGGCGGGGAAGGGCCCCAGGAGGCGAGATGCGGGGAGAGGTCGGCGGCCCTGTCGGCCGTCATAAATCAGCCCCAGGAGGTCCCGGACCAATCCAGGTGGGGCTCAGCTCCTCCGCGGGAGGCTGTCGGATCTGCCTGCTTCGCTCTTCACTGCTGTCTTTGATGGGGGGGGGTACTGGCCTGGGGGGGTGGCTCCCACACCAGCAGCAGCCCCGGGAGAGGAGGGGTGCGCTCAGGGCGGCTGACGGGCCTGGGGACTTGGCCCGGCAACCCGGAGCAAGTCAGGCTGAGAGCGCGACGAAGCTTGCAGCACGCGGGCCGCCAGGGAGAGCAACAGGAGGGCAGCCCCCTCCCCTCCGCACCCCGGGATCTCCCAGCCCATCTCAGCGGGCCCCAGAGGGACGCACGGGGGTCCGGGGCCCTGCGCCTCCTCGCAGCCGGGTCTCTGGTCTGGGGCTGCAGCTGCGCCCTGGGGGACCCTTTTGGTGTCTGGGACCCACACATGCACCCACAGCGCTGGTGCTCCTTTTCGCTCAGTGGTGCCCGCCTCACCATGCATGCGCGACAGTCGCGTGTGCACATGGCTGGAGGAAGGCACTTGTTTCGAGCACCGCACTGTTCAAGAGCCAGTGTGCAGGTGGCCACGTGTGGATCAGCGGTGCGTGAAGCCGGGGGCGTTTGAGGGCTCGGTGTGCGCGCACGTGCATGTGCAACAGCTTCCCCCCTGCCCGATGGGTGCTGATGCTGCGCACGAGGGGGGGAGGCAGCAGGCGGGAAGGGCACCATGCTTGGAGCATCAGCTGGCTTCTGCGCATTTGCCGGGCCTGGCGCTGGCGCTGCTCTGTGGGGCCGCCTTGTCCCTCCCGGGTGGAGCAAGGACACAAGTCTCCGTCTCGCCGCGTCCAGGCTGGGCTGGGGCCGCGTGCTCTGCGCCAGGAGACCCCGACGAGCACAGGACCCCGAGGTGCGTTCCGGGTGCACCCGCCCAGCTGCAGGAGCTGCCTCGTCCCTTCTGCGCCCAGCCCAGAGCGCTGCTTCCGCTCGTTGGCTTGGTGGGCCACTTGGCCCCAGAACAGCCCGCCTGGGCCGGGAGACTGGCCGCGGGGGCCCCGCAGCAGACGGGCCGGTGGGTCTGCCAGGCTGGCAAGAGGGCAAGAGAAGGTCCTTCGGTGGTGGCACTTTCTAAGAAGTGAGCCCAGCCCTCCCAGTATTTTCTGCCAGGCGGGCCCCAGGTACATGATGGTTTCAGATTGCCTTTGCCGAGGAGGTATGTTGGTTTAATTATTACTGCTCTTGTTTATTGCTGTAGCTTTTTTAACAGGCTGGCTGGCGTTATAAGGTGTTTAATGCTGTGTTTTTGGTTTTTATGCTTGTTAAGTTTCTAGCAAATGGGTTTTGTCTGAACTGTATTACTTGTTTATAATGTTTTGCCATGTTTTAACACTGGGCTTGTAGCACCGAGAAGCCCTTTCAGTGTTGCGTACGCTCCTTTTAGATAGCAAAAGCTCTGTCGGAACTGGGAGGCGACCAGGCCTCTGCTCTGAGGAAGGGCATGCCGTGATCATGGAGCCATGAACAGTGGGGGGGGGAAGGGGCCCTGAAGGCCATCAGGTCCACCCGCTGCTGTTGCAGGACACCAAGTCACCCCACCCCACTCAGGTGGCTCCCCGGTTTCTTCCTGACTGTCCCCAGTGTGGGAGAGCCCCCTCCTCTCCAGGCAGCCGGTCCCACTGGCGTGTTGCTCTGACAGTGGGGAAGCTCTTCCTGAAGTCCAGCCTGAATCCGGGTTGTCGCAGCTTGACTTGATTCTTCCATGTCCTGCACTCTGGAATCAGCCAGAAGAGATCTTGAGCTTCCTCTTTGTGGCAGCCTTTGCGGGACTTACAGGGGGAGAGCATGCCCCCCTCAGTCTTCTCTTCTGAAGGCTCAACATGCCCAGTTCTCCCGGTCTCTCCTCACAGGGCAGTGTCTCCACACCCTGGATCATTTTTGGTGCCCTCCTCTGGACCCCTTCTAATTTCCCTGCGTCTTTCTTAAACTGTGGTGCCCACAACTGAATGCCAGGCCAGGCCACCCTAAAATACCTTCCACCCAGGACACGGGCCCTGGATGACCAGGCTGGCCCGAGGGGGGGGGGGGGGAAGGTACCTGTGCGCCCAGGCGCTTTGCACAGCACCCGTCCAGGCTTCCTTGGCCGGCAGGTGGCATGGCCCAGGGGCCGGCCACCAGAGGCCTGTCCCCCTCCTCCTCCGCTGCGCTGGCCCCTGCTTCGATGCGCTGGGGACGCCCTCCCACTGCCAGAGGCTCCCTGTTCGTCAGCCGACTGTGGCGGTCTCAGATCTGGTGTCGAGGACCCCCAGCCTAGCAGGCGTGGTGACCTGCATGCTCTGCCCAGGCTGCCCGGTCGGGCACCGCTCGGACCTCCCAGCCGCCGTGACAGGCACAGATGCCCGCGGGCAAAAGGCCGGAGGACCCGCTGGTCCCAGTGAGCGCCTGGCGACCTGGCAGCAGAAACGATGTTCGCGCTGCCCTCCTGGCCCAGTTAATGTCTGCTCGGGTTTTAGGTATGCATTCATACATATTTATGGGATTTGCACCCCACCTTTCTGCCAAGAATAAACTCTAGATGAAAAGCAATGTCTGGATTCAAGCATAAGACAAAAATGGATCATTGTTAAAAAGGCAGCAATAAGAGAAATGGCAGCAATTAAGGCCCCTCCTAGCGACATCCCGAGCACCGAATGATTAAACGAGTCTTTTGCCTGCTCGCAGAGAAGGAGCCAAGCTGGTCTTCCTTGGCAGGGGGTCCTAGAGGTGGGGAGCAGCCACGGAGAAGGTCCTCTCTTGGGTTCCCCCGGACAGGCTGCTGAAGGTGGTGGTGCTGAGCAGAGCTCCTCCCACGAAGTCCTTAGGGCCTGGGCAGTCTGGGGAGGGGACCGTTTTCAGGCGGCCATTCGAGCCCTTAGTTGCTCTGGACCTTTGCAAGGGTGGATGGCCGTGGGGTTGGTCCAGTCCTCGAGGCCGATGGATCTGGAAGGTTGTCTGGCAGCGTGGGGCATCTCTCCAGGCAAGGCAGCTGGTGGTTCCCTTCAGCCTGAGGACAGCCTTGGCTGCCGGCAGCGCCTCGGCTAGATGTTCTTCCTCACTGGCTGAAGCCAGGCTGGCTTCTGAGTTGCCTGCCTGGGGCTAGTGAGCTTGCAGGCAGGTCATGCCACACTCGCGAAGGGTCCGGTCAAGGGCCCGATCCCGTTTGGCAGGCCGCTCTGTGCTGAGGGAGGAGGAGGAGAAAAGCCGCCCTCTTTGCTGCCGGTCCGTCGGCTGGATGCCTTCCGGCAGAACTTTGCCTGGCCGCCTCCTGGCGGGACGTCTGTCCTGGGAGCATCGGGTGTGTGGCTCCAGCTGAGCGATGCTGGCAGCGTTGGGTCGGGTGGCGGGGCAGTCTGCGTGCTCTGTTGCTCTGAATTCAGCCGATAGAGCTGAGCCTTTGATGGCCAAGAATTTCAGTATTTTCACATTCAATTTAGGATCTCAAGGTGGTTATAATCGATAAAGATACATCAGCTGAGACCTGTGATGGGGCAGGGAAGGCTGGCCCCGGCTCTAGACGCCACCCCTGAAAAAGGCAGCGCTGAGGCGGCAGAAGGGCCGGGGGGGCAGCTCACGTGCTGAGGGGCTTGCGGAGCAACTGCAGCGGTGCCCAGATGGATGCCTGGGGTGGGGCAGGTGGGGAGAGAGACATTTTTCTCCCTGTGCCGGAACGCTGGAACCCCTGTGGGTCATCCCTGCAGCCGGTGGGTGGGACACTTGCGGGGGAGGGGGGTCTCTCTTTGCACAGCGCGAGGTCCGGCCAAGGAATCCACTTCGTCACGGCCGCCGATCTGGAGGGCTTCCTAGGGGGGCTCTCCTGGCGGACAAGGCTTTCGCAGCTGCTAGTCCCGCTGCCACCTCACACGTCGGAGGCAGGGTGCCGCTGCACACCTGTTGCTGGGGAACATGGGCAGGAGGGCCACCGTGCGAGCGGGGTGCTGCACTTGGTGGCCCTCGGTCGGATCCCGCAGGGCGCTTCTTCCGGCCTGTCCCGCCCCGGACACAGGTCTCCCTCTGGCCTCCCGGGTCCTCGCCACAGTCCAGCGTGGTGGGACCTGCCGGAATGTGCCAGGGAACGGGCTCCAGAGGCGTCTGAATGACATGGGACGGCTTGGTCACCCCCGTCCCCAGCACCCTCTGGTCTGCAACTTCCCCCATTCCTAGCAGGGTACCGTGTTGGGCAAGTCTGATGCAGACACTTTTCAGCCCGGCTTCTGGAATGGTTTGGCAGGGGAAATGCCCCAGGCGCTGCTTGGCAGCCTTTCCGGGGGGCGGGGGGGAGTGTGCCTTGGTGGATCCTGCTGAACTTCTCGGTGGCCTCGGACGCCACCCGCTACAGGTCCCTTCTCCGTGCCCCCCGGGGACGGGAGAGGTGGCCTGTCCCGCCCCAGCAGGCGGGCTGCTTCAGAGACCCGGGGCTGGGGGCTTCTTCTCGCCCACTGGCAGCCCTGGACACCGTGGGGGGCTGCGGGGCTCCATCCTTGCACTGGGCTGCTTAATAATTGCACAGAACCACCGTGGCATTAATGAGTAGGTCATAATCATTATTGCGGCCATCTTTCATTATGGTTTGTGGACTGCTCATCCGGCTTTGATTTGCTTTTACCGTTGCCTTGAGAGAAGGTTTTTTATGGGCTGCTGTTGGGTTTGTGCTTCCGCTGCTTGCCTGATTCATTGGTTTTCATCTTCTGAGCTGCCTTGAAGACCGCAGTGTGGCAGAAACGGGGCAGAAAATACTTCAAAAAATGGAATACATCAGGCTGAACTGAACTGAGGTCACGTCCCTGAGTCATGCGCCTCACGGTCAGCTGTCCAGAGAGCAACACACGTCCCCCTGCTGGGTAGCCGTGGCTCCGTGGCAGGAAGCCGTCGGGGGAGAGGGAGGGAGAGCCCTCGCCAGACTTCGGGGGCCTGTGGATGCCAGGCCTGGGACGGGAGCGTCTGCGTGCAAGCAGGTGGCTTCCCCGTACGGGTCACATTTTGGGCTGCCCGGCTGGGCAGGTTTCTGCAGGCGTTTCGCGCCCCTGTGTGGAAATAGTGGCCGTGCAGCGGGGGGGGGGGGTGCTTGAGCGCCCGCTCTCCCTCCCTGCTGGGCCGGGAAGGGCCCCGGGGCCTGGCCCGGCCTGCACCGCCGGCTTCCTCGCCTGTGGCTTGCTGTGGCGCACGCAGGGTCTGGACGCCAGGCCCACGGGCTCCTGCGGCGGGCCCCTTGCGGGACGTGTGGGTCCAAAGAGCAGCCGATTCCCTGTGCTGCGCCCTGAGGACCAGCCTCTTGTCCCCCGGCCAGCTGGCTGCCACTGAGCTTGCGGCCGGGCGGTCCGACGTGGTCCCTCGGCCTGGGGAGAGCGGGTCGGGTCGGGTCAGGACAGGGCAGCGGTGGGGGCCACGCACGTGCGCCTCCAGGCGCCGCTGGGCCACAGTGTCCGTCGGTCGTGGGCAGTGTGGTGCATGGGGGGGTGATGGCCGCTGATGGCCGTCCCCACAAGGTCCTGTGCGAGGAGGGGTCTCTCACGCCCTCTCCGCGCTTTTCCTGGGAGCAGCTTCCCAAGCCGGTGTCTGCCCGCTCGGCCTGCCCTTGCGCAGCTTCTGAGCTCTTGCCTGCAGCTGCGTGGAGCGGTCCTGCCCTGCTGCCGTGGGGCCGTGCTGCGTGGGGCAGCGCTGGAGTCGGGCCCCTGCTCGGCTGTGGCCGCGGCTCGGCGGCAGGAGCGAGCTGAGCGTGCCCGGTGCCGTTTGCAACGGCTTGCGCTCGAGGACGCAGGTGGGCCGGGCAAGGAGGGCCGCTGCTTGCAACACGGCAGGGGAGGTTGGGCACAGAGAGGGCTTGGCCCCGCGGTCTCTTGGAGCCCCCGTGTGTCTGAGCGGCCGGAGGGCGGCCGGCACCGGGCCCGGAGCGAGACAGCCCCGCGTGGGCCGTCGGGCTCATCTCGCCGGTAAGAACTGCAGCCCACGCCCTCCTCCTGGAAAAGTGCTTCCGATGATCCGCTAAGTCACCACCCCGTGGGAGAAGGGCAGGAGGCGGGCAGATCCCAGGCCACAACGCACGGCAGCCACTCGCTGCAGGTGTGCGAGTCGCCCGCCGAACTCTGGCCCTCGCTCGCCGGCGCACGCAGAGCTGCGGAGGCTTTGCCGCCACTCCGGGTGGCATTTCGGGAGGGGGCAGAGTGGGAGCTGCCGCCGCCCCGGCATCCTTTCCGGCTGTGTGGGGCTGCTTGACGCCCGGCCTTGGCTGCCGCGTCCGTTGACGTCTTCTCTGCCAGCCCCTCCGTCCTCCGTGACCCTCGGAAAGCTCTGAGCGGCTGCCAAGGCCAGTGGAGGGGAGCCGCTCGGGGTGGGGCCCTGCCGTCCCCCTCAGGACAGCCCTTGGGACGGCTCCAGCGCGTCCAGTTCCCTTCGATGCGTCCCTCCAGGGAAGCCCTTTCCTAGCATGGCGCCACTTCCGGCCAGCTTGCAGAGCCTGAGCCAGGAGCTCTTTGCAGTCGGAACAGGAATCAGCTTCCGAGTTGGGGTTCGGTGGGGTTGGAGCCCAGTGATCGGGCGTGCGCAGCTCACGATAGCTGGGGGCACAGTGGCAGCTCACCGCTGAGAGTCCCTGATAAAGAAACACGGAAGCAGAGCGAGTCAGAAGGGGCCTCCTGGCCATCTAGTCTGACCCCCGGCTCCAGCCGGCTCCGCTCACGACATGCCCACCATGCGCATGTCCAGCCTATCCTTGAACACCCGCACCGATGGGGCCTCAGCCCCCTCCCGTGGAAGCCCATTCCACACCCTGGGGGTCCTGACTGTCAGGAAGTGCTTCCTGGCATCCAAACGAAACCTTGGCTCCCTGAGCTTTGCTCCGTTGGAGCGCGTCCTGCCTTCCTCTGCAGGGGAGAACAAGTCTCTACCCACCTCTGTGTGACATCCCCTCACATACCTGCATGTCACCAACAGACCCCCTCTGAGTCTCCTCTCCTCCAGGCTGAAGAGACCCGGTTCCCTCAGTCTCGCCTCGTACGGCATCCCCTGCAAACCGGCCACCAACCTTGTGGCCCTGCGCTGCTCTGACTCCAACCTGGCTATATCCTTTCTGTAATGAGGGGCCCGAAACTGAGCACAAGGCTCCAGTTGCGAGCGCACCAGAGTCGTGTAGAGTGGCAGTAATACCTCTCTTGATCTAGAAGCCACACTTCTGGCTATGCACCCAAGGGTGGCGTTCGCCCTCTTGACCACTGCATCACACGGCTGGCTCATGTTCAGCCTGCAGTCGACCAGCACTCCGAGGTCCCTTTCACGAGTGCTGCTCTCCAGCCACTTGTCCCCTAACCTGTACTTACGACACCCATTCCTATGCCCCAAGTGCAAGACCTTGCACTTATCCACATTGAACACCATCCTGTTGTCTCCTGCCCACTTCCACAGTCTGTCCAGGTCCTTCTGGATGCAGGATGTAGAAACTGAAAGTGGCGCCTGGGAGCCGCAGGCCCTTTCTCTGTCTAAACAGGCGTGCGATTGTGCCCAATGGGGACATTTTCGTCCCAGCTAGCAGCCTAAAATCGCACCCCCTTCTCTAGTCCGACGCCATCCTCCCCTGCTCCTGCTTCCACTGGCGAAGACCCCTCTCATTTCTGCATGGAAGCCTGCCTCCACCAGGGGAAGCGAGGGCCGCGTTTCCCTCCAAATGCATGCTTGGCCACCTTCTCCAACTGCTTCAAAAAGCACAACGAAGTCGTACCTTTTTGCGGCCACCCGGTGTTTGTGCACCAGGCTCTGGACACAACGCAGCAGTTGCTTCCGCCTGCACCCGCTGCCCCTGCAGAAGTGGGGGGGCCTGCACGAGGACGGAGAGGCGCCCCGCACGGTGGCCCGGGCCTTTCCGCCTGGCGGGGGAAGCCAGGAGTGCGCCGGTGGATGTGCCACTTCCCTTTTGCCGCGGAGCCGACCTCGTCGATGGGCAGGCAGGCAGAGATGCAGCCGGGGTGCCAGCGCGCGGAGGAGCGGGCCTTCCCTTGGCGGCACCCGCCCAGCACAGAAGTCGGCTTTCGTGCCAAGTCTCCAGTCTGTCAGAAAGGAGACTCTCATCTAGCTCTTGTTGAAAATAAAACCAGGAAAATGGGAGCACTAAGGCCTTAATAAATGGACGCTTCGGCGTGTCAGTGCGGATATTTCCCTCCCTTGCCGCCTTTCCTTTTTTTAAGGAGCCTGGGAGGGTGCGATGCCCTTCCGCATCTCCGCCTGTTCTGCCCGGAATGAAACTGGCGCGCGAGGGGCACCCGTCCAGCCGGCATTTGCACGGAGCTCGTGGCCGGGCAGTGGGCGGGAGCCCTCCTGGCTGGCACAGCCGTTTTCCCTCCGGGCTGGCCTGGCCTGGCCTGGATCCTGTCCACCCACTTGCAAGGCTCCCAGAGCCTGCGCACTCCTCCCCTGGTGCATTTTCCTGGCTGTATCCTGCCGCACTGTATCAGCAAGACGTCTGTGCGCACGTACGCAAAGCCTTTCCAGATACTGATGGCTCAGCACAGTCGGCGTGAGCACGAAGAAGGGCGGTTCTGACCCTCACCCTGACCCCCCCGCCCCCCGGGAGGAAGCGCCTGTGTGCAGATGGTTCTGCGCGACACGGAAAGGCGGCATAGCGAATAAGACGCTCTCTCTTCCTCCTCACGCCGAGCCAGACCGGCTTGTAAATTCCTGTTCTTCCGTTTGATGCGCCCCTTGGCTCTGCCCTCTTGCTTCCACCTTTGCTGGCTCTCCTTCAGTGCTGACATGCTGCCTGTGGTCTCCAGGTCCTGTCACTGCTGTCAGCTCCGAACAGCACCGCGCATGCCAAAGAAATGAGCAAGGCAGGCACGCGCGTTCCATGGTGAAGGGCTTCGGCTCGGCTCGGCTCGGCGCTCGTGCTCGGTGTGCCAAAGGCCGGGAGTCCATGCTGGGCGTCGCTGGATGGGGCCGCCAAGCTGCCGCCCCCTTGGCATCTGCCACTGTCAAAACGGTGAGCCAGGCGGACCTCTGGAGCGGGCAGGAGGCAGCCCCCTGCTCTGGTTGCCAAACCTGCATGTTCCTGCACTGGGTGCCATTTCAGGGTGCGGGGACACCCCCGTGCAGCGAGGCGGTAGGTCCCGGGCCTCTTCGGAATAGGCACCCAGGCGGTTCTTTGAGGAATGGGGTCTGTCACTGGGATTGGGGACGGGCGACACAGGCACAATTGTGGACATGGGTGGAGGGAGGGCCCCAGAAAATGTGGCGAGCATGTGGGAGAGCGAGGACTGGGCGCGCATCCTGGGGCACCACCCTGGAAAGTTCCCCGGAAGGAAGTGCCAGCGGACCCTGGGCTGGGGGGGCCAGCTGGGGGCGGGCCCCTGGCCTCCAAGTGGCCTCAGCAGGGCTCCTCGAGAGAACGTGGCCCCGCAGGACACGGGGCGCGGGTGTCTAGGAGCCTCGGCCTTCCCCCTCGGGCTTTCTTGTGATTGCACGGGGAGGTGGCTTTCTCACCGCAGGTGCTTGACTCGTGCAAGGGATATTTTGGGTTGTGACCTGGACTACATCTGCAGGAACCACCAAAGTGCTTCGTTAGCCCCCATCCAGTCAGCATTAATTGGGGGGGGGGCGCAGTCTCCTCGCCAGGCAGCTCTCTTCGGGGAAGCAAACACTGCACTTGAACCAGCGCACAGAGGCCGGGCCTGCTGCTTTCATTCTTCTGTCTGCTGCCTTTCAAAAGCCTGTGAGATTCTCAGAGAGGCTTAACAAACATGGATTTAAAAGTCCTGTCATCAGCATTAAAATACGACACATCAAAACATTTTTACGGCTGTTTAAAGAAACAGCCCAGTAAACCCAAAGTAGGCAGAGAAAAATATTTAATGGGAGCATTGTGCGCCAGGATTACGTAAGTAAACATTGGTCTGTGGAGCGTTTTATGCATGGGCAGGTGTTACGAAGTGATGATGGCGCATGTTCATTGTGGGGAGGGGGAGCTCCAGTGCTGCCCTCCAACCAGGCTTGTTTATTGCTGAGCAAAGGGGAGTTGTGGGTCAGAGCGCCCCTTGCCCAGCATGGAGGAGGAGAGGACGGGACGGGATGGGGAGACGGGAGGGGAGGGGAGGGGGACCCCTGGCAAAGCCCCCCCGGTGAGCCTCGCTTTGAGGCTGTGAGAGCACAGAGGCAGTGTGCCTCCTCAGGGGCGCCCCGAGATGCTGCCAGACGAGGCGCGGCCAGCACTGGCTTGCAAGGGCCCCCTTCGCGGGGGTGTCCCATCCCGCGGAGGCTTCCTGAAGGCGCCTGCCAGAGGTCGATCGCAGCGTTGGCTCTGCGGGACGCGTTAAGTGGTGCGAGGGCAGCTGCGCACACAGGTTCCCCGTAGAGAGGCACGGGAGAAGCTCGGACTCGCTCAGCCCAGCCTGCCTCGCAGGGTTGGTGTGACTAAATGGGGAGGGGGTTCCTGAGCAGGACTCCTGTGGGCAGGCTGACTGCTGGCCGGGGAGCTTCAGGGAGTGGGGGTGCCGTTTACCAGCACCACTGCAACGACACCAGCCTGGACCCACGGGGCGCTGCCCTGCGTGAGGCTTCGGAAAGGGCGACTGGCACATCCATGCTTGGGGCGACCCCTTTTGGACCCCCCCCCCACAGCTGTGGATTTCCCCTCGTGCCTGGCCTGGTCCTGCGCAGCGAGGAAGTCCACCAACGTCTGCGGTTGCACGGCTGCCAGCTCCCCTGTGGGTGCAGCGCCCCAAGGGCAGCGAGCGCCTGCCGATGCCTGGCAGCCACGTGTCTCCCGTGGGGCAGCGGCAAGGGCGCTGCTTGCAGGCTGCTTGGGGTGCTGTCCCAGGTGGGCGGATCCCCACCCCAGCCGGACTCCTCACAGCCCCCGGCACATGTGTGCTGGCCAGAACGTTGATCGGGGAGCATCACGCTGCCTTCGTGTCCGTTGCGCAGCCCGTCAGCTCCTTCCGAAGCCCGGTGGAAGGCGCTGCCCTTCCTCGTTAAGGCCCTTAATAATTGGGAGCCGAGCTGCTGGGGCAGAGGCGGTGAGCTGCCCAGGTCCTCTGAACAGCTTTCACACGGGGCCACCTTTGCTACCTATGCAGGTGGCAGCCACTTGGTGGTGGCGCCACAGCTGAGGAACGCTCTGCCTGTGAAAGGCGGCACGTCCCGTCTTTTCTCATCTGTAGGCCGCATGAGGTGCTTTTATTCCAAGAAGAGCCTGGAATTACCTACTTAAGCTAACCTGGTTATTTTCTTGCTGCTTTTTTTAAATTGGCTGGTTATCGTTTTAGCTGTTGCTATCAGTTTGGAGTCAACATGAGCAGAAAAGTAAGGCTACTAAGCATGTGAAATTTGATCTTAAAATACATATAATCACTTAAAATGCATTTAATCGCCTGCTAAAAATAAAAGTGAAACCTGGCAGCTCCGTGCCCGCAACACAACTTGCACCGTGGTGGGGAAATCCAGAGGAAGTTGAGGCAAGGCGGAGGGAGCTGTGGCAAAGGGACGCAGTGGTCACCTTGACCTCTGCAAATCCACTCTGAAAGAGTGGCAGGCGAGGAGCACCAAGATGGAGGCTCAGCCCCGGGGAGAGCCGATCAGTCCTGCGCATCCAGGCAGCCTTGGTCGGCAAAGAGATCTGAGCTACCCGGCTGCATTCTGACGTGTGAAGCACTTGGGAAGCTTGTTTTCCAAAGGGTGCTGCGGGATGCAAGCAAGCCAGCCGTGTGCGGGTGTGCTTTCCCACCGGGCCAGGTGGCCCACGTGGCTAGCAGAGAAGTGGACGCGTGCCGGCCGCCTCGCAAGGCCCCCTCTCGCATGCTCCGCATCGGAGCCGTGCCAGTGGGAGGCGTGGTGGCGGCCCAGCGCAGGCGGGCATGATTCTGGGAAGCCAGCTCTCATTTAAGCCCTGGAGATGGCCAAACTTTCCCCATCTCTCAGAGGGCCCGCCTCATCCACGGTTATCTGCCGGGGCCTTTGGCATGTAATTACGCCCGGGCCCCGAAGGCCCGCTGAGCCTCCGATATCCCGTCTAATCCTCTGTAGCTCAGTCTCCTGTGACATTCGCTTGCTGAAAAGCGGCTTAAGTTTTTAACACGCTTCCTCTTCCGCTCTCTCCCTGCCTTGTGAGCCCGAGATGCAGAAGCGGCAGGGAGACGCGCGCGCGTGTATGTCTTGGCTTTGGGAACTCCGAACTGAGCGCAGCCCCGTCCTGCCTCCGCTGACATGCTGGCGTCCTGTTTAAGGCTAAAGTCTGGAATGGCGGGTTTTGGGGGAAAGGGCATTTGGGGGGACACTTCAGCACTCAAAGCTCTTTCTGCTCCATTTTCTGCCTTTCTTTGAGGGCCGCAAATCTGGCAGCTGCTGGGCTGCACTCCGTTCCCTGGGGAGGGTGAATGGGCCTGCTTGGCACAGGCGCACTGTATCAGCCCCGGCTCCGAGGGGCTTCTAGCCCCAGCCCTTCACCCCACGCACTGAGCGCTGCTTGCGAACCGCACTTCCTCGCCAAGAGGCCTGGTGTTGCTCGAGTTCGCACGCCGCCAGCTGGGGCAGCCGCTGGCTCTGCTGCTCAACATGCAGCCGCTGCGGGATGCGGGCAGCCCGGGCCCCGCTCAGCTGTGGTGCCTGAAGGGAGCCGTCGGCAGGCGCACGTGGCACGCCAAGCCGCGCTGGCTTCTCCTTTCCTGGTCGGTTGTACCGAATGCTCCGGGTCGTGGCAGTTTAGTGCGATACGTTCAGTTCGTAAAAATCGCAGGCAGAAGCAACGCTCCGCTTGGGGGCTTTATAGCGTCGCAGTGGCTTGTTCGGTCATCTAGATCCGAACAGCGCACCTCGCCAAGGTGCGACGTCCCGAAAACGGATTGGCGGGAGAGGCCCGTGGCTGCTCTTGCTGTCAGCCGGCCAGAGAGGGCCGCCGGGCAGCTGCTTGGCACGGCTGAGGCCTCCCTGCCCTGCCGGCCCCCTGCCCTCGACGCCGTCATTGCCCCACAGTTGTTTGGGTGCCTTGCTTGCCAGCTTCTGCTTCTTACCTGACCACGACAAATAAGTCGAAGACACAGACAAAGGTTTCCAGCAGAAAGACGGAGAAAGGAGGCAGGCGCCCCTTGGAGCCCGGGTTTCGCTCGTGCCTGCCGAGAAGAGGTCGGCCGCCTGAGTCCCCCCGTGGGATCTCGACGCGTGGGAGGCGGTGGGGACGTCCCGCTGCGGGGTCAGCCCCAGCCGCAGGTAGCGCCTGCGTCAGCCGTGCCCCTGCTGAGCCCCCTGCCTGCAGAGCAGGCTTCTCCCCCAAGACGAGGCCAGCGCACCCGCCACGAGCTGCCAGGGGCGCCGGCACTGCAGACATAACATGAGCCGTCTGTGCCTCTGGCCTGGCCGCCTCAGGGGGCAGATAAAAGCCCCGCTTGCTCCCATCAGATAAGTCTGACGCTGTGCTGACTTTGGAGGAAAAGCGAACCCGGCACATGGCGTTTTGCAGTCCGGCGCGGACGAGGGGGAACCTGTGGGCTTTTCCCTCGGGTATTAAGGATGTGACAATATAATTGCAGGCCAGCCCCTCGAGGGGGGGCGCAGATCGATAGGTGTCAGGCAAGCCACTCGTTTTCAGATAAAATCTATTTGTTAATTACAGTCATTTGTCTCTTCACAGAGTCAAAAGGAGTTAATTGCAAACAGCTTGCGCAGGAACTCCAGACTGGATCCGCCGTCCCCTTTGCCCTTCGGCACCTCGTCCCGAGTGCAGGAGAGGCGCACGGAGTCCCGGGGGAGCACCGCACCTCCCTGGCCTGGGCAGGCCCAGCCGTGGCCGGCTGCTGCGCACTGAGCCTGCCAGGTGCCCCAGGCCTTGGGGAGCAGGGGGATCGGGGGGACTGGCGGGCAGGCGGACGCCCTCTGGGTCCGAGAGCCCGTTCCCGCCACGGTGCGACACAGGCAGGTCCTCGCGGAGCAGCCTGGCCCGTGGCCGGCATCTTGCCCGTGGCCGTGGTGGCTCGGAGGGCCCCGCGGTGCCCCGCGCCACGCTGCGTCTCCTGGCACGCCGTGCTCCGCCCTGCCGTCCCTGGGGGGCGCTGCACAAGCCCACGGGTGCACCAGATGCGCCTGCGGAGTTCCAGGTGGAGAGGCGTCAGGGCATTTCCATGCCATCAATTCATGTTCGTTCATGACATGACTGTGCTGGCAAAGCTCTCTGGGCAGTTTACGGAGATTAAAAACCATTAGCAATACATGAGGCACGATATAAAACACCCCATACTGCAAGCATAGAAAGGGCCAGCACGCACGGAGACACACGCACACCAGAACGACTCTGCGACGAACAGCGAGACGTCCCGTGGCCTTTTCCAGCCCCTGTGCTCCCCTCCCAGGGCTTGCTGGATGAGGCCTGCGCTCGGCGCTGAAAACGTAGCAGGGCTGGTGTCACGCGGGCCTTCCTGGGCAGTGTGTCCCAGAGGGGGCCGTCCCCGCCAAGGAGTCCTACCCACTGCTGCCCCCCAAGCCTCCCTTTGGAGGAGGCCCTCACATGCTGGACGCAGAGGGCAGGTAGGGGCTCGCCAGGTGAGGCACTCCGTCAGGTGTCCCATCCACCTCTTTGCAACAGCGGAACGGCTCCCGCTGGGGTGGCAGCCTGTGCCAGGAGCCCCCCGTGTTGCGCTTCCGGGGGGGCTGCACCCCCTTCTCTCCAATTCTGCCCTCGTGTCCACCCAACTCTGCCGGAGCTGTTGAGGGGCAGGGTGGAAAGCCGGTGAACGTCTGGGTCCACTTGAGGGTTTACTGCCGGTTTTGGGACTGCGGTCCCAGGTAAACCTGTGTGTCAGTAAGTCTTGCTGAACCTGAGGACACGCGCCTCTTCGTGAACGTGGGAGGAGGAGGGACCGCGCCCTTCTCCCTGCGCAGGCGTGCAAGCCCTTTTGGCCGCGAGCACCAAAATGGGGGTGCCAAAATCGACTGGAAGGAGGACAAAACGGGCGTGTGTGGAAACGGGGCGAGCCTGTGAGTTGCTGGGAACAGGGAGGTACAGCCAGAGCCATCCTGGGGAATGCCCTCCCTTTTCTTACGGCTCTAAACCTGAGCAAAACTGGAACAGAATGAAGCTGTCGCAGTTCCCTCTGCTCCTGTGCGTGGCCGCCGGGCACTTTTGCCCTTGCACGAGCTGCTGGGCAGCCGTCCTGCGCACCCCCCGGAACGTGGG
The DNA here is from genome assembly GCF_004798865.1 of Varanus komodoensis. Classification (NCBI taxonomy): domain Eukaryota; kingdom Metazoa; phylum Chordata; class Lepidosauria; order Squamata; family Varanidae; genus Varanus; species Varanus komodoensis. Next base: position 7,240,552 of record NW_025335985.1, read on the forward strand.
GGGGGGGGGGCTACACAGCGAGGCTTGCGAGTCCCCAGTTCATTCTAGCGGAGCCTGCAAAGCAGGGTGTCCTGGAGGCTGGTGCCCAGCCACTTCATGCCGCACCTTCACGGTGAAATCGTGGCCCGGTCTCCTGAGAAGTAGCTTCCGTGGACGGTTGCACCGAGGACTGCTCTCCTCTTCATGCTGCAGTCCGGAGCGAAGGCCATGCTCAGGGGGCCGAGGGCGAGGCGCTGCTGGCCACTGTCGCCACCTGCCCACCGAAGCGCGGCTCCCTCTTGTCTCCGCAGCAAGGCTCGCCGCTCGCTCTCCGGGATGCCCTTCTTTTCCACTTATTCTTCCTTGCAGAGATTCCTGCGCCGAGTTGTAAACATGCCTGGAGATTATACACCTCCACTGATGTTGTAAAATGTCAAAATTAAACTGGATGTGGTAGAATGGAGATGTCAGAAGAAAAGAACGTGCGCGGGCGGTGGAAGCTGGCAGGGTGTTTGTTTAGCAGCAGCATCACTGGGCCTGGTGCAGCCGCGCGGGCCCCCATGTGCCGCCGCACATTTCTGCAGAAGAGAATCAAGCACTGGCCAGTGCTCTGTTTGTTGAAGTGTGGCTCTGCCGCGGCTGCCCCTGTTCCGAGGAGGTCCCCGTGGAGGTTCGGAGGGGGGCCTCCCCCCGCCGTCCCCTCTTCAGCCGTGAAGGAGGGCTGCAGGCGCTCCTGGCAGGAGATGGCCTGGCGCATGTGCCCCTTCCCCCGCAGCCCCCCTGTGCCCCTTCGGACGGGGCAGGCACCTTGCGGGCCGCGTAGGGCTGCCCCCCCCCCCCCGGCCAGGCCAGGCGGGGGCCTCCGCTCCGTGTGGCCCCAGAGAGCCTTGTCCTGCCTGGAGCTGCTCTCCCGCTGCCCTGGCTCTGCTTCCCGCCTCACAGTCGGCGGAAGCGCACTGAGCCTGGGGCCGCTGCGAGGTCTGCAGGCCTTTGCACGTTTAGCCCAGCGGGAGTCGTGCCGAGGACCGGCTGGCGCAGCCTCGGGGTGGCTGCAGGGGCCCGTTTGACGTGGCTGGGCCCCGCAAGAAGGGCCCGTTGTCGCTCGAGCAAAGAGGCCGGTGGGGGCCACGCAGGCCGGTCTTCCTTCCCAGCAGCCAGCCAGGTGGCTGTCGCTCGCTCGCTCGCTCGCTCGCTCGCTCATGTGCTGGGCGCTCACACTTCCTTGAACATCTCAAAAAGGTATGTGCATTAAGGATTTGTTAACTTGCAAATTTATTTAAATGTAATTGATTAAAAGGTTAGCCCACAAAAGCTGTTTAATTGGTTGACTGCCATAACAGCAATTATTATAATTAAAATAAAGAATAATGTGTGTCTGTTTATGAACAATGTGACCAACGAAACAGAAAAGCCTGACATGATGCAGTTAGCCGTTTTGGCTCCTGCCGCCGAGAGACACGCAGCCGGGTCTCCAAGCAAGCCCTGGGAGCCGGGGCAACAGGACCAGAATGGGGAGGGGAGGGAGCTTGCGGGGGGCCGGCTGCCGCAGAGGGCAGGCGGGCGAAGGTGCGCAGTGGAATCCGCCTATCGCTGGACACACCTGCGGCGGCCTCCACGCGTGGTATCCATGTTGGAGGAGGCGGCTGGGAGGAGAGGGACTTGAGTGGGACCCACGTGGGATCCAAGCTGGGGGCTGGCAGCGTGTCCTGTGCAGCGCGGCTCTGGTGCCTCGAGTGCCCCCAGGTCAGGGCTTGCTTCGTCCAAAGTGTTCTGAAGTCTGGGAGATGTGGGCCACTGGCCTTGAAGCACCAGGTGAGGGGCTGAGGCTGGTGTAGGATCAGCCCCTCGGCCCGCCTAGCTCAGGACTGCCCGTGCTGACCGCCACCTGGCTCGGCTGAGGGTCTTTCTAAGCCCGGGTGGAGCTGCGGCCAGAGACTGGCGCCCCTGCGTGCGCAGCGGCTCTTCTGCCGGGAGTTCCAGCCTTCTGGCCGGGGCGCTGAAGTCTTCTGCTGCGATGCTTGGACTGGGGACACAAGCGTCCAGCACGGTTCCTCCAGCGTGCTGGATTTGGGCTGCTCTCTCTCCATGTTGAGAGGACTGGACCACCCAGCCAGAGCGATGGAAGGGGACCCTTCCCCGAGGAAGGGCCGGCGTGGTGGCGACCGGATCCGCGGAGAGGCCGTCGGGGATTGCTGGCAGCCGCTGAGTTGGGCTCAGCTCCTGCAAGGGCTGTGGGGGGCCGCGGCAGAAGGGGCGGCGAGATGCCACGGAGCGGCTGACTGAGGGCTCTCCCTGCTGCGCAGCTGCGGAAGGACGGAGGTGGCGCCGGCGTCTTTCGCACCTTTGCCCAAGAGGGACAGGATCGGCGCCTGTGTGGCAGAGGATGCGGGGCCGGCAAGCTGAGCCCTTTTTGCACCAGGAAGGCCCCGGAGCCATGCGGACGATGCCCTGTGCCCAGCGCAGAGGCTGGTGCCCCCGTGCCTCTCCCCGTGCGACTCTGCCGCCGTTCCAAACTTTTCTCCGCAGCCACTGGGTGGGGCTGGAAGGGGGCCTCGCGAGGGGAGCGGAAGCAGGAACGCACCTTTTGAGAGAGCTGCGGCAGCCAGGACCAGATCCGAGCGGCTTCCCCAGATTCCCGTGGAGTCTTGATATGAGCACAGCATCCTGGCTAAAATTTATTTCATCTTTATTATTCATTGCATTTCTATACCTCCCCATAGCCCATTAGAAAGCTTAGAAATGTGAAAGCATATGGCCACAAATACAATAATCCTGTTTAGAAAACAAGAACAATAAATCCAGTAAAGCCGATGGCCCTGCGAGCTGGAATGAGTCTGCCCGGCTTGGCTGCTGTGGCCCTTTGGAAGCCGCCACCGGCACTGGTGCGGCAGGGAAGGTGGCGACAGGAGAGGGGGCTTCTCCATGGTGGCACCCTGGGTGCTGCGTGCTCTCCCCAGAGAGGCCTGCCGGGTGCCATGTTTCGTTCTGCGCGGGTGCTGTCCCTGTCCCTGCGTTGCTGCTGAGCAGCATTTTAAAGTTCAGCTGCTGTTCTCCCTGCAGTTCTATCCCGGGCCTTCTGCTTCCTCAGCTGCCGTCGCTTGTAATTCTGTAATTTGGAGACGCTGGATTTTTGTTGAGTTTGTGAGCATGCATTACAGCAGGCTACCCTGAAGTGAGATGCGTGTCCTAAGTCTTCAAAAGAGGGAAAGGAAAGGAAATTGGGCCTGGCCTTTCAAAGGGGCGACTGGGGGAGCAGCATTCCTTCATCCTGGACGGGTGGGGACATGTACAGCTCCTCTCCCAGCGGCTCCCTCCTAGGCAGGGGCGGGGAAGGCCGAGCACACGTCTCCCTGTGCAAGGGGGCCACCCAGGCCGAGATCACCCCCCCCCCGCGAGAGCAGCCAGGACGAGGGGTCCCTGCCGGCGACGGAAGAGGCTCTGCAGCCGGGAAGCGAAGCGCTCCGCCGGCTCTCCCTCCGTGCCCCTCCAAGCTGCGCTCCTTTGGCAGCAAGGACTGACCGTCCAAAGAACTCTGCAGTCACGTCGGCTGTGACCTCCCTGGCCGAGAGGGAGCGGAGAAAGTTGTAGGCGCTCGCTCGCGCTCTCTCTCAGACACACAGCATATGGATGCAAAGGAAGGCGGGGGCTGGCAGTGCTGCGAACAGGGAAGCACGGGGGGGGGGGGGGAGTCCCTCGATTCCAGGGAACTAGACTGAGCCTGCTTCAGGGAGGGCTCCCCCTGCTCCTGGCACGACACCCTTGGCTGTGCCGGTCCGACTCGCCCCAGGGCACGGCGCGCTGCTCTCTTGCTGCCTCCCTGCTTTCCTGGCAGCCGGCAAAGCAGCCGCTTTGCCCCCTCTGGGGTCTGCCGTGCGTGGCTCCTGGGCGGCGCCTTGGCTTGGGGGTCCCAGGTTGGGGAGGCAGGCAGAGCCCGGCGGAAGTGGTGAGAAAGGCTCTTCCCACGGGCATCGTGTGGGGCGGTGACTGCAGATGGATGCGGCATGTCCAGCTCCCTGCACGCGAGTAAGCAGCACGGTCCCTGGATCGTTTCAGAAAAGGAGCAGGCCCGCCCTGTGCTTTTGTCGCGGGTCTGGCATTCCGGCGTCTCTCCCTGTCTCCCCCTTCCCTCCGTCGGCTGGGACCTGTGGGAGGGAGAGGGGGCGCGACGCGGGCGGGTGGACAGACGGACGGACACAGGAGCCCGCAGGACGGCCTCCAGGCCTCGCACGTTGCTCGGGCTGATCTCATGCGCTGAGCCTCTCGCCGGGCCCAGAGGAGCCATCGGGAGAGCGCCGGACACCACGCCGTGCCAAGAATCCGCTGGAATCCTCTGGCTTGCGTGGTCTGCGCACAGGTCAGCGCGAGAGTTCAGGCCAGCAGGTGCTGGAGCTCACCCGCCCCCGGCCGGCCCCGGGACCACTCCTTCCGCAGGCGAGGGGTCCTCTCCTTCCCCCCGGGCAGGAGCGGTCGCTCCCAGCCTGGAGTGCTGGGCAACATGGGGAGGGGCCGTGGGAGGGGGCGGGGGGGCCAGCGGGGAGCTGCCCCGGGAGGGTGGGCATTGGCCACAGAGCCCTCCGCTCCCCTGCCAGGCCCGCCGGCACCCCGGTGCGCCTCCTGGCTCAGCCCCCCCACCGCGCTGCCTCCTTCCCCGCCACGCACCCGAGGGAGACGGGCAGCGCTGCCAGGCGGACCCCCTCTGCAAGAGAGCGTGTGGGGCTGCCCGGACACCCCCCCGGGCTCGGTCCTCGCACCCTGCCCTGTGGCCACCCGGGCCTGCAGTGGCCTTGCGCCGGTGTGCAAGGGGGGCATGATGGGCCCTCTGCTCAGAGAGCCGGGTTGCCTCGGCCCAGCCTACCTGGCAGGGCTGTTGTGAGGAGAAGGGTGAGTGGGCGGGAGTGGCTGCCAGCGAGCACCTTCAAGGGGAGGGTTGGGGCAAACGCAGAAGGAGGAAGGGGGGAGCCAGAAGGGGGGCAGGGGCCCTCTTGCTGGCCCGGGCGTGGAGAGGCCCCCGCAGCGCGGAGGATGGAAGCGGAAGTGGAAACTCGTCCGGGGGTCAGTTTGTTGCCATGAGGGAGGGTAACCTGGGTTGTGCCTCACCCCCCCACACCTTTGAGAGCACCTCCCCATTCCTGCAAGCCGGTGTGTGCTTTGCCCTGGCCCCTGGGCAAAAGAGGCCCTGTCCCCAGCTGGCCCCTGGTCCTGCCTGGGGTGCCTGAGCGCGCCCGCTGGGTTGCTCCCCTCCATTTGGGGGCGAGGTCTGTCCTCAGGCCACGCAGCTCGCCTGGGAGCAGCCTTCCGCGGCCCCTGCGAGGCGAACCAAAGAGCCGCTTTGCACCCCTCCCGGGCCTCTTCTGGCTTCGGCAAACGGGAAACACTTTCAGCCCGTCAAGTGGGGCTCACCCAGCACCCTCGGGGGCCAGCATCTTCAAGTGGGGCTCACCCAGCACCCTCGGGGGCTGCCGCCACCACCTCCCTCCCTCCCACCACAGCGGAGCTGTCGAGCGCGGGCCGCAGAGCGCTTCCCCCCTTGCACCACGCCTGGGCGCTCTGCGGCTGTTGTGGGGGGCGAGGCCTGGCGGGCCGCCACGTCCCTCAGGCAGGGTGGCCGCTTGGGCCACGCAGGGCCTGCCGCGACCTGCGTGTCTCAGCCCGGGACGGGACGGAGCCGGGGGAGCCCTGTGCCGGGAGGGCCGCCCGAGGCACAGAGACCCGCGAACGAGCCTCCAGCCGCCCCGGCGCAGGCAGCCCTTCCTTCGCTCTCCCGCCGCGTCGCCCGGCTTTGCTCCCTGGCCCCGTCGTCTCGCTCCGTGGCTTCCGCGCACGTGTGCCAGGTGCTGCCGCGGCGTCCCCGCCTGGCCGGAGGGGCGGTTCTGGCCGTGCCAAGGCAGCCGCGTCTTGGGATCTCCGCCCAGCTGGACCTGCAGCAGCGTCACTGGCATCTTGGGCTCGGCCTCCAACCTGCTTCTGCTTGCTGAAGCCCCTTCCCTGCCCGGCACCCGCCAGCTCTGTTGGACTGCAGCTCCCATCGTCCCCACCCAGGCCCTTCTGAGTCCCTCGGAGCAGTTGCACAGAAAGGGCTGAGGAAGGGACCTGGCCGCTTCCCTCATGACCGCTTCTCCCAGGGACCCCATGGGGCAGTTTAAGCTGGAGAAGAGCGACTGGACCGGAATCGTGCTGCCTGCTCCGCGCCTGGGCGTCTGGAGAGGGGCTCCTTTCCACGGTGAGACTGAAGAGCCACGGAAACGGCTAGCCAGGCAGAGAGATGTGGCAAAGGGGCCAACCGGCGCCATGGTTGTCCACAGCGCCGTCTTCCGGGAAGCGGGCCTCCTCATCCCCGGGCACCCCCCGTGCTCTGGCGCTCTTCTTGGCGCTTCCCTCTGCCCTGCCTTTGTGCTCTTCCCACAAGGGCAGCCGCCTGGGGATGCTTCTGGGTTTAGCGCTCCCCCCCACCCCACAGGAAGAGCTGCTTTGGCCAGGGGTTTGTTGGCGACATACAGGTATGTGAGGGGATGTCACATGGAGGTGGGAAGAGCCCTGTTCTCCCCTGCAGAGGAAGGGAGGATGCGCTCCAATGGAGCAAAGTTCAGGGAACCCAGGCTCCATTTGGATGCCAGGAAGCACTTCCTGACAGTCAGGACCCCGAGGGTGTGGAATGGGCTTCCACGGGGGGTGGTTGAGGACCCATCGAGGAGGGTGTTCAAAAATAGGCTGGAGATGCACATGGTGGGCATGTCGTGAGTGGAGCCGGCTGGTGCCGGAGGTCAGACTAGATGGCTAGGAGGCCCCTTCTGACTCGCTCTGTTTCTACGTTTCTAAATGGCGATGCCGCCAAACAAGCCAAGGGCCGCTTCGTTTGAGCAGAAGGGCGAAACGGGCAGCAGCGTGCTTGGCTGGAGGAGTTGTCCTCCAGGGACTCTAGCTTGGGCATTCAGGGCTTGAAGGCACCCCACTCTGCGCACACGTGTGTGCGAGCGAGTGCATGTACACCCGCAGCCTGGCAGCTGCCCAGACTGTTCCAGGATGGGCCACATCGGAGATCACAGGAGCTGTGCATCAGCCTGAGCACTGCAGGTCCCGCAGGGCAGGATACTGTTGAAAAATGGGGCGTGGAGGCAACACACACACACACACACACACACACACACACAGAGAGAGAGAGAGAGAGAGAGAGAGAGAGAGAGAGAGAGAGAGAGAGAGAGAGAGAGAGAGAGGCTGATGCTCAAAGGCGCACTGCTGCTGGAGCTGGAGCACCACCGCCCATCCTTGGGGGGTTAAATATTTTTTGGTTGGTCTTGGTGGCCAGCAAAGGTTACAGTGGCCACCAAAGCAATGAAGTGGTAAAGCAGTGCTGCAGAAGTTTTTCCTCTCAGTTTCTCATTTTTAAGGTCTAGGCTCACACTGCCCCGGAAGTTCAGTCTTAAGTTTGGTTCATTCCAAATTCTGCATGAACACTCATAGTTTTTGTGCTCTTTTCTCCTAATATATGCAGTTTTGTATGCACCTTTGCCTAATAGCATGCTGGTTGCAAGTAACCTTGCATTTTAAACATTATTTCCCTATTACAATGTATTTAAATCTGTGATTTTTACTGGAGAACTCCACTGAAACAACTCAGAAAAAAGCAAGTGAGCGATGAACACATTTCCCTCCCGTTGGAGGCCGGGTAGTTGCTAGGCTCACAAAAGAGTCAGGGCCTGGAACAATAGGACACAAATCGACAAAATTTTGATCTAAATATGCCAGTTTAAAAATAATCATAGAAACATAGAGCTGGAAGGGGCCAAGAAGGCCGTCGGGGTCCAAGCCATGGCTGCTGCACCGCCATCAGTTGAAGTTTCCGCACCATTTACACCACCCCTGTTATTCTGTTATTTGAATTTCACGGAGGCAAAGGCAGCTGATTTATCTGCATGCAAGATATTCTCAGAGCATCTCCAAGCAATGGAATTTCCCCTTCTCAGCTTCATTTCTGTGCGGGGGAAGAGTCTTGGGGAAGCGTCTGCTGCAAAATGGGGGCAGGGAGTCAGCCCTCCCCTCCCCCAAACTGCCCTCTGCAGAGAGAGCCAAGAGGAAGGTGCCCGTTGGCCCGGGATGCTCACGGTCCTGTCGAGCGGATCCAGGAGCGCGAGGAGGAGGCCGAGGCCCGGCTCTGGCCCTGCCCGGAGACCTGAGGGAGGCGGCAGGTTCTCCCCTGCCTTTGCCCTGCACCGTGGCGGCAGAGTGATGTTCCCCCTCTTGCCCTGGTCCCAGGCCCAGGAGGGGCAGGCCGCGGCTGGGGGCGGTGGCTCCCCGGTGGCGTCCACGCTCGGCCTGCGGGAGCCCCTATGCGCTCTGTGTGGGGCTGCCTTTGAAAAGCGTCCAGAAACCTCAACTGATCCACAGAAGGGCAGTGCAGCCGCTAATGTTCAGGACGGCATGCGGCACGGGGAGCGTGTTCGAGCGGACACCTCACGCCCCTCCTCTTCCAGCGCTGACTCCAAGCGCTGATGCTAACGAGCATTCAAGGCCCCAGATCGCTTGGGGCCAGGCTGGTACCTGTAGGTCCTTGCCCAGACCCTGAAGTCTATTTTGGGGGCCCTACTCCAGGAGCCCCTTTCCTGGCCACCAGGAGGAAGGACTTTTCCGTTGTGGCACCTGGCGGAATGAGCTCCCCAAAAGGTGTGCTTGGCACCTGCTTTGCATTTTCTGTGCCAGGTGAAGAGCTTTCTGTTTCCCAAGTAGTTTAGCAGTTTAACTTTTAAACTTTATCGCATTTTCTTCTGCACCGCGGCTCTGCTCCCCTCCCACGCCGGTTCCGTTGCAATAGCTGTTGTGGTTGGGTGTTTTAAATTGTTGCTTGTTTGCGCGCTTTGTTGTGTTTTACTTTGGTAATGGCCCAGAGAGCCTTGTCTGTTGGGCAGTGTAAAAATGCCACAGAGAAGTAAACAGAGCCGCTGCCCAGCGGGGCCGCGGCTGCTCCCCGAAGGAACAGACCGGGCCGTGCAGCTGGCAAGTCCTCGGCTGGGGACTCCTCAGCAGAGCCCTCCCCTCCCCTGCAGTATTTTCGGGCCGCAAACTGAGTGACACACACGCACGTCCTGTGGCATTGATTGTCTCCCTTCCTTCCCCTTTGGCAAGCCAGGGTGGGACGGTCCAGTGGGCCTTGGCAAAGCCGCCTGTTTTGTCGCCGGGACTCGTCTGGGGGGAGACCTGCCGCACTCAGCACTGGGGAGGAGGGCCGGGCGCTCAGGAGCCGCTCCGCATGCCGATGAGGGGCTGGCTCAGGCTCCCGTGCGGGCCCCCTGTGGGGCAGAGATTAAGGGCCCTTCGAGGCCCTTCGGGGGCGCCCAGCTTCAGAGCGAGGGCCTCTAGTGCGCCCCGTTCCGACCAGCATCGGGGGCAATAGAGGAGCCTTCCCAGCCCTGGCCGGGGATGAGGGGAGCGGTGCTGCAGCCCAGCGCCGTGGGGTGCACACCGAGACGAGCTGGGGCTGCGCCAGGCTTGCCGTGCGTCTCCCCGAATGAGGCCACCGAGGCAGCCCGCGCTCCAGCAGCAGCGCCACGCGGGCGTGAAGGGCTCCCGCAGGTGCGGGGTGGGCGCGAGAGTCGGTGCCCGGAGGGCCTTCCCAGGGTGGCATTCAGCAAGGGGGGCCACCCTGGAGGAGCCCTTTCCTCGCCAGGCCGACCCCGCTCCCCGTCTGGGCTGCTCGACTGGGGGCCTGCAGGCCCCTCCGCCGGGTGGCGCCGGCCAGGGCTTTGCTGGGACGCCTCGGAGGGCTCCCGCACGGCTCCCTTGCCAGGCGTCGGGCGGCTTTCGTGCAGTGGGAAGGAGACCGTTCCGGGCGAGCGCCGCCCTGGGGAGGCTGGCGCAGGGCCAGGAGGCAGGCGGCCCGGCTCTCGGCTCAGCAAGGGGGCCGAGTGGACGCTGCCTGCCGTCTGCCAGCCCTTTCCTTCCTGTTTCTGGTCTGGGCGGTGGAGCTGCCCGCCTGCCGGGTTTGTCGCAAAGGTTTTGTGGGATTTGTGACAGCAGAAGCAGAGCTGCCCGTTCTCTTGGGTTTGCCTGCGTAAATGAGGGCGTTGCGTAACTGAGGTGCACCTGAAGTGGGAGCACTTCATCAAACCGTCTGCAGCGCTGTATTAAATGCAAACATGGTTTGCTGCTAGGCAGGATTTGGCCTGGACATTTCCATGATGGTGAGGAGGAGGAGGAGGAGGAGGAAGGTGTATCTACTTCCTTTCTACACTGCCCAAGGTTGAAGTTCTCTGGGTGGCTCACAACAGTATATAAAAATAATGCAGTGCAATATAATAAAGCACCATAAAATCATACCAAAGAAGCATTTTAAAAAATGGAACGGCAAAAATGAACAATGGAGAATCACTTTGTAAAGGAGACCTGTCTGGCGTCGGTCGTCCCTGCCAGCCCCGGGGAACCAGCTGCAGCCTCAAAAGCCTCAGCGTAAAGGGCCATCTTGACCTGGTGGTCGCGCCAACAGTTGGGGGCCTTGCCGAGAACGCCCCCCCCCCTTGTGGCCACCTTCTGAGCCTCTCCCGGGGCTGGCACTCCGGGCCAGGCTCCAGATCTTGAGTCTCGCAGATGTGGAGAGAGCAGCTGGGAGAGGCGCTCCGCCATGGATTGTGGCCCAGGGCCCCGTCGGGCTTTATGGTGAAAAGCGGCGCCTTGAATTGGGCCCAGAAGCGTCGGAGCAGGCCAGGGATCCTGCGGACCCGGAGCTCTTGGCAAGGCTTTCCGGAGGCTCCCTGCTCTGCGCTGATTAATGAACAATAGCAAAAGTGGTCCCCATTCCGCTTCATTCCTTGGCTGCCGTTTTATGCTGCTTTTCAAACAAATTTTTTTCCCAGCATGGCTCCCAGAAATGAGGAGCGGGGGGAGAGGCCGAGCGTCCGGGTTTACCAGCCATCATGACAAGATGCAGGAGGGAAGGGGTGTGCGGGGCGAAGGACCGGTGCTGGGTCTCCCGGCTGACGGCAGATACTGGAACGCGTCTCCCTTCGGCTTCCAGCGCAAGGGCACGAGGAGCCCGCTTCAGAGGAGCAGCTGCCCTTCGGCCCGCGGCACCCTCCAGCTTCAGGTGCCCTCCGTCTGCTACAGACACTCGAAGGGGGTGTTTTAACATGCCGACAAGGCGCGCTGGACTCGGGAAGGGAACCAGGAAGGCAGCCGGTTCAGCCCGGCGGAGTTTGGGCCTGGGCTTGACTTTGGGGGTTTGGAATAGATTCAAAGGGGAAAGAGTCACTTTTCCCGTCGATGCAGCAGCTTGTCATCCCCAAATATTTGGAGGGACTGCTCCCCAGAACAGAGACAACCCATTCTCAATATCATACATGCTTTGGTATTAAACTAGGTTTGCATTGACTTCCTATATTTAAATACATTTATCAGTCAATAATCTCTGCTTTTGTTTAAACTTACATATATTTCATATCAAGCATTGCCTCTAAAATTTATCTCCGGAGGGAGCCCCTGAGCTTATCCTGGAAAGAAATCCATTTGGAGGGAGATTGCAAAAGCACATGACTTGGTTAAAGCTATTAAATTGTTTGAGTCCTGTTCTCCTTAATCAGCCATTAAGCTGACTTGCAAGTATTTCTAGACGACCAGAGCACTGGAGATCGACAATTTCTCTGCATCAAATGTTGGCGCTGTCACATTTGTCTTAGAGTTTCCTACCCCAAATCTCACAGCTAAAGTAAATTGTACTTGGGCGTGTTTGTGTGTTATGTACACAGAGTTGCTCACTCATGCGGTCTTTCCGCTCCGTCTTCTCTGATGTGGCTTAGCAAAGAAGCAGTTTGCCAAATCCAAGCACTTATCAAGTGCAGCGGAGGAAAGATTGGGAAATCCTGCCGGCCGTGCCCTCGGCGTGGCCGGACGGGCTCCCCAGCCCAGCCGTGTGCGGATGCAGGAGGACGGGGCCGGCACTCGCTCTCTGGCTGCCGCACGGGAGGCGCTGGCCAAGCACGGCCCCCTGGCAGCCCTGCCGTCAGCGGCCCGTGGGGCTCCTCTGCCCCGACCGCCCTGGGCACCCTTTTCTGCGGCGGCACAGGGAGCAACGAGCGCCACCCTTCCCCGGTCCAGGCTGCGCTTCCCGCCGCACTGCAGGTAACGCCTTCCAGTCTGTCCAGAGAAGAGAGGGGCACAGGCCCCGCCACCCTTCCAGCCAGGGGTGGGGGTGGGAGGCTGCCCAGAACGGCATGTGGGGTCCACACTGGGCCTCGGCCGGAGGTGGCGGGGGTCCTTCAAGCCCTCCCTCCCCTCCTGCGGGCTCTTCGGCATCCCCATCGCCTGACGGTCGGCCACCAGCCACCTGCGCGTGGTGGAGCCCAGGTGTGTCCCGCTCGCCGTGGCCGCTGCCCTGCCATTCCGCAGGAGGGGGCTTTGAAGGAGCCCCCCATGGCCGAGCAGCGTTCAGGGGCTGCAGAGGCTTTCGGCTGAATGTGCCACTTCCTTCCACACGAGGAAGGCACTCTGTTTTTTCGTGAAGTTCGGTAGCCATAGTACAAATCCAGGAATTGATTTTGGGGGTATATCTTTGTTAACTTGATTTAAAGTGCCTATTCTCTTGTAATAGACCTTCGAAACAATAGGGAACCTGACTTATTATATTTTTCAATTGGCAGGGGTGTTCGTAGCTGAGTATTTATAATTTTGGAGGGATTTTTTAATAATGCAGTTCAATAGAATAAGTGTAAAACTGTATTGATTTTACAGTGTAATTTATGCATATGCATAGACTTGCACTTAAGCCAATCAATATCTGTTATTAATGGTGTCTGAGATAATTTTTATGTTTCTGTCTCCGAAAAGATTTTGTGGTTGGCTTCCACTGCGTGATTATTGATGAGAAGATAGAATTTAGTTTGCAAATTCAATGTTTCAGGCACCAGGGGGAAACACTTAGCAACCTGTGAGTCACTAAAGCAGTAGCAGGTTTCTTCCCTTGTTCAGAAAAGTTACCTGCAGTCCAGCATCAAGGAGAATCAGTGCTCTTTGTTAGCGTTCGCTTTTGTTTCCTCTGATGGACCCAGTGGGCAAAATGGCAGCTGTGGGAACACTGGGGAAAGCGGCTGTGCCATTCTGGAATTCTTGGCTCTGAGGAAAGCAGAAGTCAAATCTAGCCTGCCCTGGCTTTAGGAAAGCTAATTTTAATACACTCAGAACAATGATAAGCAAGCACTTGTGGGAAGTGACTGTAATGAGAAAAGGAGTCCAAGATGGGAGGGAATTTTAAAGAAAGCAAATTCTAAAGTCACATTTACAAACAATTCCAACAAGGGAAAAGGGTGGAAGACGACAAAAGAAGCCCATGTGGCTTCACGGAAAGCTCACAGATGATCTGAAAACAAAACAGGGCCCCTCGTGTAGGAAGTGGAAGGAAGGCCAGACTCCGAGGGAGGACTGCGAGCAGACAGCACGGAACTGGGGAGGCGTCAGGAAGGCCAAAGCTGGGGATGAACTGAGGCCGGCGAGGGATGCCAGAAGCAACCAAAACGTCCCCTTCTTCTGATACGTCCAAGTAAAAGACAGAGGAAAGGAACGGGTTCAGTTAGTCAGTGTGGATGGCGGAACAAGAATAAATAACAAGGAAAAGGCAGAAGCGCTCCGTTCCTATGTTGGCTCAGTCTTCTCCCCAAAGGAGAGCTGTGACCTTCCTGAAGAAGGGGAAGAAGTACAAGCTGAAGGACAGGGTGGCAGCTCCGGATTGGCAGGCAGATGGTCCAGGATTGGGTTGAATGAGTTCGGATCTCCAGGGCCCAGTGAACTCCTTCCTGGGGTCATAGAGGGGCGGGCAGAAGAGCTCTCCGGACCACTGCCCGGCATCATGGAGGACAGGAGAAGTGCCAGGTGGCTGGAGGAGGATCGATGTCCTCCCTGTCTTGAAGAGATGAAAATGCGACGGACCTGGGGCTGCAGACAAGGGAATCCCTGGGGAAATTCTGGAGCAGATTATAAGGCAGTAAGTCTGCAAACAATGCAGTGATTACTGGAAGCCAACATGGATTCCTCAAGGACAAATCCCGCTAAACTAATCTGATTTCATTTTCTGATTGGGTACCCTCCCTGGGGGACTGTGGGAATGCTGCGAACATAATCTATCTTGACTTCAGCAAAGCTTTTGATATCCCGATTAGCAAGCGAGCTAAAAGTTGGCCCAGTGGAACTTCAATTAGGTGGATCCACAGTTGTCTACAGAATTGGACTCAAAGAGCACTCGTCAACGGTGCCTTCTCAAGATGGGGGGAGGAAATAAGTGGAGCGCCATGGGGTCCAGTCCTGGCCCCAGCACTCTTCAACGTTTTCATTAATGACTCAGGTGAGGAAGTGCAGGGGACAATCCTCAGATTTGTAGATGACGCAAAACTGGGTAGAATAGCTACTGCTCTGGAAGACAGAAAGAAGGGTCAAGGTGACGGGTGAAGATTCAGGGAGGCAGGAGCGCTGGGTTGAAAACCACAGAATGAAATTCAGAGGCAAGTCCTGCACCTAGGAAAAGGAACCCAAAGAGGGGGAACACTTGGCTCAACAACACTGCGAGTGAGAAGGCTCTTGGAACAGCTCACAAGCTGAACGAGTCGACAGTGTGATGGGGCTGCGAAAAGGGCAGGTGCTTCTTTTAGGCTGCACAAGTGGAAGCGACACTTCCAAACCCCACGGTGCCAGCTCCTCTTTCCTCGACGCTGGTTGGGCCTCCTCTGGAATCCTGGGTCCACTTCTGGGCATGGCAGTTGAAGGGAGATGCAGAGAAACAGGATGTTTCCAAGAGCAGAGCCACAAGGATGATCCGGGGGCTGGAGACCAAGCCCCGTGAGGAGAGATTGGCAGAACCAGGCATGTTTGGCCTCGAGATGAAAAGGCTGAGGGGAGATGGTGTCCTTGAGGGGTGATCCGTCCATCTGCCGGTCCTTCAGGCTGTCCCAAAAGGAAGGGAGGGCAGGATCTTTTCCCAGACATCCCGGAGTGCAGGACACGGAATTGGGGGCTCAAGTTGCAGGGGGCCACCTTCCGGCTAGATATCAGGAAGAACTTCCTGACCCTCTGAGCAGGACGACAATGGAGCCTGTGCCCCAGGGAGGTGGGGGGCTCTCCCACGCTGGAGGCGCTCAGGAAGCAACTGGGCAGCCCTCTGAGCGGATGCTTCAACTGGGAGCCCTGCGCCTGCCTGGGGGCCTTCCGGGGGCCTTCCAGCCCTGCTGCTCCGACTTGCTCTTGCCAGGCTCTGGTGGCTCGTGGCGGCCAGCCCTGCAGAGATTCTGCGCTTGCCACCGCAAGTGTGAATGCCCCTTCCCAGGGCCGCCACCAGGCCCCGGTGTGGCTGCGCTGGCCGAGGCAGGGGCTCGCTCTGCTCAGGACCCTGCCGCTCAGGAGCGCACGGGCTGGCGCTGGGGCTTTGCGGGAAGGCCCGGGCAGAGGGCCGTTGCTCTGCACGCACAGCAACCTGCAGTGAGTCTCTGGCACGGCGTGTTCAAGGCGGGCCAGGTGGGGGGCTTGGGAGGGCTGCTGGAGCTGCTCGGAGGGCAGGGCTGTGTGCTGCTCCCCTCCCTCCTGCCTCAAACTCGAGGCAGCCCTTTGGAGTGTAGCTCTTTCACTGGAATTCGACAGATCGCAGAACAGCGTGGGCTCCAAATAACCTGCCGAAGATGGAGAGAGAGGCCTCTGCTCATGAAAAGAGCTGAACGCAAACTGGAACCTCCCCCGAGCAGCTCCTGCCTCCCCCCGGGGGCCTCTCTCCTCTGCAGAGCGAGATGGCGAGAGCCACAGGGCCCCTCGCGGAGCAGCTCAGCTCTCCCGATGCCGCCTCCCCGGGCCAAGGACGGTGTCCCGCAGACGCTCCCCCCCCCCCCCCTTCCATCCCTTCCAGAGCAGGTTCCTTCCCTGCCCGAGCCGCCTCACGAGGCCACCTCGACCCACCGAGCCTTCCCACGCAGCTGCTCCTGCGCCGCCTCCTGCCCGCCCGAGTCCGACCGCGAGGCACGCGAGCAGCCTGCAGGGAGCAACAGTCGGCCCCGCGCTCTCCGGGACGGCCCCGGCCAGCGCAGGGGGTTGAAATCCCCTTGGCCGGAGGGCCGCAGCAACGCCGGGGAGCTTCTGGGCCGCGGCAAGTGGCCAGCAGAGCCAGCGACACATGGGCCGGCCAGAAGCTCCCCCGCTGGCGCACAGCTCCCAGCAGAGCACGGCAGCCTTTCAGAGCGGGGCTGGGGAGCCACGGCACGGTGGCGGCCGGGGAGCAGCAGGCGGGCAGGGGAAGGGCGAGGCCGGCCAGCGGCTGGACCCATGGCATGCCGTGGGGCCTGTGAGTCCCGCGAGCTCATGCTAAAACGCCCCCGGCATTTGAGGCGCAGCAGAAGAGGCGCCCGGTCTAGTTTGGCGGCATCAGAGCAGGCCGGTTGCGAGCACCACACTAAGCGTGGGTCACTGCGTTTCACAGCTCGGTATTTTTAAAAACTCGCAACTCTTTAAAAGTGTGAAAAGGGACTCCCAGGGGAGCGTGCACAGCTCTGTGCATGTCGGCCCTGGCGCTCCATCTGCCGAGAATCGCAGCATTGTTTATTCATGGAGCGTGAGAGTTCAGGAAGGGTTGCCGCGCGGGGCGTGATTTGGGGCTGGGCCGAAATGCGCACGCCGGGGGGCCTGCGTGGCCAGACATAAGCGGCACTTACGGGGCGTGCAAGAAGGTTTCTGCTTTTTTCACAAGGAGAATGGAAACATGCTCCTTGTTAATGAAATCTGCGTGAAGCGCAAGCGCATTGTGGTTTCGCCAAGCATTGGTTGCAGCCGGGGAGTGAGTCCGTGCAGCGCATTGAGTCACCGTGGCTTCGAGAGAGAGTGTCTTGGCGCGCTGCCCAGACCCGGGACGGTGCGGGGCTTGAGCTTGGCTTATCAGGCACCTGAGAAGCCCTGCCCTGCTGCAGGTTGCATACTGTACTATATTCCGTGCGAGAGGTAGTGGGTTGCACTTGTCATGAGCAGAGCCGGCTGCAGGAGGGTCAGACTAGATGGCCCAGGAGCCCCTTCTGGCTCGCTCAGTTTCTGTGTCTCCATACGTGGCAGGCGGCTGGATGTCAGTCTGCCCGCCCCGCGCCTGCCCGTGTCACGACAGTGCTGGGGGCAGCGGCTGCCTGCAGTGGGCTCGGCTCCGGGTTCCGTGGCTTTCCTTGCACAGGCCGGGGCCGGGTGGCTGCCCGGCTTCTCCACGCACAAACCGCCTCGCAGCGGGGGGGCTTCCGGGAGTGCGGGGGGCTCTCCAGGGCCCTCTGGGACCGCTGCTGTGAGGCAGGCGGGCAGAGGACTGGCCTGGACGGCTCCCCCGCCGGCCCAGTGCAGCTGCTCCGCCATCCGGGCCTCACCTTTCCCAGGCCCTTCTGTTCCCTTGGCCGCCCCGCTGACCGGACCCCCCACTCCCACCCATCTGCCTGCAGCGTTTGACCCAGCCTCCCCCCTCCCCCCCAGTCCACGGGAAAGCTGAACTGCGCCGGGACGGGCCAAAACGAGCGCGATTTATTGCCGCCGGAGACCTGAGGACTGTTTAGGGCCGGCCGAGTGATGGCGTCCCCCCCCGGCTGAGAACCAGCGCACGGCGCATTAGCAGTTTGGTGTTAACAGCCAAGTTCTTCATGGCGGCGAGAGAGTCCCTCAGCCGGGCCGGGTAATGGCGCGCTTACGGCTGATTGCTGCGGGGGAGTCCAGATTCCCCGGGAAGACAGTCTTTATTTGCTTTATATTAGTGTTTCTTAACCTGAGCGATTCCTCCCGGAGGGGCCGGGGAACTCTCCTAGCAGATCTGAAATGTGAGCAAGATGAAAAGGGCAACCAGAGGAGAGGAAGGGAGTGTGAAGGAGCGATTTGCCGAGAAAGTGCCTTGCCGCGCTGGAAGGAGCCTCTCCTGACACGCGGACCCCCCAGCGCTGCCCCTGCCCCACGTGCCGCACATGTGCCGGCTCTCCCCGTGGCCGCCGCCCGGGACGGAACATGTGCCCGTAAGCCTCTCACTCCCGCTGGATGACCACCCCATCCCATTGCACAGAGCGGGGGGCTGAGGCTGGGGGCACGCCGGAAGGGTTGTCCTGAGGGCACCATGCTCTGAGCGGGAGGCCCGCAGTGGGCTTTCTGGGATGCAGCCGCGGCTTCACGTGTCCGTGGTGGAGGCAGTGGCTGTGTGCTCAGGCCGCCTCCAGCTTAGCGTGCCCCCCGGAATGAAAGCCTTCCGAAAGGACGCGGCCCTCCAGAGCCGCCACGGCTGTGGCTTCCTGCTGGTCTCCAGGCTGCCCCTGGTTCAGTCAGGTTGCAGGTTGTAAAAAGTGAAGGCGAAGGAGTCCCCGTGGATTTTACTCCGCTCGGCTCATGGGGGCAGTGCTCTTCTCTGTTTCTAAGGCCGTGAGCCAGCGCCATCTGAAGATGGTCCTGCGTCACGTGGCCAGCATGATGCCACGGAGCGCCATCACCTTCCCACCAAGGTGGCACCTATCTATTTACTCGCATGATGCGCTTTCGAACTGCTAGGCCGGCTGGGAGCCGGGGAGCTCAGTCCCTCTGGCAGAGGCTGGGCTCGAACCGCTGGAGTGCCGACCAGTTTTGGCCAACGGTTCCCACGTCAGGCAGTTCACTGGTAAAAAGCCCAGTGCAGCCAGAGCACACGGGGGGGGGGGGCACCCCATCGCCAGTGCCTGCGCACCCGAAGCTCCCCCAGCCCTCTGCAGAGAAACTGTGGCTGCCTCCCACGGGACGTGGCTCCTCCATGGTGTGAGCGCCCAGTGGGTTGCCCGGTGGAAAAAGTGACCGGCAGACGGCCAGCGTCTTCCGCAGTCGACGCCACGGGGAAGAGGGGCTCGGAGGGCCAGGGACCCACTGCTGTGCAGAGAGGTGCACAATAGCAGGGCTCACGAGCGGAAGCCGCAGGAGGTGCGGGAAGGGCGTCTTCCGTGGGCTCGCGCTGGACCTCGCCCTCCTGGGCGCCCCATCCCGTCCCGCCGCAGGTGTTTCTCTGGGATGCTTTTTATTGGCGCTCGAGGCGAGCGAGGTGCTCTGCAAGATCAGAGTGTCGAGTGTCACGATCTATAATGCAGGGACGTAAAAGCGCAGCTTCCAACCGGTAAAGCCACAGTCACGGCATAAAAAATGACCCAGGAGCTGCTTCGACTCATTTATGAAGCGCTCTGGACTATTCCGCTTTGGAAGGCCTGCTGAAAAAGTAGCCCAAGAAGGAGCCGGCGCGCATGTCATGCAGGGCATTCTGCAGAGACGGGGCCACCGCGGGAAAGGACCCGTCGCCCAAAGGATGTTATTTCATCGGCATTTGTCTGCTGCAGCTGCCCCACACCCAAGATGCGGAAACGAAGGAGCCCCACAAGTAAACGCAGAGGCGAGAGACCCAAACAGCACGGGCTGCCGAAAAGGTCTGGAAACGCAGCTTTCAAGGGGGCAAGGATTACCCCAGGACCCCCCCCCCCCCCCCGGCTGGGCAACCCAGAAGGCTTTGGCGTGGCCAAGAGGGCTGGGCGGATCCGCAACAGGACCGGGAGCCCCTGGCCACCCGCCGGACCGCGTCATGCGCCAAGGCTGTGGCTCCAGCCCCTTCTAGAGGAGTGGGGCGGGGGTCTCAGCCCTTCACATTATCGGGCCGCCTTGCTGAGGCCCACGTGGCTGCATCCGCCTCCGACTCGGTCAAAGCTGCCGCGCCGCATCAGGACGGACATGCCTGCTTATGCCTCCCAAGAGTTTGACAACACCCACAATGAGGGTTTCTGTGGCCCTTTCGGCACATCGCGAGCGCTGCCTTCACATGGTGCCCGCAGCCCGTAGGGCAGGGACAGGCAAGCGTCCCTCCCCCGCCCCCGTGTGGCCGGGAGGGGTCGGCGGAGGGGGCAGCTTGCCCGGTGAGCTCCCGGGGGAGCAGTGTTCGATCCCCGGCCTTCCTGCATTGCGGGTCCGGTCGGGAGCCACGGCGATGGGCGGCTCGGGCGGCAGGTTTGGGGCAGAGCCCTGGGCCAGAGCGGCTTTCCCTTTGCAGATGACGCTCGCGAAGGCTCCTGGCCCCGTCTCCCGCCCGAGGTCCCTGCGCAGGTCCCGGTGATGGACCGACTGGATTCTGCGTGAGTTCATCAGCGCTCGGCCATCATCTGCTCATTGATCTGCTCCTGCATCTTGCTCTTGTGCCGCGCGAAAGGGAGATCAATAACTCAGCAGAGCACCAGCGTTATTAATTCACAAACAAACAGGGCCGGGGCTGATGGGAAGCAGGAGGCGTGCCAGTGTTCCACGCCAGCGTGATTGCGGGTGGCCTTCGAGGCAGGTTTTACTTAGTGGATCAAGGCCGCCGGGGACAGCCTGCGGGAGGGGGAAGGCACTGGAGGTGGGAGGAGGGCCGGCGCAGGGGTGGGGGTCCCCAGGAAAGCCGGGCGGGCCTCTGGGAGACGGGCAGCCGGCAGCCAGCCTCGATGCAGCCCAGAGGCAAGCACGCGGAGCCCCCTCTCGCCCCCCGCCCCGGGGCCCTCGCATGCCCCACTCGGACAGGGCCCTTCCCACCTCCCCTTGCCCCACCGGGTGGCTGCCCCGGCCCACCTCCGTGCCGGGAGCGGCCTCCCTGCGCCTGCCTCCGGGGGAATCCCTGCAAAGAAGGCCTTGGAGGCCGGAAGAAGACCGGCTTTGGGAGGGCGTCCCCCTCACGGCACGGCTGCCAGGAGCCTCTGCCCCGCGCACGCTCCGGGTGCCCCTCCAGCAGCGGACGGACCGAGGGAAGGGGGTGCAGCAGGGGCGGC
Source organism: Varanus komodoensis (assembly GCF_004798865.1). Lineage (NCBI taxonomy): Eukaryota > Metazoa > Chordata > Lepidosauria > Squamata > Varanidae > Varanus > Varanus komodoensis. The sequence continues at coordinate 7,261,284 of NW_025335985.1, forward strand.
CGAAGGCAAAGGAGGAGTGCCCGCCACGCCGGCCCACGCCCCCCTCCAGACAACGGCGCGCGGCCCGATGCCGCCCTCCAGTGCAGGGCCGTGATCGTCCGGGGTCCCTCCAGGCAGCCCCCAGTGCCTCGAACTTCTAAAGGAGCCACCGGGAAGAGCAGAGCCGGCCAGGTTGCTCCCTGGTGAAGCAGGCGCGACCCGGGAGGCCCGCCTGGGAAGAGCTTCCTCCCTGTCAGAGCAACACGGCAGTGGGACCGGCTGCCCGGGGAGGTGGGGGGCTCTCCCGCACTGGAGGCATCCAAGGTGCAACCGGACAGCCCTCCGAGCGGGAGGGTGTAACGGGGTGTCCTGCAGCAGCAGGGGGTGGACCCAGCGGCCTTCTCGGCCCCTTCCGGCGCTACCATGCCAGGGTCCTCGGAGGCACGCGCCTTCTGGGTGGCCGAGTGGCTGAAGGAACTCCGCGGCCTCGACGGGGCTCTTCTCTTCTGTGTCCAGTGGAAGCAGTGGCCTTTGAAGCGTTCCACGGGGCCACCCGTAAGAACGGCGTACCGGGCTGCTGCTCAGTGCCTGCAGATCCGGGCCTCTCCCGCTGCGCTTGCCGGGAGCCGGCCAGACCCCGCAGGCCTGGGCCGGAGGATCTCCCAGCATTCCCCGGGGTGGAACCCAGAGCAGGAGGCGACCTGCGGCGCCAGCACTCCTTGGCCAGCGCGGGAATCCTGGGAGGTGCAGGGTCTGGGGTGGCACCTGAAGGCGCCTGGCTGGCTGCGCACGGAGCTGATGTCCAAGTTCGGATGAGATCATCTTGCAAGCAAGGAGGGATCTGGGCTACTCTGGTCCCGCAAGCTCAGGCGATTCAAAGTGGTTTCTGATGGGGCTGCTTGGGAAAGTTCCTTGGAACGGGTGAACATGAGGTCAGGAGCTGAGATTTCACGCCGAAGGAAAGGGAGTCTTGGCACAGAGTTCCTGAAAATCTCCATGGGATCTGGGCATGCGAGTTGCAGGCTACTCAGAAGTGAGGGGCAGGCCCTCTTTCCGTGCTCGGAGGACCCCTCCCACACACACGCGCTGGCTCGTCCTGCAGGACTGAGCGCTGGAGCTCAGTCTGGCCCGGAGCTGAGCTGCAGCTCCCATGGACCCTTCCAGGTGCCAGCTCCACGTGCTCCTCGGGAGGTGCAGTGAGGAGAGGAGCCTGGCCTGGAACCGGAGCCCTTGCTGCAGTCCAGGCAGCCGCGCAGGGTCCTGGGACCGGCACGCCGGATGGAGCCACGGAGCGGTAGGGGCAGAGAGGGAGAAGAGGCCCCCGGGGACTGGCGCTTCCCCTCTCGCCGTCTGTTCAGCTGGAACACATTGGCGGAAGGGGGACCACCTTCGCCTTCTCCGTCGTCTCCCGCCCCCTCTGCTCCCCTGGCCCCCGTGCACAGCTTGGGGCTCCACGTCGACCTGACCCAGCGCGGAGAGTGACGAGGGCCCCCTCCCGCTAAACCGGGACTGCCTGCAGCTCGGCCCCCCCGCCCCCCGGCACCGAGCTGCTTCCAGCACAGCGCTCGCCTCCGCCCGCAGGTGGCAGCGCCAGCGAAGCCACGGCCGGGCTCCGCCACTCAGCGGCATCCGGACGCTCGGCCTCGCCACGGACGCGCGTGTCGGCATGTCCCCACATTCCAGCTTTGAACGCAGCGTGTGATGCGTTTCTCCGTCCGTCCTGAAGAGCTTCGGGGAGGACCTGCCCTGCCGCTTTTGGCCTCTCTCCCCACATCTCTGAGGCCTGCTGGAAGGTGTGGGGTGTGGAGCCGGCGCAGCAGCAGCCCCACTGCAGGCAGCCTCGGCGTTGAAGGGAGGGCCAGGCCCGGCGTGGCGGAGGCGGCTTCGGCGGGGCGCCCAGGTGTGTGCATGGCAAGCACAGGGCGGGGGCCAGCCGGCCAGGGTGCGCGCCACACTCCGTGCGAGGGGCCGTGGCGCGCCGGGGCTGCTCCCGCCGGGGCTCCCGCTGGGCGCCACCGCTGCTCTCTTCCGCGTCCGGCTGGGTGCAGTGCAGGGGGCTCCCGGGGTTCGGCCCCAGGCATGGCCTTTCCCAAATGGTGCGGGCAAACGGCTGTTCCTCTTGGCTCCGTTAGCACCCCGTGCGCCGTGCGAGGCCTGGCCACTGAAGCACTGGAAAGGGTTCGTGCAAAGGGGGGGTGGGGTGGGTTTCATTCCCTTTCTGGGCCGGTCCAGGAATGACCGGGAACGTCTGAAAGTTGCGCAGAACCTCGCTGGGCCAGGTGCAAACTGGAGCCCTGTGCAACGGCCGGCAAAAATACCGGGGCCCGAGGCGTGCCAGCCGCCTGTTTTCACTTTCCGGACCTCAAGGAAGCGTGTCCGCCGTGACGGTGGCCCAAGCCCCGCGAGGGGGAGGCCTGGGCAGAGCTGGGGGGCCGCAAGACGCATGGAGTGGCCTTCAGGAGCAGCCCTGGATGGGGGCGGGGAGGGTGCTAGTGGCCCCCTTGCCCTCCGTGGCACCAAACCCGGGGCGGGGAGGGGCGATGGACTGGAGTGAGGAAAGGGGCAGCGGACGCGCTGAGGTCGAAAGGGACAGAGTGAGCCGTGCCCTCGGAGGACGTCGCTCGCTGGTCAGACGGCGAAAGCCTTGTAAGGTGGCCTCAGCGATTGTACAGAGATTAATTTTAAAATCTAGAAGAGCTCTTCCTAGGATTGGATGCCCCTCCACCCAAGCCTCAAAGAGTCATGTTTCTGCTGTAACTAGTTTACAAATGTTTAATTTGAAACATTAAAAATTGACAAACACAAGCACCCTGCTTTGGTAATAGAAACATAGAAACAGGGCGAGTCAGAAGGGTTCTCCTGGGCCATCTAGTCTGACCCCAGCTCCAGCCGGCTCTGCTCACGACATGCCCACCATGTGCATGTCCAGCCTGTCCTTGAACACCCTCACCGATGGGGCCTCAACCACCTCCTGGGGAAGCCCCTTCCACACCCTCGGGGTCCTGACTGTCAGGAAGTGCTTCCTGGCCTCCAAATTTAATGGCCAAAGCAAGTGCAGTTGATTCTTCCCATTGCAGGCCGAAAGGGGCGGCCTCTTGGCGAAAGTGACTTGCCGCGGCCCCGTGTTCGCCCGTGCAGGCGGCCGGAGGCGTCAGGCCGACCCCGGCTGAGCTGCCAGCAACTGCCGCGCGAGTGTCTGTGCAGCAGAGTCGGGCTCAGCCAGTCCTGCGCTCCCGTGGCGGCGGTGGCTCTGCTCGGCCCCGGCTGGAGCCGGTTTCACTGTGCCCGGCAGCGCTGCGCGTGGGACCGTGCGTGGCCCAGCTTTGCTCAGCAGCCTGCCACGGGGGAGAGGCTCTCGTCCGGCCCACGGGTCCCGAAAGCAAGGCACCGTGTACGGAGAGAAGGCACCCGCTCGCCTGTGTGTGTCGAGCGGTGCGTCAGCAACGGGTGCACCACTGCGCGCATGGGAGGGGAAAGGCAGGCAAGAGCGCACACGAAACGCTGCACGGGCTCTTCCCGAGGGGGGGGAACGGGGGCGGCAGGGCGTGCCTCGCGCCCCCGGGCCATCACCGTGCGGCACGGCCCCTCCGTGCTGCCGGGCCGAGTGCTGCAGGGCGGCTCTCTCGTCAGGGTGGCCCATCTGCTGGCCGCTGCTCTCGGTCGCCTCGCGTCCCGCACGAGCGCAAGCGGCACAGCCTGCCAGGCCTTGCTCCGGCGTGTGCTCCCGTCCCAGGGGATTCCCTGCTGAGGACCGTTTCCCGTGGCACCTTGTGCTCTGGGTCGGGCACGGGCGGCTTCTCGCTTGCCGCTTCCACGCCCACCGCCTCTGCTGCCCCGTCGTCTCGTCGCAGGCCTCGCGGAGCCGTTCCGTGTCCCAGCAACGCCACGACTTGGGGGCTTGCTAATTTTCCATTTCCCACCTGAAGGCACCTGCACCCCACCCTGCCCGTTCCTGCCGGGAGGGGGGGCAGCCTTGACCAGCCCTCCCCTGCTCACTGCCCCCCAGTCGTGGGCCTGCCGTGACGGGAATGCGGCCCAACACATTCAAGGGCCCGGGAAGAGTGGGGCAGGCCGGCTGAAGGGTCCGCCCAGCCCGGCGTGCCCACCCTGAGCCCACAGGGGGCCTGTGCACAGGACAGCGCGTGGGAACGGCACCCCGGGCTCCCCAGCAGCTGGCGGAGCGTGGCCTCCTGCCACGGGGGCTGCGAGCCCCGGCTGGGGAGCCGGTCCTGCACTTGCAGGCTGCAGCCAGCCCCGCAAAGGGTGCGTGGGGGACCCGCGTGAGCCGGGCTGCCCCGGATGTGGGCCCCGCCAGGCGTGGTGCGGACGAGCCTGCCGAGGAATGGTGTTGTCGGGGAGCAGTGCGCGGCCACTCGCTCGCGCCTCCGTCGCTGGCGTCCTTTGACCAAAAAGCATTTGATGTGTAAACAACTCGCACCGCAAAACAAGCCCGCTCTCTGTCGCTGGCCTGGATTGCTGCTGAGCTGAGCTGCCTTTGGATGGGCCGAAGCAGGCAGTTCCTCGCCCAGGCAAAGCTGCAGCCAGCAGGCCAAACCGTCGGGGAGTTTTGTTTCTGCTTTCTTGCCCTGGAACAGAACAAGGCCTTTCGTCACCCGGTTTATTGGACATGCAGCGGTTTCCAAAGCAGAACGTCAAACTCTACAGACCTCTGGAGTGGGCAAGGCGATGCGAAGCGGAGCGCACCCTTCCCTGGTCTCGGGGAGGACCGGGGAAAGTTCTCCGTCCCTCCTATCAGAGGAGCCCCTTTCTCTGTGCCCCGGTTCCGCTCTCAGCTGCGCCTCGGCCCCCGCCATGGATCGCCTTTGCCTCGTCGCTTTCCGGTGGCGTGGAGCGACTCACTGACCCGGCTCTTGGGTGGAAAGTGGCCGGGAGAGCTCATGGCGATCTCTCTGGGAAAGGGGGGGTGCCCGCTTGCGCCAGGGACAGGTGCTCTTGGAAGCTGCCATCACTGCCCGCGTGCCCACGGGCTGGACTGCGAGCATGGAGGTGGCGGGGGCCCTGCCTGTCCCTCCCCATCCCCCGTGGAAAGCTTCCCTTAGGAAGCCACAACCGTGACCTCGTGAGGGAAGCCCATGAGAGAGGAGGGATCTGCCAGAGGGTCCGGCCAGAGGGTGGGGCTGGGCTGCGACTGGGAACGTCCTGCAGGCTCGCCAGCCCGGGCCCCTGACCCCTCTAGGGGTCGGGCGCCTCCTGAGCAGCGGGATGGAGGCAGAACCAGCCCTCTCCCCTCCCGGCTGGCCCTCGCCGGCCGTTGGGAGCGTCCACGTCGCCCACAGGCCACCCGCCTGGCCGGCCTCCAGCGTGCGGGTCGGCAGCCAGAGGCGTGGGACACAGGTGAAGCTGAGCTGCTGGCACATCGGAAGGAATGGGCCCCCATAAGAGGCCCCCCCGGTAGTTTTTGGGGAGAACGCTGGCGCCCGTCGCGCGTGTGGCTGAGGGGTTCGTCCCCGGGAGCAGGCCGCCTGCTGGGGCCTGGGAGGGCTGGCCGCCCGGGGGAGCCAGATGCGGCGGCGCTTGGGCAGGTGCAGCCGCCGTGCACGGGGTGGGAAAGGCGTGCACGTCGCCCTGGAACGGGGGGGCCCAGCCGCGCCCGGAGTGGTTTTCACTGCACGAGGCGGGGGGATAAATGCTCCCCTCCCACCGTGTGGCCCTGCTGCGCCCGGGCATCTGCGCGGCTGCTGTTCTGTGGAGGCCAGTGGCCCTTTCCAAGCGCTCGCCAAGGGCTAAGGGTCGGGCTGCCTCGACGCGGCCCCCGGGCCAGAGTCAGTTGCGCATGAAGGGAGGCTGCCGTCCCACTCGTGTCCCGCTCAGGGGGCTTCTGTGGCAGCCCGTTGGCCCCTGAGCACACAGGGGGCTGGACCGGACGGCCCGGGGCTGGCCCAGCCTCCCTGTCAGGCCTTGGGCCTCCGACTGACGCTCCCTCCGGCTTGGGCCCCAGGGGCCAGGCTAGCACCAGGCCTTGCAGGTTTCCCCATCTCTTCAGTGCGGACGCTTTGCTGGCATCGCTGTACTGCTGCCAGATTCTGTGTTATCAGTATTTTATCTTACTGTTTTGCTGTAGGTTCATACTTGTGCTTTATCTGTTACCATCTGGCATTTTATGGTTTTCGTGGTTGTGAACCACCCAGAGAAGGTGAGCTGCTGGGAGCCTTGCAAGCAAACACACACACAAACCTTTGCAGGGAAGCTGATACGGGAGCCCACGGCCTGAGACTGTTCAGGACGCCCAAGCGCAGAGCTTGTTCCCCTGTAATGAGGTTTCTGATTCATGAATTACTTATCAGCAGTTGGCAAACAGACCTTTGCTGCCCTTCGGCGGTATTTGTGCCGGGCTCTGGAGCTGCTAACTTGGCTGACCTCCGAGACGGCCGTGTGCCCACGTGGCTGCCCACTCGCTGTCCTGGGCATCGCAGCGCTGGTTTGACTCACAGCCTGGCGAGAGAGCGAAGGTCAGTGCCAGGAGGCTGGCCTTCCCTTTCCGTCCGAATGCTTGCCCACCTGCTCCAGGAAGGAGAGGGCCCGCAGGAGCTGCCGCCTGAGCCATTCCAGCTCACCGGTGAGAACAACTGTGCGGCTGCACAGAGAAGCAGCGCCTGCTTGCTAACCCCATCCGCCTCCCGCTTTCCAGGCACGTGACCTTCCGTGCTCCTGGCAGCAGCCCAGCCTTCCACAGCTGTGGCCAAGACACACGTCCACACGCCAGTTCTCATGCATCGCACGCAGCACATACTCGAACACACAAAGGCACATGGCACAGACTTCTTCACGGTGCCAGTGCAAAATTTCGTCTTGAGGCTTTGAGCACTGCTGACTGGGAATGGCCAGGCCCATTTTCAGCTTCTCTGCCAGGCACGAGGCTGTTGCAGCCAGCAGATGAGAGGGTCTGCCCTTTCTCCATGGGGGGTGGCGGGGGGGGGGGTGAGAATGCAGCAGAAGCACTTGGCTGAGGGCAGGCCCCTGGGGACGCCCGCACCCATTGCTCCGGGGAAGTGCCCAGCCGGGGCAGCTGGCCTTCTCATCCCCCCAAGGACCTGGCCGTTCGGGGTCCCGTGTGGCATTCAGCTGCCAGTGGCACAGCTGGATTCTGCCCAAGTGGGTGGGGTTGGGCCTCGAATGCTCCGGGCCAGGAAGGACGGAAGAACTGCCGTTCCTGCGATGCTGTGCTGCTCTGGTTGTGCCACGGCCTCTGTTCGGGGCCAGCGCAGAGTTCGCAGCTTGGCCTCCGAGGGCCGGCCCCTGTCCTGGGGCTTCTTCCGAGAACGCTGGCTCAGGCGCCCAGCTGTTGGCTCCTCTGGTAAGTGCTTGGCCCCAGCCGGTGAGAGCGGAGGGTTGCTCAGGGGCCAATTTCCACGCTGCCGCTGCGGAAGGAGAGCTGGCCGGAACAGGTGGGCCAGCACTGCAGCCATGCCGGGCCGGGAGCGCCGCTGATGCTTGCTCGGCCTCTGGGTGCAGGCGGAAGCCAAGCTTGCGTGCCCCTTCCTGGCGTCACAAGCTGAGCTGCAGAAGGCCCGGGCTTTGGACCCCCCATCCAGGCAGCGTCCACGGAGAGAGAGACGCCATCCGTGCCTCGTGCCTGCCGCCTCGCGTGGGGCCGGCGCAATGGCTCGCCTTGCCCGACCACGCTGCAGGCCCCTGCAGCAAGCGAGTGAGGTGCTGGGCCAGCTCCTCGCCCCACAGCGCGCCCGCAGCAGATTGCGCGAACATGTGCCAGGTGCTCGGGCCGCTCAGTGCGCTCCGGGACTCGCAGCTCGCATGATTTCCCGTTCGCTAAGCCGGGCCCTGCTGCTGAAGCAAAACAGGTTTCTTGTGGAACTTGCAATCTCGAGCGCAGTGCGAGCTCTCCAGAGGACGGAAGTGTCCTTTTGGGTGGGGGGCTGAAAGGTGATTTATTCCCTCTCGGGGAAGCAGGATCCTTGCAGGAAGCCCCCCCCCCCCCGTTTTCCACGACGGCAACATTTGCCCCCTTCCGCCTTTCCTCCGTCCGCGCAATGCGCTTCCGTCCAGGCTACCCCGCAGCCTCGACCTGGGGCGACGCTTCATACCGCTGCGCTTCTGCCGCCGAAGCAGGCGAGGGAAGCAAGCTCACGTCTGCTTGCAGTCTGGGCGGGGGGCAGGGTGCCTGCCTCGGTGGCAGCTCCCCGAGAGCCCCGGCTGGCCCACTTGAGGGGGGAGGCGCTTCTGCGCACCTGACGCCAGGCCGCAAACGGGCCGTGCGCACACGGGGGAGCTGAGCAGGGGGGAGGGCAAAATTCCACCACACGTGGCCCTGGAGAGACGGTGCGTGGGCGCCTGTTTGTTCAAAGCGGGACCTGAGGCCCAGCCCTGCGTCGGCTTGTGTGAGTGTGAGCCCCGTCGCACTCGGGTGGGCGGCAGGTATAGCCTCACGCAGCCAGTAATGCGCAGCCGCAGGTTCCTTTGCTGCCTCGTTCCGCCTCGTCTTTGAGTCGCCCACATGCTTCAGTGGCTGATGGGAAGTTTTAAGTGAGTCAGCTTGGACAGTGTCTCTTTGCGGTGCTCGGATGACATGTCCCATTTGCCCCAGCCTTGCGACTCTGGATGATGGGCATGCAAAGTGCACCAAAGCATTTCCTGCTAGAGCTTGTATGATTTGGGGGATCACTGGTTTTGGGAAAAGGAAGCGTGCATAGAAGAAGGTTTGGCCGCATCGCAAAAAGGGTATTGGGAAGCTGGAGAAAGGGGCACAATGAACAGCCAAAACTGATTAAATGCTTAGAAGGAAGGAAAGGTTACGGGGGGGGGGGGGGGGGGGACCCTAGAAAAAAAAAAGGGCGAGGAAAGGGGGCAAGACAAAGGTGTGTAAAGTGGCACCTGTGAGAACCCAAAGCGCCGTCACATGTCGGGAGATGCAGGCCTGAAGCAGGACAGGCTTCTTCACGCGGCTGCGGAGCACATTTCTGCCCGGATGCCCACATGGCCACCTGCCCGCATGGCCAGGAGAGGGGCTCGACCGAAGTCCCGGGGGAGGCGGTATGAGGGCTACCGGTCCTGGGGGCCGTGGCCGCCTTGCACGTCAGAGGCCGTGTCCCTGCGCGCCCCACTTGCCAGGCGCGTGGGTGGCGGGGCTGGTGCCTTCGTGTCCCCTGGCCGGCCGCCACAGCAAGCAGAATTCTCCCCTGGACCCATTTTGGGCTGATGCAGCTCTGCTCCTGGCGTGTTTTGTTTTGCAAGCCGGGGGGAAGGCGCACCAGTCTGAAGACCGAGCCCCCCATCTTTACATTATGGGGCGATTGTGATGGCAAATTAAAAGCTCCAGTAAGTGGAGGCAAACATTTCTCCAGTCCTTCCCCACTCAGAAAGCTGGGAGGGAGGGGGGCACTTGGGACTTGCCTAAGGAGGGGGCTGGAATGCCCTGCAGTGCCCCCCCCCCCCCCCGCATCTGCCCCTGGGCTCCGTCCGCTCAGGGACCCTTCTCCGTGCTGCCCTCCGCTTCTGAAAGGCGCGGCGTCGGCCAAGGGGCCTGCGTGAGTCAGAGGTGCCTCAGCCCTCGTCCGGTTGTCCCGCAAGGCCCGTTCAAGAGCAGTAACGCCGTATGCCACAGACAGGGCGCCATGACAGCGAGGTCCACTCCGGTGGTGCTTTGGAGGCGGGGGAGCATGCTCCCCGCAGCCAGCAACGCCCTGATCCGCTCCCTCGGCCAAGAAAGCGCCTTCTGTGCTTCACCACGCCAAGGCCTGCCGCCTGGGCTCCTGGCTGTGGAAGATGGATTACCTGAGCCCTGTCCTGCTCCCCGGGTGATCCGCCAAGAGCGTTGAAGTTTGGTTGGCGTGGAGGGTATGAGGATTCCCCGAGGGGCACTTTGCCTCTGCGTGGGAACGCTGAACTTCAGCACGGATATGAATAGTCAAACCGTTTGTGTGAGCTGGTTCAAAGTTGTCTAGATGTCTTAGGAGATGTAGGTGACGACGAGGAACTGGGTCATTTTTCCAAACCGCTGTTTTAGCTCCCAGGGAGTTGCCAGATCCTTCCTCGGAGAGTGTATTCCTTGATTTATGGGACATTTAGAGGCCGGCAGATTCTCTGACCTCTACAGTTGAACAGAGTCATATTAGGAGAAATGGTGTTGTCTGCAGATGGTAGAAAGATGTGCTGGGAAGCCATCTGAGATGAGAGAAACGGCGCAGCTGCAGGACAGGAGCAAGGGGGCCGGCCTGCATTGCACCCCCGTCCGAGTGATCGCATCGCAGCCCCCCGTTCCATGCCTCAGCCGGGTTCCCGGGTTTTGCAGCATTTCCAGATGCGGCTCCACTAGGGAGGAAGCATCAGCGATCCTCAGGGACCACTCATTCCCAGAAAGTTTCCAGAGCAGCCTGGCAGATGCTTCATATCTGGAGTGCATTCAAAGCAGCGATGCGATTCTCCTCTGCACTCCCCTTGCAGCGGGTCAAGGGCGAGCCCCCAGGCCAACCACCCAGTGTCCGTGCAGGCCGTGATAAAGAACGTGGCCAGCACCTGGGCCCTGATGCTGTTAGAAACATGCAAACAGAGCAAGTCGGAAGGGGCCTCCTGGGCCATCTAGTCTGACCCCCGGCTCCAGCCGGCTCCGCTCACGACATGCCCACCATGTGGACGTCCAGCCTATCCTTGAACACCTCACCGATGGGGCTTCAACAACCTCCCATGGAAGCCCATTCCACACCCTCGGGGTCCCGACTGTCCGGAAGTGCTTCCTGGCATCCAAATGGAACCTTGGCTCCCTGAGCTTTGCTCCGTTGGAGCACATCCTGCCTTCCTCTGCAGGGGAGAACAGGTCTCTGCCCCCCTCCGTGTGACACCCCCTCACACACCTGCATGTCGCCAACAGGTCCCCTCGGAGTCTCCTCTTCCCCTGTTGGGCTTGCTCAGGAGACGCTCCCACCACACGCGCGCAGTGAGTGCTGGGTTGGGGTTCATACGTGCTCTGCCGGTCCTTTGTGGGGGTCACCAGGGAAAGGGGGAGCTCACCCTTGAAGAGCACCGGCACAAATTCCGTGGGATCCTGGGTCCAGCTTTGGACCTCCCCACTTCCAGAAGACTTACGGAGTGGCTGCGCACAGTGCCTGCCGTATTCCATGCTTTTTGCAAGACTTGTGTGCGGAAAGAGGCCTGAGCAGGCCGTCTACTCGACAGAAGTATGATTTGCTCTCTGGAACACGCCCGTCTGGCCGTTTGAACATATCAGAAAGCAACGGGAAGCAACATTTGGAATGACATTCCTGCAAGCCATCAGTGTTGAATAGGGGCAGTTCCAAGATCAAGAAGGAACTGGGATCTGTTTTTGCTGCAATAATTTAGCCTCACACGCTGTGCACCGCGGAAGGGTGCCCAAGTGCAGAGAGGCTGCGCATTTTAAAAGGTTTGCATAATGGAAAGAGACAGGCAATGATGGGGAAGATGGACAGCAAATGACTCTCTTCCGTCCCTCTCCCCCACCCCCCCAGCCACATGCGGCTTTCGCTCATTCAAGGGAGGCAGTCAAGGTGCCGAGGGCAAAAGAGCTTAGCCACCTGGGCTCCCCAGCAGCCACCTGCGTGCCCAGGAGCTGCTCTGCATCCGGGTGCGAATGTCTTGCAAGCAGCTTCGCGCCTGGCAAGCTCCCTCTGGAAGTCTTTCCCTAGAAAACACGTCTTCGGTTGCTGCCAGTCGTTCAGAGCATGGTTGTTCTCCAACTTGAGCCGGACACGATTGCCTTGTGGTTTACAGATTTCTCTCCGTTGAGGGTTCTTGGATCCCTTTATGCTGTCTTCTGAGCTTTTCTCCTGCTGTTGGGATTTATTTTAACATTTTTGTGTCATGTGATCCACTTTTGTACATCACCTTGCAGAATCCATGCTAGCTGGAATGATGTCTTGCATTTTATGAGCAGAAGAAAGGACGAAAGATAATGGGGAGAGGCACATATTGTGTGAATGTAACAGCTTTGAGTCAGCTGCTGAAAGACACAGAAATGGACGTTGGCTGAAATGGCAGTCATGAAGACATCTTTTGTCTCAAATGTCAGATGCGGGGGAGGTCCCGGGTGGGCGAGTTTGTGGTTTCCTGGTCCCAGTGCCCCAGAAAGGGCCGGGTTTGGTTTCTTCTGGTGCCTCGGCAGCAGCACCTTCATCCATTCTCGTGCTCTTGCGTAGTGCACGGGAGGAAGTAGTGAAGGGATTGCCACAAAAATATTATTAGAATGGTAATTTTAGTGATAATGGATCTGGGCCATTGGGAAGGTCCCTGCATCAACTCCACTGAAAGGCATAAAGCCTGTGCTGAGTCTATAGCAGAAAGCAAGGCTGTTAACAGACACTGGAGGAAAATATTATTAGAAGTGAAAATAAGATTTTTTCCTATCTTAAAAGTGGCTATGAAAAATGATGTGTGCATTTAGATATATAAATTATCTAAGCTTAAAATGACTGCAGGCGTGATGGCCATAAACTGATTAGTGTCAGAATTTTAAAAGATGCCTTGAAATCGGTATCCGAATCACGGCATCCTATCAAGTACAAAAAGCCATTATCTTAGCAACAAGTATTGTCTGGCTGGCTGTATGATGCGCTGGGAGAAGCGTGTGAGTGTGTCTCTCTCTTTCTGGGGTCTAACTGGAATACTTAAGCAGGACTTGTCGGTGGCCCTAAATGAGACGCAAGGCTTAGCGAGAGGACGAGCAGCTCCGTTCCGCAGGGAGGTTCAGCCCCTCCAACTTCTCGAGGCTTTGCTTCTGCCTCCTTGCAAGTCCAAGCGAGCAAATGCAGGCGCCCCTCTTCTTGGGCAAAAGCAGCCGGCCGGGGAAGCGAGACGCTTCCTCTGGGAGTGGCACCTGGCAGAGTCCTGCCCGGTGGGCTTCCCACGTCCGACTGGCGGGCTGTGCAGCGCCGAAGGCGTTCCCCTTGCCGCGGGGGCACGTCCAGCTGGGGTGCTGCAGCACTGGGAGGAACGGGAAGAATGGCGGGACTTCTTGCCCAGGGAGTCTCTTGTCTGCCTTCCGTCTTGCGTGCCGGCGGTATTGCTGATCGTGCCGGAGGTCTCAGGGTGGCGGCTGCCCCAGACTCCTCTGGCTTGGAGGGGGCAAGCAGGTATGGTGCCCCCTGAAGTGGGAGCTCCCCAGCAGGGCAGAGGTGCCCCGTCCGCAGCTTCCCTGGACCCACTGCGCTGCCTCCGTGAGCGTGCCGCACACCCGGACGGCGTCTTGCAGCCCCGTCTTGGCCAGAAGCGGCACCTGGTCCAGCGCCAGCCCTGCGCGGCGGAGGACGAGCCCCGAGTGAGCCTTGCTGGTGTGAAGAGAGAGAGCCTCCCTTCCCCGAAGGGAGGGATGGGAGGCCTGCAGCCCTGCCCTGGACTACGGATCCCATCACCCCTGGCAAGTGCTGGGGCTCGTGGGCACCAGAGTCCGGTGGGGCACAGGGATTCATGGATAAGCCGGCCCTGTGGTGGTCCCTGCCTGCAAGAGGACCGCTACTCCCAGAAAGCGGGCGTGGCAGGAGGGAGGGGAGGCAAGCCCCCCATCGCAAGGTTCCTTCTTAAGAACTGGGGTGCCCTTCGGCAGGCGGGCCCACTCCTTCCGGTGGCTCGGGCAGCGCAGCCCTGAGGGCGGCTCCTGGCCTGGGCCGCGAGCGAGATGCCCTGTGAGCATGGGAGCCCCCGGCCGCCCACCTTCGGCGTCCCGGCCGTGCGGGCGTGGGGGGCCACGGCTGGCGTGACTTCCGCAGGGCCACCTGCCGGGCCCCTGCCTCCGCCTGGCTGCGCCCCCTCCGAATTCCGAGGCGCCTGCGAGCCCCTCCGGCGCACCCGGTGCTGCTGTGCAAATGAGGGCGGGGGGCCAGAAAGGGAGCCTCGCTTTTATTTAGTAAATACTCTTTACGGAACTGTGGCTTTGATTTATAGGCGCCGTGGAGGTGCTCCCGGGAAGACTCGGATTGCTTTAACAGCCTGTTCGCAGCATCACACCAGGCCCAATAAAGCCGTGCCCACGTGAGCGGCTTGCTCTCCCGCTCCCCGTGCGAAAGGGGCTTCTGAGCGGCGAAGCCTCGTGGTGTGCCGGCGCCGCGCATGCCTGCCGGGCCCCGCGCGGAGGACTCGCTCTTTCCCTCTTCAAGCTGTCAGACTCCAGTAACGTTTACAGCTATTTAGCCATCAAACTTTATGTGCAGCGCTGAGGGAAAGTGTGTCTCTTAACGACTGCGGTGTCATAAACGGAGTGTGTTAAACTCCATCGGTCCGACAACTCTTTTGCCGAGTCCCCGGCCACAGCTGGCCGGACAGGGTGTCGGTCCCTCGAGAGGCAGCCGCATGCCGAGCGCCTCGGGGAGGTGTGTTCAGCCTTCAGCTCAGCCGGGTGGGAACATCGCCACGCGCGGGTTTTGGGTCCGGAGCATGAGTGTTGCCGCTGGCAGGCTGGCTCGCGCAGTGGTCATGGGTCCCCGGAAGGCCTTTGGTGCCACTTTGGGAGTGAGCTCAGGGAAGGTTCCCGGGACGTCGGCCCCGGAGGCCGCAGGTGAGCTCCCGGAAAGGGTGGCCCGCCATCAGGTTCCGCTCTCTTCTGCACTGGGCAGGCCGCGTCCGGCTCCGCGTCTCCCACTTCTGGGAGAACGCACGCCGGGGACTCTGGAGGCGTCTGGGCATCCCTGCGGGATCGCGCACCGCTCGTACTTGGGATCATGGCACCGCTGCTGGATTTTGTGTGCCTTCTTCCTCTCTATTTTATACTGCAGCTTTAAACATTTACGCTGCGGTTTTCGCCGTTGTGAGCCGCTCAGAGAGTGCCTGCTAAGGGGGCATGTCAGAAGGCAATAAAATAAATAAATAAAACAGGAAGAGCCGTTTGGCAAAGGAGCAAATAAATCTCTTAGGACAGGACGCGACGCCTCAGCTCGGAGGCCGAGTGGAGCCGTGCAAGGTGTGGCCGGGGGCCGAGCTCCCTTCCCGGCACCCTCGCTCCGTCCTGCCCGCTTTCCTGCGGTTCCCCCTGCGTGCAGATCCAAGAGGTCGAACTGCCTCTCCGGAGGCTTCACATGCGTGCAGGAGGAGCTTCAAGGTGCGCCAAGCAGGGCCTTTTGGCGTTCTCGGCCCCGCCCCTTCCCATTCGGCCCCGCCCACCGCGGGAAGGCAGCCCTCCAGAGCGCCCCCGAGATGGATTCCTGGCGTAGGGGGCAGCGAGGTCAGATTCTGGGGGGACGTGGTGGAGACGGCTCTGGTGCCGGCTGTCCTGCCTCTCGCGGGAACGGCTTTCCGGGGACGCGCCTTAGCTTCGTGTCGGCGGTGCATGCAGAGCGCTTGACCTCGGCGGCCCCCGATCCGGTGGCCTCCAGGTGTGCCAGTCCTCGATTCCAGTACCCCACGGCTTGGCTGGCCGGGAGAGATCGGCGTTGCTCAGGCATCGCGTCCAGAAGGAGCCCGTCGGGAAGGCCTCTTGCCCCGGGGCAGCATGGCGGGGAACCGAACGTGCTTGGGAACCACGCAAGATGCCACCCGGGAAATGCCACTCGGTGACGGGGACAGGAGGGAGGGAGCCGGGCGGGAACCTTGGCTCCTGGATCTGACGTGGGGGACCCCCGAAATACAGAGGTGTCCACGGCCCCTGAGGAGCCTGATCCTGCCTAATCGTGGAAGCGGAGCAGGGTCGGGCCTGGTTGAAATCTGGACGGGAGGCTTGAATGTTGTGCACCAGCCAGAGAGCTTAGGCTACGGGCGGTATAGAAATGTAGCGCAGTAATAATAGCATTGATGATGATGATGATGGTGGTGGTGGTGATGATGATGAAGAAGATCAGCATCCGTTTCAGTCTGCACTGGTGAGATAATCCTGGTTCTTCCTTTTGTGGAAAATACGGAGCAAGTGGTAAGCCAGCCTGGATCCCGCTAAGCTTGTTGGACTTCATCTCTCCTCGTTTCCAAGCCAATGGACTTTGGGGTGCCTGGGGATGATGGGAGTTGTGATCCCACACCTACTGAGGGCACTGTGTTAGAGCGGGCCACCACCTCCCCGGGCTTACGGTCCTCCGGGCGGGGGAGGGGGCGGGTGCTGTTCGTTAACGGCGGGGGTGGGTGTTAACGGCTCCCCGGCATTGAGGCACCAAGGCCTCTGCAAGCAGCCAGAGAGCCGCTGGAGCCGGCGCCCCGCGGAGGCCCTTGTCCGGCGGTTGAGCGGCTCGGCCGTTGCAGCAGGCCTGCCTGGCCATGGCGGGGGGGGGGGGGGGCATCTTTTCGGGGTGCCCGGGACCAGCCGAAAGGGAGGGCTGGGCACGCTGGCCCCACACAAGGCTCCGCTCGCCCACCGTCGCCCTCCACACGTGCAGAAGCCCCAGCGCGACCCGGGGGGGGTGGTGGGAAGCAGCTGCGTGCCTCTGCTGTCTCGCAGAGACCCCCCGCTTCGCAGACGCTGTGGGCACTCTGTTTTTGCGAAGCAGATTGGTGCCCCCCGCCCGCCACTTACCCGCCTATCGAGCCCCCTTGAAAACACACGCAGCCGCGGGAGCTCGTGCCGAGAGGGTCTGGCCCGGTGGACACGGCCAGCTGCGAGGCGATGAGGCTCTGCCTCCCCCCCCCCCGGGACGCGTTGGCAATGGCTGTGCCCGCCCGGGATACTTCTTCATGCGAGGGTTTCCGTTGGGGGGCAGATAGTCTCCGCCTGTCTGATTTTTATCCTGCCTTCCCTCCGAGGACTCGGAGTAAAGCGCCCGGTTTCTGCTGCTCTGCACTAAGCATTCCAGCAAACGGGGGAGTTTCCCTGCGTTGCCAAGCGGGGAAGAGTCCGAACCGCCGTCTAGCTGGTCCATGTCCTGCCCCCCGAAACTGATGGGAAGCCCAGAAGCAGAAGCCCAGAGAGCCAGTGTGGTGCAGTGGTGAAGAGCGTGGGACTGGGACTCAGACGATCCAGGTTCGAGTCCCCGCTCAGCCATGGAGCCAGCTGGGTGACTCTGGGCCAGCCACAGACTCTCAGCCCAACCTACCTCACAGGGTTGTTGTTGTGGGGATAAGATGGAGGAGGAGAATGATGTAAGCTGCCTTGAGCCCTTTGTAGGAATAAGGCAGGATATAAATCGAAAAATAAATAAATAAATAAATAAATAAATAAATAAATAAATAAGCAGGACCCGAACATGACTGCCGGCACCACCTGCATCCTGCCCCGATCTGCAGGGGCCCTGAGCCATCCGGGCCTGTGGCACGGACTGCCCGATTCTCCTCCATGAACTTATCCAACACCCGCTTTAAGCCCGTCTAATTTGCTGCCGACTCCGCATCCCATGGAAGCAAGTTCTACCCTTGATCCGGGTGCTTGTGAATGCAAGCGCTTCAGGTCGTCTGATTCTGGAGTTTCCGATACGGAGGCAGAGAGAAACTCCCTCCACTGTCTCCACTCTGTGCGCCACCGTCGCATGCCGTGGCCGTGTCTGCCCTGGCTCACTTTTCCCTTTAACCCTAAAGCCCCTTGACCGGCATTCATTTTTGTATTGATTGGATTTTTATCCCATCGCATTAGCCAGTAAGGCGAATTACGATACTTAAAAATACAATTAAAAAACAATTAAAAGTAACAAATCGTATAACAATAAAATCTAACAATCCAGCAAACCACAAACACGCCATTATATAACTTCGCAGACCCAGAATTTATCCCAAAACAACAGGAAAGACACAGCAGAAAATTACTGACCAGATGGGAAATATTAAAACCATTAAATCCTCCGAAAACTTAAAATATTGGAGAAGCAAAAAGGTCTTCAGCTGGCGCTGAAAAGGATGCAAAGGGGGCGCCAGGCGGACCTCTCTGGGGAGCTGGCACCAAAGCTGGGGTGCCTCTGCCGAGAAGGCCCCGCTCGTGGCCACCCCCCCCATTTGCTGCAGGGGGCAGGGGCTCCTTCGGCAGGGCCTCTGGAGGCGCATGTGAGAAGGGCCACTCCTGGCCCCAAGCCGCTGAGCGCTGTAGCCCTCGGACCTGTTAACACGTGGAATTGGGCCCGGGCCCCGACGGGGGCGAGAGGAGTGGTGTGGTGTGATCGCCCCTGCCGGCCAGCCCTCCTCGGCGGCCTCGCTGCCTATTGCAGACTGTTTTCAAAGGATCCCCACCTAGAGAGTGTTTGTTTGTTTGTTTGTTTATAAAATTTGGATGCCGTCCAATTGCTAATGTCTCTGGACGGCGAACAGCATAAATAAATTGACGACCCGCTCTGGCTGCAATAATAAAATACAATAATAAAATTCGATGTTAAAACTTATTAAAATATTAATTCAATAAAAAGGTCTTAACCTGGTGCCAAAAAAAATATAATGACGGCGCCAGGCCCAGGCGGTCCTCTCTGGGGAGCGCATAGTTGCTGCAGTCCAGACGAGAGTCACCCCAGTGTGAATAACCGTCTCAGGATCTGTGTGCCCAGACAGGGTCGTCGCTGGGAAGGCAGCCTTAGCAACTAATCAGCATGACAGGCAGGAGGAGGCCCTGCAGGCTCCTGCGCATGCCTGCAGGGCCACGATCCCCCAGCACTGCCTCCGGCTCCCTCCCGGCTGGCCTGTCCAGGGGGGTGCCGCCGTGGTCCAGGGATCGAGAGCCGGGCGGGCCACCCGGCAGAGGTGCAGCCGCAGGGCGACCGAGGCAGCCCAGGCCCGAGGCCCCACTGACGGGACCCAGGTGTCCGGTTCGTCCAGGAGGGCCGGGGCTGCCCAGCCGCCACCCTGCCCAGATTGACCTCCTCTGGCTCCAGGTTCGCCTCCGTCCAGAGCGGCCTCTCGGCGAGGCTGGACCACTCCCTCTCCCGGCGGGGCACCCACAGCCTCCTGCACCCCCTCGTGTGCCCCGCCAAGGCGCGCAAGGGTCGCGCATGTGGAAGCGGGCCGGACTGATCCAAGCACCTTGCCCGCATCCTCGCACCCATCCAGCGGCCTTGGGGCGGGGGGCTCTGGGCGCCTCCGCCAAGGGCTGCGCTGGCCACGGGGTCCGATCCAGGGGGCCCTTCTGTCGTAGGGGAGTCTCCCCGCCCACTGGGCCTGCATGCCCTGCTGCTCTGACCCGTGCCAGCTCTCGAGTCTCCTCCCTGAGGTGCAGCGACCGGAAGGTGTGCAGCGTTCCAGGTGTAGGGACAGGTGCGCACAGAAGTGTTCCCGGCAGGGACTTCACGAGTCTCGCAGCCGCCGCACGTGGGGTCGACCGCTGTTTCCGTCAGGCTGCGTTTTCACCACAGCGCCAGGCCCCAGCTCAGACCCATCAGGATCTCTTGCCCCACTGACCCCTCCTGTGGGGTTGCTGATGCTGAGCCAGATTTGCCATTTCGATGCAGTTCAGAGAGGTTTTTTGGAGCTCCTGGGAGCCGCTTTTTTTTTTTAATCTGCCTAAATGATCTCGTGTCATTGCAGCAAACTTGGCCACCTCTCAGCTCATCCCTAATTCCAGACCGTCTGTGGCTGAAAGGCACCAGCCCAAACACACGTCCTTGGAGAACTCGGCTCCTTGCACTGCAGGAACTGGCCATTCTTTTTCACTTCGCAGCTTCTATACCTTAACTCCTAAAAGGAGCCTTCTTCCTTCCAGCCCGTGACTGCCAAGTTTGCTCCGCTTGGCCTCAGGTTGTGAACAACTCTGTCCGTTCGCTTTGTGACGGGGAAAACGTGAGCCCCGCTCTCCTCGCTGCAAGCCTCACGCCCTCCCTGCAACATCCGGGCACGTGCTCTGCTTTTAATTGTGCGCCTGCTGCTGTACCGGCTCTCCTCCAGTGAAGCTGGTGGCACCTGTTGGCCAGAAGCAGAGATGTTCAAATCAAACATGCTGGACGCAAGGTTCCTCTTCAGACTTACTCTGAAGGATGCAATTTCACGGTAAGTGGCAGAGTGTGGGCGTATTAGATCAATATTACATTTTCAGTCTTTGGGAAGCTCAAGGTGATGAGCGGGACATAAAGCGTTTACATGCCAGCCGTGGCTTCTTGGGGATCGGAGGTGGGAACCTGGCGGTGGGAGTCTCCATCTTTCCTGCTTCCGGATCGCTTCCTGCAGATGGCCTCTCACAGAAGCAGCTCTTCCAGGCCCTGCACAGCCGTTCTGCTAATCGCCCGTCCCTCCTGGCGTGAGCCTGTCCTTTCCGCACCGGCCCCCTTTCTCCCTGTGGGGCTGACCAAGCTTCCCAAACGCGCGCAGCATCCTGGAGACGGGCTTTTTGCTGGTGGTGAATAATTCAGTGGCTGGCCATGCCTGGCGCTGGGGGGGGGGGGGCGTCCTCTTAGCACGGAGGCTGATGGGCCGACTGCATGCGTGAGGCTGGCGGAGCTGGAACATATCAGCCTAAGAAGGTAAAAGCCATATTGACTCAGGCCAGAGATCCAGCGCTCTGTTCACACGGCCACAAAGAGCTGCCTGCAGGGTTCTTGCACCATGCCCAGCGTGGAGTTTGCCTTCTACGCCGCAGCTGCGCGTTGGACCAACCTTTGCACCAAGCTGGCCACCACGACCCCCAGATCCGCTTTTTGCTCACTTGCTGCTAGCTCTGATCCTGGGATCAGATGCTGGGATTTTTCGCCCCAAGCTGCATTGCATGATGAGCGTAGAAAAATTAGAAAGGGTCCAGAGGAGGGCAACAAAAATCCAGGATTTGGAAACACGGCCCTGTGAGGAGAGACTGAGGGAACTGGGCATGTTCAGCCTGGAGAAGAGATGGCTGAGGGGGGACATGGTGTCCCTTCATAACTACCTCAAAGGCTGTCACAAAGAGGAAGGCCAAGATCTCGCTGATGCCAGAGTGCAGGACACGGAATAATCAAATCAAGCTGCAGCAACCCAGATTCAGGCCAGAGCAATAGAACAGTGGGAGCAGCTGCCTGGAGAGGTGGGGGCTCTCCCACACTGGAGATGTTCAGAAAGAAACTTGGCAGTGGGGTGGTGTGACTTGGTGTCCTGAAACAGCAGGGGGTTGCACTCGATGGCCTTCATGTTGTTGTTAGTCGCGAAGTCATGTCCGACCCATCGCGACCCCATGGACAACCTTCCTCCAGGCCCTCCTGTCCTCCACCATCCCCGGAGTCCACTCAAGCTCACCCCAACTGCCCCAGTGACCCCATCCAGCCACCTCATCCTCTGCCGTCCCCTCCTTCTTTTGCCATCAATCGTTCCCAGCATGAGGCTCTTCTCCAGGGAGTCCTTCCTTCTGATCAGGTGGCCAAAGTATTTGAGCTTCATCTTCAGGATCTGGTCTTCTAAAGAGCAGTCAGGGCTGATCTCCTCTAGGACTGACCGGTTGGATCACCTTGCGGTCCAAGAGACTCGCAGGAGTCTCCTCCAGCACCACAATTCAAAGGCCTCAATCCTTCGGCGCTCAGCCTTCCTTATGGTCCAGCTTTCACAGCCATACATTGCCTTCGTGGCCCCTTCCAATGCTTCTGTGATTCTATGTCTCTGAGTTGAGCTGCTTGCAGAGATGGGATTCTGTCAAGTGACTGGTAATGGGGGGTCCGGCTTGACAAATGAGAGTCTTCGTGGTACCTCAGGCTGTTCCCAGGGCTGGCCACAGGAAGCACGCCTAAACTGACCGTCGGCACCTTGTTCCTCCGTGGTTGCCAGGCCACCACGCCAAGCCCTCGGGCTGCTGAGAAGCCCACCCCCAGCTGGTAGCGCGTCACCATAATCTCTTTGGTGCCTTTCCCAGGCCCCTCTTCGAGTCCCAACATTTTGACAGGCTCAGGCGACAGGTGCACCCGAGACCCAGGAATGGCATCAGTGTTGGGAGACCACGCAAAGGCACAGGAACAGAGGCCCGGGCAGTCTCATGCGACGAGTGGGGAAAGGCCACCTGGAGGCCAAGAGGCCACCAGCAGGGTCGACAAGCAAAGCCAAGGGAGCTGTTTGGGAGAAGAAGGCTTCCCTCAGAGAACGGCAGTCTTGCCCAGATTGGGGGTTGTGTGTGTGGGGGGGGGGGCACAAGCTTGTACAAGAGAGATGCAAGCAGACAGCAAGAAAAGCAAAAGATGTTTCGAGGAGCATATTGCCGGCAACATCAAGGCCAACAATCCGGAACTTCTTAAACAGCAAGAAACCAGCCAGAGAGGCAGTTGGATCCTTGGGTGGCAATGGCGTTGGAGGGCACTAAAGGGGGATAAGGAGATCGCAGAGAAGCTGCGTGAATTATTTCCATGTCTTCGCATCCGAGGAGAGAGGACCAAACAATGTTCTCGCATCGGTGTGTTCAGGAAGGGGAGTCTGAAGAATGGAGGCCCCCTCATGGTGATGAAAGATGAACTGTGACCAACTGGACCTTAATCAATCACTCGCCGAGATGGCAGCCACCTCACAGTTCTTGAAGAGCTCAGCCACGGAACTGCTGACTTGCTTGCCAAAACATGAAACGTCTCCTTAAGATCAGCCTCTACACCAGAGGATTGGAGAAAGGCGAGTGCAACACCAATTTCTGGAAGAGGGTCCAGGAAATTACGGGTTGATTAGCTTCACCACCCACCTGTTCTGGTTAAAATGGTTGAAATTGTTTTTAATGACAGAATTGGTAAGCTCACAGAGGGACAAGCCCTGCTGTGAAAAAATCCACACGGCTTCCACAAAGGTACGTCCTGGCTTGCTAACTTTTAGAGTTATTTGAGACTGCCAGCAAGCGCACGGACGGAAGACGTCGTTTACTTGGACTTCCAAAAGGCTTTTGCCAAAGTCCCTCACAAAAGCCCCCTGAACAAACTCCGCAGTCATGGAACGCAGTGGAGGCGGGGGCCGCTCTTATGTATCACTAACTCTTTTAACTAATCCATGTCTAAGAGGAAGACGAGAAAGAGGAAATACACTGCAGTTCCTCCAGTGCATGGATGCAGCCACCTGAGTCCCACGGGGTCCTGCATGACGACCGACGCTTTTCAGCCTGTTCATTAACGAGCTGGGAGTGGGAGGGAGTCAGCAAGCGGCCAGGTGAGCCGATGGCACCAAACTATTTAGTGTGGAAAAAACAGAAAGGGGCTGCCAGGGGCTCCAAAGGGCCTCTCCAGGCAGGGAGAAGCAGCCTCAAAATGCCGCTCAGTGCGAGAAAGTGTGAAGTTGGGCTTGAGCTGCACAAACCGGGGGAGGGGGGGCACGGTCTCTGCCCCTGAAAGTATTGAGCCTTCCTTCGCATAAGGAGAAACGCTGCCCTGGTGTCACCTTGCTCAGCTTGCTAGATACTGTTGTTGTTAGTCTCAAAGTCATGTCCAACCCATTGTGACCCCATGGACAACCTTCCTCCAGGCCCTCCTGGCCTCCACCATCCCCTGGAGTCCACTCAAGCTCACCCCAACTGCCCCAGTGACCCCATCCAGCCGCCTCATCCTCTGCCGGTCCCTCCTTCTTTTGCCCTCAATTGTTCCCAGCATCAGGCTCTTCTCCAGGGAGTCCTTCCTTCTGATCAGGTGGCCAAAGTATTTGAGCGTCATCTTCAGCATCTGGCCTTCCGAAGAGCAGCCAGGGTTGATCTCCTTGCTTGCTAGATACTGTTTTGCAAAGACCCTGGGAAAGGCGGCCAAGGAACGTGCGTGCAGCTGCCCACTGTTCTGAGAGAACACGCCGTACAGGCCCAGCGAACGGGCCGTGCCTTGCTCGATGCTCGGTGGATGAGCTTCTGCCGTCGCCTGTTAGGAGCATCTTGACTGACGCTGGTGGGAAGCGCTGGGTGTTGCGGCTCGTGGCTGGCGGGGAGGGTGGCCAGCCGTGCGCCGGGGGCATTCGAGGGAGCTGGCCAGGCCAACGGGCCACTTCCCGCTGTCCAGCCTCTGCCCCATGCAGCGGCCAGCCCCTCCCGCGTGAGTCCTCCGCGGCAGTGGCTGGCCGTCTCCCTGGGGTGGGGTTGTTTGGACGCCAGACACCCCCGAGGGGCTTCGCTGACCAGCTGCCTGGAGCCCCCTGGCAGGCCTGTGCACAAAGAGGGTTGCGAGTCATTGCTCGCCAGACCCTTTGCCCTGCTCGCTGTTCAGCCTTCTGCTTGTCTTTCCGAGAAAGCCTCCTCTTGAGCAAGCCTTCCTGGTTTCTGGGGGCCACTCAAGCCTTTAGTCTGCGGCTGGGCCAAAACGGGAGCAAGGATCCCAGCTCATGGTATGTGCGGATTGGGATCTGAGCTGGCAGGGACCGAGCCAGGAAGGGATCGTGGGGCAGGGCTGGGCAGCTCGATGAAAAGGCCCACCGAGTGCGCAGCTGCCGTGAGGAAGGCGACCGCCACGCTGGGCACAATTAGAAATGCAACAAAAAACGGAACCGCCAGAGCCTTCCTTCCCTTAAGCAAGTCTTCTGCATAAGCACGCTCAGAAGACTGCATGCCGTCCTTGTCCCCACACCAGAAAAAGGGCATGGTTGAGTTGGGAAAAGTACTGAGAAGGGCAGCAAAAATTATCGGGGGGCTGGAGCCGCTCCCCCAAGAGCAGCGGCTGCAATGACTGGGACTGTTCAGCTCAGGAAAAAGGCAAGGAAGGGGAGGCGGGACAGAGGTGCTTAAATTTGCACGTGGATGGAGGAGGCTGAGGGCGACATCTTCTCCCGCTTCCCTCGCACTCAAACCCTTGGGCGTCGCTGCCGCTGCTGGGTGGGAGCTCAGGGCAGGGAAAGGGAAGGAGTTCTGCGCAAGGCGTGCCGCTGCCCGGGGGGATTGGCTGCCACGGGAAGTGGCGAT
This sequence comes from Varanus komodoensis, assembly GCF_004798865.1. Lineage (NCBI taxonomy): Eukaryota > Metazoa > Chordata > Lepidosauria > Squamata > Varanidae > Varanus > Varanus komodoensis. Next base: position 7,285,879 of record NW_025335985.1, read on the forward strand.
GGCTGCTCCTCTGGGTGGCCGTTAAAGGGGGCCGCACACGTCCATGGGGGAGAAGTCTGGCAATGGCCACTAGCCTTGCCGGCCACGAGCTGCCTCCTTTACGGGGGGGGGGGGGTGCCCCCATGCACCAGATGCTGACGCGCTGGGGGCCGGGGGGGCGCTTGCACCGAGGCTGCTTGGCCGATCCTTGCCGCTGCGTGTCCGGAGTGCTGGGCTGGGCAGGCCGTCGGCCTGATCAGGGACGGCTGTTCTCATGCGCTCATGTTCGTTGTCGACTGGCTGTCGTTGCGGTCATTGGGCCCTCGCCACAAGTGTCCTGCCCCAGATGCGGGATGCGGGGCCACCACTCATTGAGGAATGCCTGCTTCGCGTGGCCGTGGCCCAGATTCTGTCCCCAGCACCCCCCCATTAAAAGGGCTTTGGCTCCCAGGGCAGAAGGGCCCTTCGCCACCCTTGCAAGAGGCAAGGCCTGGACGTGGCACCTGGCGGGGGTGGCGCCTGTCGGGGATGGGGCCCATGGCCTCGGCTGGGTGGGCCAGTGCAGACTCCTTCTGCTCCAGCCCGCCGTCCTCCAGATGTGCCGGAGGACAATTCCCACGATTATGAGCGTTCAGTCCAGCACATCTGCGAGGCACGGTCAGACACAGTGCGCCAGTAACATGAAAAGGCAGAGAGCCGCCTGGACCCGTGAGAAACATGGACAGCTCTTCTGCCAGCCAACGCGTCCCGTTGGGAAGCTGGCCCAGTGAACAGGGTCGGGGGGCATCCTCTTCCCCCACAGGTGATCTGCTGGAGGGCCACATCTCCGTGGTGATGGGCTGGGGGGAGCCAGCCATGCCCAGAGCTGGAATGGGGCAGCTCTTGGCTTCTCCCTCCCTGCCCCCCGGCTCTCCCTCTCCCTGGCCATGCAGAACACGCCCCGGGCTTTGAGACCGTGCACGTGAGGCTGGACACAATGCGTTCCCCAGCCAGGCGTCCCTGTTCCTGAGAAGCGGTGCCGCTGCTGCCAGAGGATGCCCGGGTCGGTCCGACGTGCCTCGAGGAAGCTTCCGCTCCTCTTGGTGCCCCTCTGCTCCCTCTTCGCCCCAGCCAATGCAAGCCGCCTCGTGCTGCCCACCCCTCCGCCGCCTCCCCCTCCCCTGAGCGCGGGACCTGCGCACGGGCTGCTCCCTCCTCAGAAGCCACAGCACCCTCCGTCTTCCCCCGCTCTGGCCCTGCGGCACATCCCGCCACCCCAAACGGCGCCTTGCCGCGTAAGGCCCCGCACATGTGAATTATTCGTGGAGGAAGGGTCAGAAGGCGCGCCCCTCGGCAGGGTGCAGGCCCGCTCTCACGCGGCACCTGGCCAGCACCACGGCTGCCCTGGCCTCGTCCTGCTCTCCCGTTTCACACATGGGATGTTGGGGCTGCCAGGAGAGGCGGCCCTGCTTGGGCGAGGAGGCCCGGGATGCCGCCGTGGCTCCGGAGGCGACTCGCGCATGCGGTTCTCCTCGTCGATCCTCCGCAGACGGTCCTCCTCCAAGCCACAGGGAGCGGGGGCCGGAGCAGCGCGGTGCAGAAGCCGGTGTGCTTGGCCGTGCCCCCGGCTGCCAGCACAGGGTGTGGCAAGGCACCCAGCTCTGCTGTGGGGTCTTTTGGGGGTGGGGGGGCTTTCCAAAGGCAGCCGTAGGGACACCGGAAGTGAGGGATCTGCAGAGACGCCGGCGGCCCTGGGGACGCCCATTCCTTGGCCGTGCACGGAAAGGCCTTGCTTCCCCACTCTCGGCGGTGTCAGAAGCTCCTGGGGGGCTTGGCAGGAGCCCCCCAAATGGAGGGGGAGGCATGGGGCCTCCTCCCGCCCCAGCCCTGCTGCAGCCCCCGCTCGCGGGTCCCTCCGCCTCCGCCGCCCCTCCTGGCCTGCTTCCGCCACAGCCCCATGAGCAGGCGGGCCGGCCAGCTTGCAGCACCGGAGTTCCCATAACAACCACCCTGGCCCTGACGGCCATCCGCGGTGCGTGGGGGGGCAAGGCCGTGCCCGCCCGCCCCCTCCCGTCCATCCCTGTCAGTCTCCGCGTCGTTCGCTCCCCCATGTCCCCTCCGCCTCTTGGCTGCCAGAGAGGCAGTTACAGTAACTCGTCAAAGGTGATGTGGACGACTTTGATGGAATATTTCCCCCTCCTTTAATTTTGCAGAAGGGCATTAGCAAAAGAATGCGCCCAGCTTTAATGGATTGTCTGACTAATATGGTCTGAAAGGGCTGAGCCGGAGGGAATAGATTTCTAATGGTCCTGTCAAACTCTGAAGTGAGGCAGGAAAGGAGCTGGGAGGGAGGGGGAGGGGGTGGGAAGTCTCCCGAAGTTTGTAACTTGCTGCAGATAAGTGCGCGCACACCCACACTCACGCCCATGCGCACACGCATGGACACGCTCCAGAGGGACCCCTGTGTCCTGTCTCTCGCTTTTCCGCAGGAGGGGGAGACCCACGAGCCAGGCTTCTTCTTCCCTTTAAACTGGAAGCAAACCTCTCCTTGCGCCCGTCCAAGGACACCGGGTGGAACGTGCTGGACCTGTGGGGAGCAAAGGGCCAGGGGTAGGAGGCAGGGACTGCCCCAGAGCAGAGGGGGTGCCTGCTGGGCCAGGCCGGGGGTGGGGGGCTACAGCGCAACATGTGCTCCTGTGGGAACCGCCACCTTCACCCGCGATGGTCGGAACCAGGGTGAACGCGCACTTCCCGTTCCCGACCTGGTCTGTGTTTTCACTGGCACGACACTCGCCTGCTGTGGCAGATGGGGGTGTGCTCCCACCTGCACCCCAGTCATAGAATAAGCATCAGAACCATTCGTTTCAGGCGAAGGGGCAGCTCACCCAGTTCCACATTCACGTCTTCCCTGGCTGGTTGACCCCCCTGCACGAGACTCTGGGAGCTCTTGCACACTGACACATTGCCCAAAAAATCTCGGCTCATTTTTCCTTCAGGTGCATGGCAACCTTTCAAAAACCTGTTATTTTGGGCAGTCTCTGGACATTTTGAATAGGTGACTTTTGCTTTAAGAGGCAGGACCATGGGAACAGACGTCATAAGGACGCCTGTCATCTCTGACGCTCCTTTTCTTTTTCCTCAAATGCAGAATGCAACACAGATTGGCCACTGTGGAGAAAGAAACAAACGATTCTTAGAATAATCTGAAGGGGCTGTGCATGTCAGACTAGATGGCCTGAAGGTCAGACTAGATGGCCTGGAGGCCCCTTCTGACTCGCTCTGTTTCTATGTGAGCTCAGGCCAATTGGCTGCCTCTTCAAAGAGGCCCACTCAGTGACTTGCGTGACACCTCCCAGCCTTCGGGGGTCTCTAATGCCAGGAAGGCCCAGGTTGCTTCCCGTGGGAGAGAGCACCTCGTGGCTTACTCGGGGTCCCGCTGGCCAAGGCCCAGGCCCTGCTGCCATCCTCTGGCAGACCTAGGCCGCCCATCTCTTGCAGAGTCTGGGACTGCAAAATCAGCCAAGGGCTCTCTCAGGGTCCCTTCAGCCCCCCTTGGGATGGCGGCTCGCCACACACGTCTTGCCAGCCTGTATGAGGAATTGGCGCAGCGTGACTTCCTGCTGAGACAACAGTCTCCTCTAGCCAGCCTAGCAGAAGAGCGCCTTAGCCAGGGCAGCTCCCTTGGAGCTGTCCAGGGTCCTGTTCTCATCGCCTCCCTGTCAGAGGAGCCCTGCTTTGACCCATCTTGGCTGGTTGCTGCCCACCTTGAACAGACTCCATCACCCTCAGCCAGCTTCTGCTGTGAATTTCAGGTTCCCCCACACCAAAGCAGTCTCCTTTCCTGCAAAGCAGGTCTGGTGCCGAGGAGGCTACAGGGACGGCCTGGAATATCGTCCTGACCACACGGGCCTCCTCCGTGGAGTGGGCAGTGGCACCCACAGCACAAGGTCCCCCCACTGCGTGCAGGCCCCGTGCCAGCGGCCGCGAAGGGAGCAGAGGAGAAGGCCTCCGTTGCTGCTCTTGGTGTGCACTCAGACAGGCCGGCGTTGCAGCAGCTGGAGTTTCTGAGCTGCCTTCCATGGCAACCCCAGGGAAGGCACAGAGCCGCAGTCCGGCCCGGACATCGTGGTTGACTGCGGGAGCAGAGGCCCTCCTCCGGGAACCCTCCGAGAAAGAGGTTAGGAGGCCGAGCACCCGGAGCAGGGCCTTCTCTGCGGTGGCGCCCCGACTGTGGAATACGCTCCCCAGAGAGGTCCACCTGGCACGTAGTTACATGCTTTTCGGCACCAGGTCAAGACTTTTTTATTCAATCAATATTTTAATATGTATTAATAGTAATTGGATTTAATTGTTTGTATTTTGTTAATTTCAGCCAACATGGAATAGTCAATTTATTTATTCTGATTTACGTTGTAAGCCATCCAGAGACGCAAGTCATGGACGGCATACAAATTTTATAAATAAATAAATAAGGCCATCCTAAGCTGTTAAAATGCGGCAGCCACCGGGACTTCCCCAATGAATGCAGATTAAGACTCTGGAGGACCCTTAAACCATCCGCTTGATCTTTTAAGCGGTGCACCCCATCTAAGACACTGTAAGCCTCCATCCGGAGTAGCTGGTTTCTCACCCCACCTCTGGTGATCTCTGTCTTCTGATGGGTCGCACGCTCCATTGCCTTTCCAGAAGGCGGCGATGGAATGAGAGGCAGCGCTCAGGGACATCAGCAGGATGCTCAGGCTCACCAGCCCATCCCACCCCCCGGGCGGCTTATCCCAGTGACTCCCTGCTGTGATACAAAGCGCAGGGCGAGAGGCGGCTTGTGGCGCCCCACAGGCCACCCGCCGTGGGCCCCCCCACAGCAGGCTCCCCCTGCGACCCACCCCCCCCGGAGGGACGGGGCTGCGTCAAAACAGCGCCTCCCAAGCCCGGTCCCGGACAATACTGCGGCCGATGCCCGGCAGCCAAAGCCACCGGGAGGTCCGGAGAAGTCAGCAGGGCTGTGCTCCCCGCGTCCGCTTCCCGGCACAGATCGTCAACCGGAGCTTTGACCGCTGGGGGGTATTGAAATGAAACGAATTAAAATAGCTGGGCGGGGGTGGCGAGCCGATGGCCCGCGTGGCAGTGGGCAAGCAGAGCCCTCAGTCGGCACACGGGCCAAGTCGCCCCAGCAGCGCCCCAGCAGCCGAGCATCGGATGACAGCGCACATGGGGCTCTGCGCCTGCTCGGAAAGGGGTAGCGGTGCCAGGCGATGAGGCCACGAGCCACGACTCATTAGCCGTGGCTCGTCCAAGCATTGGCGTGGCCAGGCAGTGCGCTGCCAAGGATGGATGGATTTGCTTGGACTGGCTGCGAGTTGTTTTTTCTAAGCTAAAACCTCAGTTTTCAGGTTTTATTGCAGTGTTGGCACTTTGTGATAAATAAGTGGGTTTTGGGTTGCAGTCTGGGCACTCGGTCTCTAAAAGGTTCACCATCACTGGGTTAGGGTTAGAAAAGCTAGGAGTCCTGGCAGAATTTCGATGGTTGGAATGTGTTTGGAGTGGGCAGAAACGCTACTCAAGGGAGGCTTTTTCAAAATGGCCCTCTTTTCAGTGGAACTTAAGCTCTATGTCAGGGTTAGGGCAGTGGTGGCGAGCCGATGGCACAGCGGGCACACAGAGCCCTCTCTGTCGGCACGTGGGCCAAGTCGCCCCAGCAGCGCCCCAGCAGCCGAGCATCGGATAGCAGCGCACACAGGGGCCACGCGCATGCTCGGAAAGGAGTAGCGGCGCCAGGCCAGGACGTCATGAGCCACAAGTCATTAGCCGCGGCTCGTCCAATCTTCTGCGTGGCCGGTCAGTGTGCTGCCAAGGGTATATGTATATTTGTTTGGACTGGCGGTTTTCAGGTTTTACTGCAGCTTGGGCACCCGGTCTCTGAAAGCTCCGCCATCACTGAACCAGGGCAAGCGAAGCGGTCGTCTTCCCACAGCCATCTCTGAATCAGACTGGAAAGGACATGAATGATCCGCCCCCTCCAGCACTGTCGGTACAAGACCCCCCACGTGCTGCACATTCATGTGGATTTTTTAAATTCTTTTTTAAAATATTGTTTTGGTAGATTTTTGTGGCAACTATCTAGCTATCTAACTATACGCCAAGAATAATAGGTAGAAACGTAGAAAGAGAGCGAGTTAGAAGGGGTCTTCTGGGCCATCTAGTCTGACCCTCAGCTCTAGCCGGCTCCGCTCACGACATTTTCCTCTCAGGGTGGGAAAAAGGTCACCCATGCCTTTTCTATAAGGAGGGTGAATCTCATCTCTCAAGTGCAGATTTCTATTGGTAGCCAAAAAGAAAATAAAACAACAAAATCATACAAGCACTGATCTTCACAAATATCAGTCCCAAAACAGCAGAGAGCTTTGACAGGCCTGGCTCTGTCCCCAGAAACACAGAAACAGAGTGAGTCAGGAGGGGTCTCCCGGGCCATCTAGTCTGACCCCCGGCTCCAGCCGGCTCCGCTCACGACATGCCCACCATGCGCACGTCCAGCCTGTCCTTGAACACCCGCACCGATGGGGCCTCAACCGCCTCCCGGGGAAGCCCATGCCACACCCTCAGGGTCCCGACTGTCCGGAAGCGCTTCCTGGCATCCAAATGGAACCTTGGCTCCACTCTGATCTATGCATCAATTTGGGCAGGTCCGTTTGTCCTGCCAGTGACTGGGGATTCGCCCGGAGTTCACCCGTTGCTGCGCGTGGCCATCCAGTGTCTTTCAGTGAGGGATCTCGGGGGACAGCTCATGCAGGACCAGTAATTATACCCAGCAGAGCCCAAAGGGGCCTGTTCTAGATCCAGAAGCTTCTGTGGCCACGTTCAAGAATCGAGCACGTGTCTCCCACGAGGGTGAGCTGCCGTGTCGCTTCCTCTCGTGTCCGTGGGTGGAGTGGCCCTTCCTCGTCCCGAGGCCGCTGCAGCAAACCTCAGCCCCAGAACGCATCCAGTTCTGCCGCGTTCCATCAGCTGAATGGGGTGTGATTCCAGTGTGGGAATTTGGCAAAAGGCTTGCAAACGATGTGGTGATTTTACAGTGGGGCACGTGGAGAACTTGGGCGGCTGGGTGTGGTCTTGATAAGGGCAGCACCGGCGTTGTTGGTTGTTGCTGCTGCTGCTGCTCCTGCTGCTGTTCTTGGCCGGTTCATATTTTCAAATTTGTAATGGAAAAAGTAGTCCAGGCTGGCCGGCATTCGCCCCCTGTTTTCCAGAACTCCGCTTCTCCGCGGAAAGGGCTTTGCGCCATTTCTCACGCCCCAGCGCGCACCCGAGCACCTGCGTCCTCTGGCTTGTCGCGGCCACCACCGCTGGCTGCACTCCAGCCGCTGCCGCCACCACCGCACCAGCTGCCGCCGCCTTTCCTAGATCGACCCCGTGCTGCCCAGACTGGTCACTTTGCGTCTCTTGGAAGCTGCCGCACCGCTTCTTCCCGTGTTCTGGTCCCCTCGCTCTGCAGTCTGGCCGCACCTGCCCGTCCCCGCAGGTGGGCTTCAGCATTTAGTGAGCGCTGGGCAGTTCTGAAAATCAATTGTGGTTGTGATTAGCGATATATAAGAATTTAATCTTCGTTTGCGAATCACTCAAAAATGCCCTCCTCCCAGTCTTGGATGCAAACGGGAGCACATTTCCTGCTAAAAGTTTCCAAGTTCCTGATGGGGACTTGGAAAATGTGCAACTGTCTCAGAATTTCACCCAAGCTTTTGTGTGGGAAATTTAGAAATTTCTGGTGCAGAATTACCATTTGGTATCTGTCTGTTTTGTGCAGTTTTCCCATTTCCACAAAATGTACAATAATTGGAAATAGGGATGCAAATTACGGAGACATGACTGATGTTGGAAGCGTCTTGTGAGCTTGAGCACTGCTCATTCGTCCAGCCCTTGGGGTGAGCGCAGGCAGTGGGGCGCGGAATTCCGCGCCTGGGGTTGCAGATGCCAGCACGTGCCCGTTCCTGAGAATCTGGCTGGCAGATTCCGTGTCAGGCTGGCTCTTCCTGAATTGCATGGATTCCATGAACTTGTGTGTCGGTCATTTTACATCCCATAATATTACGCAATGCATCCGTAGAAAGTTATGGAAAAAACACTGCGGAAAGACGCCTGTTTCCTTCATAGGTGAGGAGAGTTGCATAAGCTGGGGGGATGGGGGCCTTTTCAGAAGCACTCGGCTCCGTATGTGCACGAATGTGTGCAAACAGATCCGTGTAAAATCCGTTTGCCTCCGTTTGCCGATGAGGAAAGCAGAGCCACCCTGCCCTCAGCCCTACGCCGGGGGAATGGGCTTGACGCCCTCCGTTCGAGCCACGCTCCGGCAGGGCGCCAGCACAGCAGAAGGGACGCCCCCAGGCCTGGCGTCCTCCGTCTTGGTCCGGCTTTTGTAAGAATGGGCTTCTTGAGCGCACGGGTGCTGGCGGCAGGTCCCGCTGAGCTTGAGCGGGTTTGCCTCTCCCGTTTTGTCAGACTGCCTCTTACGGGTGAGGGTGGCCGTGAGCGAGGCCGGAGGCGGGGTGTGCCAGGGTCGGACAGAGACCTCGACTGGGGGAAGGGGGAGAAGAGGCCGTGCTTCCCCGGGTGCCCCCTCCCCTCCTCTCCATGGCCTGCATGTCCCCCCGCAGCAGGCCTTGCCTCCTCTGCCGGCCTTTGCGGGGAGCATTGGACCGGCTGAGCCGATTGGGAGCCCCTTCCGGGCCACGCACAGCCAGGGGCTCTCCCGGAACATCTGTCCCCTGCTGCTTCCGACTGCGTGCTCATCCGCAGAGATGAGATTGACGCTGCGACCTCTTGCAAAGGGGCAAGCGCCGGGCTTCTCTGGCCTTTTCCATCCTTGCCAGGCCCAGGAAGCGGGCGGTGGGCGGGCGGGCGGGAGGCCACGCGCTGGGCACCCACCGAGGCTGTGGCTGGCGAGGGCTTCCCAGCCTGGCACCACCCTCGGGAGATGGGGGCATCTTTGGGGAGCTTCTGCTGGCAGGGACCCTGGCGCTCCCGCGCTGGCGCCTTACAGTTGTGCGTGACTGCGGCTCCCGTCTTCCCATCAGCCATGCTGGCTGGGGATGATGGAAGTCGCAGTCCAGAGCATTTGCAGGGCGTCAGGCGGGGGAAGGCTGGGGCACGCGCTCCAGCGCCCCGGCTTGGCGGATGCCTCTGTTCAGAACGTTGCCAGTGGCACTTTCGGACGCCTGCACTGAAAGCATCCCGGCATCCCCCCCCCCCCCCCACCAGGGAGGCCCGTTCTCCTCGCTGGTGCTTGTCCGGAGCTGGCTCCCTCCTCTCTTCCAGACAGCAGGCAAACGCTCCTCCTTCCCAGCGTACATCCAGCAAAGCACAGCCGGCGACGAGGTGCCCGTGAGCGCGCACGGGGCGGGTTGCTGACCCCCGACCAGCAACCCTCTCTGCGAACCCCCCTTCCCAGCAGCCCTGGGAGTCCCCGAGACGGGCGAGCCTCCCCGCTGTGCGCAGGCCCTCTGGCTGGCCAGCCCTTCCCTCCCAGTGCCACACGGCGGGGTCAGGCGCTGCCCGTGCCCCTTTCCCAGCCCCTCCGGCCTCTTCCAAGCCGGCCAGCAGCTCCAGGGCCGGCCGGGGCTCCCGGGGCCGGCGGCCTTGGGACAGGCGCCGCCATCTCTGTGCCCTCTCTGCCCGGCCTCCCGGCCCTCGTCCGACGGGTCGGGGCCACCCTGGCCCTGGAGGGCAGCACGAACGCCTGCCCCCTTCAGGCCCAGCACTGCTCAGCTGATCTTGCTCCTGGGAAGGGACTGGGGAGGGTGCGCGTGGTGCCCGGAGGCGCTGCTTGGCGCTCGGACACCTGCTTTGCACGCATCCCCGCGCAGGGCCGGGAAAGCATCGCCGCGGAGCTTGGAAGGTGCAGTCGCTGGTGCTGGGCTGGGCAGGCCACCGTCTGCAGGACCGTCCTCGGAGCCCCTCCCGCTGAGGATGCAAGGAGGGTGGCCATACGGGGAAGGGCCGCTTCCGCCGGGCACCCCGTTAGCGCCACCGGCTGCCCAGCGCCGGGCACCAGTGCGTTTGTCCTCAGGGCACCCGGCAAAACCCTTTCTTGTTTTTCCACTGTTTTAATGACTCGGTTTAAACGCACGCTGAATTTTCTTTGGGTTGTATTCCAGTTTTATTCCGGTTATGCATTGTGCTTACGGGATCCACTGTTGGCCTTATTTATTTGGTAGATATGGAAATGTTTTGTTTACAGGTGCTTTGCAAGTTTTAAAAGTATTGCGAAGTGTTTCAGAGAGCCTTAAGCTGATGAACAGCATACAAATATTTTCAATAAAGAAATAAATAAAGAAGGCAGATGTGCCTGAGAACACAGCCTTATTTATAATGTCATCACTTCAACTGCACAGAACTGCAGCGTCACACAGGAGAGTGGAATACCTAAGAAATACCTTACCTGCTTCCCGGTGGGGCTTGAAACCACACCTGATTTATAAATTCGAAGTGGCAGAGCTGATACATGCCTGGAAGACCTGCCCCTCCTTTTTGGGAGCTCTCCCCTATATTCCTGACCTGGTGGCGGTAATTTTATTGTGTATTTTGAAATAGTGAGGTGGCGTTGGTTTTCAAGAAAAGCACCAGGGCAGCCTGCGTAGGGTCAGTGAGCATCCATGTAAAATAATGGGACTGTTCACGGATGCAAGAAAAGGTACTCTGCACATGTCTAGAAGTGCTCTTTTCTTTATCACATTAGCCAGGGGCCCCTCCTTGAACTGAGGTTCCGGTGGAAACAGCCTCGAACTGGGCGGTCAGTGGTGGCGCCTGGAGCAAAGTGGCCAGTCGGAGTAGAAACATCGGTCGCCATCCCATAACGCCACGGGAAGGTTAAGCTGGGTAATTGTTGCAGTTGCCAAGTTTCCTGCTGCGGGGGGCGGCTCTGCAAGAGCCTTGCTCTTCTCCAGCTTAATTAGCTTAATGCAGGGAGCACCGCTGATTAGCATAAACAGCGCAAGTGCCCTTGATGCGCCTGCCGGATGCACAGATGGCGCTGGCAACATGGCTGCTCTTGGGCGACCTTGCCCCACCGCGCGGCGCGGTGTGCGGCTGCGCACGGAGCAGAATTCCTCTCCACGCTGGAGCTGCGGCAGCAGCGAAGCCTCAGAGAATCTTGCAAGGACGGACGGACGGACGGACGGACGGAAGGGCGAAGCGCTTCCCAGGGATCCTTCAGTAGCCCTGACTGGGACAAAGGTGCTCCTTCCCAGCTTGCAGATTCCAAATCGTGGAAGAGGCTCTTGGGCACGCTATGCGCTGGACGGACGCGGCTGCTCTGAGCCGTCCCGGCTGCGGAGCTGCGCAGGTGGCTGCCGAGCCCCGATGGCACGGCCTCAGCCTGACAGCCGCGGACCCAGAGGGTCTCTCGAAGGGCCGGAGCAGCTCAGGGCCCATTTGCCACCGTAGCGGAGAGGGCTCCGCCGGGCGGCCTCGCCCGGGCCTGGAAGCCTTGCGCTGGCCCAGTCGCACCCGGACCTGATCTCGCGAAGAGAGATGTCTTTCGTGGCAGGCACCGCAGCCGAAGGGCCAGCAGAGGCACGGCCACGATGCCCGTGGCCGCCTCCTGCGCGCCTGAGGCCCCGTCCGCTGTCCCGGCCCCCGTGCCAGGGTCGCGCCCACCGTAACCACCTTTTGGGATGCCAGAGCATGCGCGGACCCAGGCGTGACCGCCGTGGCGCAGGCGGGCGGCCTCGGTCTCGGCACCAGCAGGACCCTCTCGGGGGCATTCCAGCGTGGGCCTACGCCCTTCCTTCCCCTGGTGGCCACCGAGACCCTCGCGCCACTCCTTTCATTCAGGTGATGGCATGCTTTCCCAATGGCCGCCGGGATCGCCTCGAAGCCAGGGGGGAGCGTCCTTTGCGGGCAGCCGTGCTCGGCTTGTGCCGAGGCAGCTCTCAAACGGCACGGAGCCCAGGGTGCCGGCCGCGCCCCGAGGCCCCCGAGCTCTCCAGGCGCTGGTGGAGCTGGCCTGCCCTGGACGTCCGGCGCTGAGCCAGAGCTTGGGTGCGAAGGGAGCTGAAACCCCCACGGGCCCCTCCTCGGGTCCTCCTGGGACAGGCGTGCCCGGCAGGCAGACAGGGAGGCGAAGGGCCCGAGTGGGTCCTTGCAGGGCCCTTCCATGCCAGCGTCCCCACACCTGGTGCCTCTGGGAAGTCACTGGCCATCGCTGCACCGTGAAGCACAGACGAAATGCACACGGACGGGCGGGCGGGCGGGCGGGCGGACGATGGCCCACCCGTGGCAGGGAGGCAGGGACCTCCTCCGCTTTCCTGCATGCTTTGCGCAGAGAGCTAGGATGGGGAAGGAGGAGGCGAAAGCGCCTCTGAGCCCTGGGCTGTGCTGGGCTTTGTTCCTGCCATGTTATTTGCTTGCCTGTGATCATCACGTTTTGCCTGTTTCCTCCAGGCAGCTCATCTCTCTCTTCTCCTCCTTTCCACAGAACAACCCTGTGGGGGGAGGCAGGCAGCACGACCCTTGACCTTACGCAAGGGCCCACACCTGATTTAGACCCCCCCATCCCAGCCTGCTGCCTTGCAAATTGGCAGATTTGCATATCCCCCTGTTTGCATATCTGCATGCTCCCACCCCCTCCAGCCATGTGGCCGCTGCCCCAGCCTGAAGCAGGCTTCTTGCCCGGCTCTGGGCGGGCGCTTTTGGCTGGAGAGGGAGGGCTGGGGTCCCAGTGGGCCCGACTCCTCTGCCTGCAGAACCTCTGTGGTGCCACCTGGTGATGGCCACCCTTGGGGCCCCACACCATCCCCCCTGCTGCTGCTCTTGGCCCCTTTCCTGATGCCTTGCTTACTTGCCCTATCAACCCCCCCCCCCCCCAATCTGGCCCTGTCTCTCCTCCCCGCCGGCTTCCTCGGCCTTTTTCTCCTTGCTTGCTGTCCTGGCCAGCCACTTTGCTCCTGAGCACCGGCAGTCGCTAACAAGCGAGAATCCGAGGCTGCTGCCTCTCGCGCAGAGAAAGCCCCTGGAAATGGCGATAAGGACTTGCACTGTTCCTGGGAAACCTTCCGGAAACTTTCCCGGCCCAGCTTGGGCACACCCTTTCACTCTGCCTCCGGTGCAAATTCACTCTACCTGGTGCAGCCACCATCCAAGCGCCAGAGGGCTGGGGGCTGGATGAGGCCCCAGTCCTCGCCCAGAGGTGCTGTGGCCTCGATAAGGAAATGCGCTTTGTACTTGTGAGCCAAAGATCCGTTGCTGCCGCTTTCTCCCTGCCCGGCAACTTCCTTATCTCGCTTTTCCATTGGCCCAGAACATAACACTGCCGTTGCGGCTTTGGTCAGAGGTGGTGGCTCCGGTGTTGGAAAGGGGCGAGTGGGCCGGCCCCTCTCCCGGCCTTGCCGGTGACTCGGTTGCCTGGCACGGAAGCGGCGCAACTGCGCGCGGTGGCCGGGCTGAAATGCGAAGTGGGCTCCACCAGACTCGGCCGCGCTCGTGTGGCCGACCGGAGCTTGCGGGCTCCAGCGAAAGGCGTCCCTGAGCAGCGTGTCGGCATCTGTGTCCCGGTCCGTGTGGGGCAGGAAACGGGTCGGCCGCCGGCCCCGCCGCAGAAGTGGCTCGCCTCCCTCGCACGACTCCACCCGTGCCCCGCCAGATGCGGCGGCTGGCGGCTTGGCTCCTCGGGCTCTCGCTGCCGCGCTGGGCGAGCTCCGGGGCGCACGATGGGCCACTCCCGGCCAGAGCAGCTCACACGCTCAGGAGGCGGGAGGCGCGCAGGAGCCCCCGAGGCCGCCCTGGACGGGTCCAGCCCCCGCTCTGTCCGCCTAGGCAGGGCTGCTGCTGGCAGGCCCCTGTCCCAGCCTCGCAACGCACCGAGCGAGGGCCTCTCGCTGAGGCATCAGGGAGCGTCCCTCTGGGAAAGCAGATTCAGCATGTGCTGAGTGGAGGACCGCAGGGCTGGAGCCGGTCAGACACGCCCCTGGGTCAGCGGGAAGCGCTGAGGCAGTTCTTCCCACCCTGGTGTCCTGCAGGTGTGTGGGATTGCGGGTCCCACCTGCCTCAGCCCACATGGCCTGTGGCCAGGATGAGTGGGGGCTGTGGCTGAACCGTCTGGAAGGCGCCAGCGTGCGGGAAGGCCAGCAAGAGCCGGACGGTGCCGGCGCTCAAGGGCCGGTGCTCCGGTCGGCAGCTGCTTCTGCAGGAGGGCTGCCGTGACCCTGCAGGGACGGTGGCGCAGGCTGGCCCACCGGGGCCCCCCAAGAGGGCGGCCAACCCGGCCTGCCCCCACGGCCTGCGTTCCCGCTGAGGGGCGTGGAAGGCAGCACGTGGCATGAGCCGCCTCGACCGTGGCCGCAGGCTCCCTCGGCACAGGCAGTCGTTGGAGCCGGCGCAGGCCGCCTCGCTGCTCTGCGCGAGGCTGCGGCGCCCCACCTGTGGCCCTCCGTGCCAGGCGCTGGCAGGCGCCCTCCGCCGCACCCTTCATGCCGCGGGGCAGGGCTTGCCTGGGCCTTGTCCCTCTGGCCTCGGGGGCCGTGCCTGGTGGAGGGCCCAGCTGCTGAGAGAGGCTGGCTCTACCCCGGTGCGGGGCACGCGGGCCCTCTTGGCGAGACCGGTCCCCGGAGGGGCTTGACGCTCTCCAGCAGGTTTGGACTACAACTCGCACAAGCCCCAGCCAGCGGCGCAAACGGTCAGGGAGCTGCCATGCGAAGCGACTGGGGGCCGCGGGCCAATCGAGGCCTTTGAACCCCGGCAGCCACCTGGCCATCCTCCGAGGAGGAGCTGGGGGCTGACCCGGCCAGGCGGGCCTTCTTCCCAGCTCCCCTCCCCTCCGAAGCCGCCGCGGCCTCCTCTGCTCACCCAGGGAGCGGGCTTGTGTGGCGGCTCAGGCACATCTGGGAGCCTGCAGTGCATCCCGGACGCCGGAGGCGGGTCGTCAGGGGGCTGCGGGAAGCGCATTTATGGCGATGGAGCCAAGAGTGCCTCTGGAGCGGGGACAGAGGTCAGAGCAGGGCAAGAGTGAATGGCCGGGCCTGGATGAATTATGTGGCTCTCCCGGCTTTAATGCGCGCAGCGTTATGAGCTGAGTGATGATGCTGTCCAGATGTGCGGGGCAAAAGGCACATCTGGGGAATGTTGGTGGCAGAGGCTGCAAGGTACTACTGTACATGGGTGGAGGCAGAAGGCAACTTCTGGAGAGCATCTGGAATGGACCACAGGAAGCATCTGCTCCTCGTTGCCAGAGCCCCTTCCTGGCCTTTTCGGGAGTTGTTCACCTCGGGGGGGGGGGGGGCAGCCGCGGGGGTGGTTGGCTGGGTTTGGAAGACTTCAGGACTGAGCGGAGGGGGGGCGGCTGGGGGGGGGGAGGAGGGGGGGCTTTGGGGGGTCTCAAGTCTGTGGGGGCTTTAGTTTTGTTTTTCTAAGGCGGAGTGCTAAGCATACTTCTGGGAATTGGTGTTCTATCCACTAACTTCCAAGGAAACATGAATAGGCTCAGCTAATGGTTAAAAATCTTTTTAAAATATATTTTTACAACATTCCCAATTAAAGGTGCAAGCACTTGGAGCTGGATTTTTGAAAAAGAAAAAACTCAACTACTTTAACATTAGAATGACAAGAGTTAATATTTTTAAGTGCTCCTCAAAAGTGAAGAGATTGTGTATGAAAAAGATTTCACCTCAGATTGCCAGTTTGGGTTTTTCCTTTTCAATGAAAAGGAATGTTGTTGTTGTGGTTTCTTTGTTCTTTGGTTTTTGTTCTTTGTAAGCCATCCAGAGACTTTTTAGTAATGGGAAGGCATAGAAAAGCTTTAAATAAATAAATAAAAATGAAAAGCCCTGCCTGTTTTCCCAGTGTACATAATCAGATGTGCACAACTTTAAATACGTGCAGTCTTCTTCCACTAATTCTGGTGGGTTTATGTATCTTTTTCATAAGTTTGTATTTTCCATGCACATTTTCACATGTACGCATGTCCGTGAGCCCATTTTTTTCAAGTCTGGATACACGGCACCCTCTGGAACGCCCAGGATTTGGCCACAGGCCGCTTCCACGTCTGGATTCCGTTCGGGGGGGGGGGTGAACTGGGTGAGCCCCCGCCAGAGGTGCAGCAAAACTGTCATGCCTCTCGCTTCAGTGCGAGCCTCGCTGGCCCTCGCCCGGGCCCTTCCTTGCCTCTGCACCGTCCCTGAGGGACCCCTGTTTGAACTCTTGAGCCTGTTTCAAGGGAAAGCACACGAAGGGGGATTTCAGGGGCCACTGACTCCCGCCCTGAGGGGGCCTCTGTTCTCCACACTGAGGTGTGTTTTGCTTCTCTATAAATTACAGTAATGATTTCCAAATTTGCATCTCTCTATGTAAATCAGTTTGCACACCTTGTATGTAAATCCGTGAGCTCGATTGTCCTCTCTTTTGGGGATGGATTTCTCCTTTTCTTTCCTTTCTTTCCAGCAACACCGAGGCCATTACCTTGAACTTGCTTAAAATGCAACCTTAGGGCAACTGATTCTGACCTGGAGCTCTTGATCCCGGGGTGGGTTCTTCCTCAGGGCTGCTCCTCCCTCCGCAAGCCAGAGCCCTGGCTTTGTGGGGGGCAGCCTGTTCCGAGCCGAGAGCCTGCCGGGGACGCAGCCCTGGAGCAGCCCCGGTGCACCCCCAGTGACCCCAGGCGTGCGGCTGCCTCCAGGCCGGGTGACGGTGGTTTTGTGCATCGTTTGGACATTTGTTTAAGTGTTCATTGCCAAGCAACCAAGCCATTGTTCCTCCTCAGACCCCTGGTTTGGGGATGCCCCAAGTGCCACTCCATTTGTTTGGCTTTTCCAGTATGGAGATGATTTTTTGTCTATTATATTTATACCGCTCCCTTTTCCTTGGGAAGGAACTTGGGGCAGCTTGCAAAACTCTCCTCCTCGCAGTCTTATCCTCAAGATGATTACCCTGCGAAGGAGGCTGTGCTGAGAGGCTGAGGCTGGCCCCACGGCTGAGTGGGGCTCCCGCTCAGGTCTCCTGAGCCCCAGCCCCACACGCTTAGCCACTGCGCCGCACGGGATGTCCGAACAGTGGCGCTCGCTTTTATCTCGTCCTGGATGGAATCATGGAACGGACGAACTGGAAGGGGCCAGAAGGCCCTCAGGTCCACCCCACTCCCCTGCTGTTGCGGGACACCAGGCCACCCCACCCCACTCAGAGGGCTGCCCAGTTCCACCTTGGATGCCTCCAGTGTGGGGGAGCCCCCCTCCTCCCCAGGCAGGTGGTCCCACTGCCGTATGGCCCTGACAGTGAGGAAGCTCTTCCTGATGTCTGGCCTGAACCTGGGTTGCTGCAACATGCCTTGATGATTCCGTGTCCTGCACTCTGGGATCGGCCAGGAGAGATCGCGACCCCCATCTTTGTGGCAGCCTTTGAGGTCCTTCTTATAGGGGGCTCTCATGTCCCCCCTCCGCCTTCTCTTCTCGAGGCTGAGCGCGCCCCGTTCTCTCTGTCTCTCCTCCCGGGGCAGCGTTTCCAACCCTGGATCCCTTTTGCTGCTCTCCTTGATCTTGCTTAGCCAGTGACACAGATCAGTGGCTCATGCAGGGCGGCCATAAGGAGGCACCCAACTCTTGTCCGGGTCCCGTTCTGCATCCAAAATATACTGTATTTTTCCGCCTATAAGACGCCCCCATGTATAGGACACCCCCCCCACTTTTCCTGCCCATCTCCAAGCGAGCACGCTGCCTCCCCACAATCTGGGGGGGCGCAATCATGGCAGTCTCCTCCCCACCCTCTCCTCTTGGCTCCCCATGTATAAGACGCACCTCCATGTTTAGGTAAATGTTTTTAAGAAAAAGTAGCGTCTTAGACACAGAAAGATACGGTAGGTGGTCTGCCGTTTTCACCACTGCTGCCATACTGCACTTTTGAGGTGCAAAGGTAACCTCGGCACACGTGCAGCAGAAGTTCTCTGCGCCGTTTGCACCGTTTGGAGGCCTCTTGGCTTCTGGGGGAAAATATCACACAACTGTTCCTTGGAAATGTTAGGCAATGGCACTTTCACAAGCCACCAGATGGAACTGCGTGGTGCGTAGATCTGACCAAGACAAAGGTACCTTGCAGTAAAAGAACCATAAATTACAGTTAGGTAATAATCTTTAGTCTCAAAGTGAAGATAATTGTATACACTTCCGTGTGGTGCCATTTTCATTGTTCTTCCGTACTTTGTCAAGACGTTACGAGGCACCCTGATCATCAGACACCCCCTCCCTTGTAGGCAAATACACTCGCCGGTGTATAAATCTTTATTGTAAAATATCTTGAAAACTTTAGCCAACCAGCACCTTTGTCACCCGTTTTCTAATTCATCTACTCAAAATATGTAAGAATTAGCACATTTTATCTCGGAGGTTGATAATTTCCCAACATTTGTAGACCAGTGTATTTAGCGTATCATCCACAATTACTCCAAGATCTCCCCCCTTTTCGGTTCCGTTGAGCCGCGCATTCCTCGTCCTGCATCGAGGCAGCTGCTTCCTCTTTCCTGGGTGGAGGACTTGGCGCCTGTCCCAACGGACCCTCATTCTGTGGCTTCGGGTTGACCAAGACTGCCCGGCATGGTCATCCTGTCTTCCGGGCGTGTGCTCTTCCTCCCGGCCTTGGTCACCCACCACGGACTTTCCCTGCAAGGAGTGCAGCCCTTGCGGGCACGATGGGGCAGTGCCAGACACCCCCGACGTCTCTGCCCGCAGACGCGGATTCTGCTTGTTCTCGTCAAGGACCCTCACAGGGCACGGTGTGGAGACTGGGAGGGGCGCACAAGCCCCTGGCCAGAGGCCCAAACAGGCCACGAACCGCAAGGAGAGCTGCCAGGCCAGAGTCGTTCTGCAGCGGCAGCCATGGGAGACTTTGCGTCTTCCCTCGCTCGCTCGCTGCACTTTGCTTTGCGTTCCAGGTAAAGGCGCCCCCGGAGGGGCCGAGGGGGGCCCAGTCCAGACAGAGCGCTCTGCGCAGGGCAGGTGTGTGCTGCGGACAGGTGCCGGCACCTGCCCCGTGCTGCATGCCAGGCCAGGGCCAGGTCCCTTGGGGCCCCCCGGCACTCTTCCCCGTCGCCCCCAGCAGGTGCCCGTGACACCGACCCAGAGCTCTTGTTCCGTGGCAGGGTGAACCTGCGGCGCCCACCCCCGGGTGGTCGACCACCACCCTGCCCCCTCCCCCACGGCTCCCCTAATTTCGGCTTCGTGTTTGCGAATGCCGTCTGGTGGGCTTTACACAATCCGCCGTTTGCTAGCCTCGCTTAACCGAAGCCGGCATGTGGCGGCAGACACGCCGCCTCCCAGATGGGCGCCCCCGGCCGGCCAGCAGCCGCCAAGTCAGGCACTACATGGCGGCCAGACCAAGGTCAGCTCTGCGGCCCGAGGGCAGGGGCCAGCCCGCCCCTGCCCCCCGGCCGGGCGTCCTCGGGCGACTCCGAGGCTAGTGCGTGCCCTTCCTGGGGAACGGGGCCGGCCCGATCCGCGGGGGAGCCGTGTCCCACCCGCCTGGCTCTCTGTGGCCGACGTGCTGCTATTTTTAGAAGTTCTCAACATCTCCCGCATGCTTATAGCTGCATCGATTTCCACTTGCGACAGTTCAGTCCTGTGAGGAACCGTCTCGACCCCTGCGGCGTGTGCTGTGCTCATGTGCTCGGCGGGGCCTGTCCCATTTGGACTGCTTCAGATCTGGTGAGCAGCTCCCCCCGCACCCCGGTTGCATTTCGTCTCCAAACCCCTTCTGGAGCCCCTGGGAGCGAGATGGGGGTGGGCAGGGGGATCCCCCAATGGCCTGGGTTGCCTGGATGGCCACTTTCCCATTCCCTTCTCCTGCAGAACTGGGGAGAAGGAAGACTAAGCCCCCAGGGGCACTCCAGGAGGGCTGGGGCCAGGCGGCCTCATGGGTTTCAGCGTGGGGAACACGTGTCGCCTCGTCTCGGAAAGGGACGGGCCTCGCTCTCCCTCAGCGGCCAGCCCTCCACCTGGGCCGCTGGGGCTGGCAGGAGGGCCGCCCCAGCCCAGTGCACGATGGGGTCGGACTCTGGAACGGGGCCTCCTGGAGAAGTGGGGCCAAGGCACCCCCTCCAGGAGCAAAGCGCTCCAAGGCAGAGGTCGGCAGGCGACGGGCCTCCTCCCCGGGCCGCGTGAGGCGCTTCCGCGGCCGGGGGCTCTCGTTGCCACGGGTGGCGCTGCTTTTAACCCAAGGCTTCCTTCGTCCTGCTCGGCGCTGACCTCTAAACGGCGCTTGAGAGGGGTAGGGCGGAAAGGCCTTTTGCGGCTGCAGATCACCTGCCTCGCCTCCGTGGGCGGCCGTTGCAGCCCTGCTGCACACCTTCCAGACGTTGGTTTCTCAAGGACCGGGCAGGCCTGCTCAGGGGGGGGGGGGGGGGGGGCGCCACCAGAGTGGAACCGCCGTTCCCACGTTTCAGGCGGCTTCCCGTGGGGGCAGGAGCCGGAGACAAGCGAGTTCACGCAACAGTTTTGGTACGTTATGGGCAAAGGCAGCCATGCCCGCTTCTGTGCAAAGGGGTCGCCCCATAGATACCATGAGTGCTCCAGAGCTTTCCGGACACCGTCCCAGGGGTGGGAAAGACGGTCTGGGCGCACGTGTGACTCAGCCTTACCGTTTTGCCCCCAAACCCCGCATTTTACGCAAAGGGGGCAGGCAGGCAGTTCAGGAAAAAGGTCCATGATCCTGAGCAGTGGAAGCGGTCAAGTGAACGGGTCTGTAATGCCTTTGGCCAAAGCAAGTTTCCCAAGGAAAGGGCTTCGGCGCCGGCAGCCAGAGGATTTGTGCCAGCCTCCCTGCTCATCTGAGGGATGCCAGGGCCCGCTGCGTGGCACCTTTCTCTGGCTTGGAGGGGCCCCCAACCCCGAGAGGGAGGGGCTCGCTCGGAGGAGACTCCTGTGGGTGCTCAGGTCGCACTTGTGGCTGGCTGCGGGCTGGCCGCCACATCTCAGCCTTGCCTCCGAGGGAAGCAAAGCGCGCACCGAGCCAGGCGTGAGGCCCGGTTCACGGGCGAGGAGCAGGCAGCTTCGCGTGCTCCTTGAACTCGGGCATGCGTGCCCTGGCTCCCACCCGCAGCGCAGTGGGGAAGTGTGGCCCTGCAGGCCGTGGCCCAGCTTCACTGGGCACCTTCTCCTGGAGCCTGCGGTGCCCCCCTCGGGCACTTCAGGAAGAGGCGCTCAGGACTGCCCACCCCCCCTCCAGGATCCTGATCGTCAGTCCACGCAGTCCCAGGAAAATACGTGGGAAGCGAAGCAAGGACGGCGTCTCACAGCAGGGCTTCGCTCGCGTGGCTCCTCTTCTCAGCCCTGCCTTTCCCCTCGGCGCCCAGCAGAGGACTGTGGAGGGCCCCCCCCCCCCCCCT
Organism: Varanus komodoensis; assembly: GCF_004798865.1. Lineage (NCBI taxonomy): Eukaryota > Metazoa > Chordata > Lepidosauria > Squamata > Varanidae > Varanus > Varanus komodoensis. Next base: position 7,307,183 of record NW_025335985.1, read on the forward strand.
GATCCTGGATGCAGGATCTGGCCCAGCAGCCCCAGGGACCTCTTGGACAAGACAGGCACCCCCACCCTCCGCTCTTCCACCGGAACACTTCCGTGGGGCAGCCCTCCTTTCCTCGCCCTGTGGAAGATGTCTGCCGCTGAAGGCCTCCTCGTGGGCGCAGAGGGGCCGGCTCCCGGGCCGCCTCCTTCGGTGCCCCTCCTGCCTGTGGAGGCGGGCCGCGCACGTGCGCGTGTGCATGCGGGTGCGTGCAAAACCCCAAAGCAAGGCTAATATTTTTAATTCATTAACTTTATTTCCTGACTGCTAATATTGATTCTTTGCGTTTTTGGCCTTGATGCGCTTTTAGTCTGTTGTAAGTGCATTTTAATGATTAGTTATTGTTTTATGCTTGCTATATTTTCGATTTCCCTTTGAGCAACCCCTTTTGGGGGAAAGGAAAACTAATGTATACAACGAACAAGGAATCAAGGAGGTCCTTGATTCCGGAAGTGCCTCCGCCACCGGCCCTCAGCGCACCCAGCCACGCCCCCCCCCCGTGCATTTGGGGCCAGCCTGCCTCTCCCCTCAAGGAGCCCCCCTGCTGGCGGGGGCAGCTGGAGGAGCCGTGTGGCGCGGGCAGAGCCCCGGGGCCTCCCCGTTCCCAGAGAAGCCGCGCCCCCCTCTGCCCTGCTGGGGGCTCCGCGTCTTTCTGCCCTGGCCCGGCTCAAGTGGGGGCCTCGCCCCTCTGCTGCCCCGCAGGCCTTCCCGGCCTCCCGGGGCCAGTGCAGGAGCCAGCAGGTGGGTGGTCTCCCCAGGACCCCAGGGGGAAGCTGCAGCCCACGGCTCCAGCGAGGCCTGGGGGGCTGCCCCTCCCGCACGTGGGGCTCCAGGCAGAGCCCCTGCTGCAGCCTCGGCTCTCCCAGGGGCGTGGGGGGCAGCGGTGCGCTGCTTTGCCGCCTTCCCCGTAGGGTGGCGGCCAGGGGGCTGCCAGGAGGAGCAACGCTGGGCCCCTGCTGAGGCCCGGGCTGCAGGGGCCCCTGCTGACCCTTCGCCCAGGCACACAGTCCCGGGTGGCCGCACACTCCTGTCCTTGCTCCAGGTTGGGCCTGCGGTCGGGTTCCTGGCCTCGGGGGCTCGGGCGCCGCTGCTTTGGGGTCTGGCGCAGGCTGGGGGGGGCAGCACCGTTCCCGCTGGCTTCCTCGCCTCCTGGCCTGCATCTCTCCCCGTGCCTGGCATCACTCCGGCCAGGTCGGCGCGCCCACATCTCGGCTCCGCATCGTGAAGGGCAGTCACTTCATTCGGTTGGCAAAAGACTGTATTTGAAACGAGGTTCCGAAAGATGTTGAAACTGCTGCGAGTTGACAGGAAGTTAAACATTTAGACGTGTGCTGCTCGCTTCAGCTTTTTAGCCACAGCATGGTGACATTTTCAGTCCAACAGAGAAGCACGATTTCTTCGGAAAACATTGACTGGGGCATTGCAGCGGGGTGGGCATGGGCGACCGGGGGTCTCTGCAGCGAGGCAAGGCCACACCACCCCCGCCGGGGGATTGAGACCACCCTGCTATCTCTTGCTAAAAGCAGCAGCGCTTGATTCCTCCTTTCAGGGGTATCACAACCTCCTGTACACAACTAATGACTGTTTTGTCCTCCTGGAAGCAGGTGGTGGGGGGGACTTCCCTTTTGGATTACTCTGGGGGCCATGTGCTTTTGCTTCTGGGTCCGTCCTCCAGAAATGCATGTGCCGGAATAGATGTGCTCTTTCTTGAGGCGCTGCAAGACGCGCTGTTGGTCTTGTGACGGCGCACTAGCCGGATTTCAGGTTGGGTGCCAGGAAGCCCTTCCTGATGGTCCGGACCCCTCGGATATGGAACGAGCTGCCAGGGGAGGTGGTGGGGGCCCCATGAGTGAGCGCATTCGAGCGAAGACTGGACACCCACATGCTGGGTACTACCCGAGTGGAGCTGGCTGGAGCCGGGGGTCAGACTAGATGGCCCAGGAGGGTCCTTCTGACGTACTCTGTCTCTGTGTTCCGAAAGCTGCCCTCTAGAAACAGGACTTCTAGCGCACAGCTGGGATTTCCACATCGAGCTTGGGAGACGCCATCCGTCCAGTGCAGCGCAACACACTTCTATCTGCTTTTCCAAACGTGGGCGTGGGGTGGGAGTCCTGCTGACTGCAGAAGGGTTCGAAGCATCTGGGAAGAGGGACGGGAAGTCCCGCCCGCTCCCGGGGACCCATCCGCCAGCCCAGTTCCTCCTGCTCTGGCCCCTTCTGCAGAAGGACAGCTGTGCCCCAAATGCGGAACCGCCACCCCAGCCGCCTCTCCGTGCACAGCCCTGACGGCCCCCGAGGTTCCAGCCCCGGCCGTCCCGCTCGCTTGGCTGCGTGTGGGGCAGACCCCCGACTCTGAGTCTCCGCCGATGGGGCCTGAGCTGGCAGGGGCTGAGCAGGGGAGTGGGGGCGGCCCAGGAGAAAGGTCGACCCGGTGCTGTGAGGAGGGCAGGCGCCATGCCGGGCATCCCAGGGAACGGAAGAGAAGAGGGAACTGCAGAGCTGCTGCTCCCCTCGCGCAGATCTTTGGTGCGCCTGCACGTGAAGCCACTCGTGGGCTTCCCCCGGCCTCTGCTGGGCCTGCGTGAGCAGAGTGCTCGGATCCAGCCCCAGGGCTTCCTTCCGGCCTGCCCACCTCCGTTCTTCATCCCCCCCCCCCCCCCCCCCCCCCCCCGTGGTCTGTTGCCCGCTGACGGCTTGCTGTTCTCTGTGTTTGCTTCCGCAGATGGCTTATCCCGTGCCGGCCGCGTGTTATGTGGTGCTTGCCACGGCTCTGGTAGTTTATGCTCAGAGGCACAGCCAGCCGGGTAAGTAGCCTGCCCTTCGGCCTTCCTCGCTCCGCATGTGCTCTCCCGCTCTCCCTCGCGGGGAACCTCGGCTCCGGGAGCTTCCCAGTTAGCCGGGCCAGTGGCGTGGCCAGCCTGATCCTGCGCACCTGGGCGGCTCTTCACGCGGCCCACATGCGAGCCCGTGGACCGATCGCGCACAGCCCTGCAATAGCGAGCCCCCCCCCCCCGATGTTAGAAGCAAACCAAGCGCCGACAAGGCCTGGGGCCTTGGCACAGCGCATGCTGCACATCGTGAGATAGCGGCGCATGAGTGCGTGCGTGTGGGGGGGACCTGCCCCCCTTCTGGGCTTCCCAGAGGCATGTGGGTGGCCACCAAGGGAAGAGGGCCCTGGCCGGAGCGGCTTCCTTCCTGGCTGCCTTCCCGGGCAGGAGGAGGCTGCCGGGGGCAGTGGGCCTCTGTGGGTGGGTGGGTGGGAGAGCTCGGAGAGGCCCGGGGGCATCCAGGCCCACCTGAGGCCGACGCGTGTCCTTCCCGCTCGGCCACCACCTTTCCCGCATCCTCTTCTCGTGTTCGAGTTGCCTGACCTTTCCCGAGCCCCTCTCGGACGCTGGGCACCGGGCGCGATGGACCCACTTCGGGCTGACGCCTCCCAGCCCCTCGGAGCTTCTCCCTGGGCATAATGCGGAAATCCAGAAGCAGCAGGTTGGGCAGTGGGACCCACACGGTTCTTCGCAAAGCCCCCGGTCCACCCGTGGGACGTGGCGGCCTCTAGCATTCACGGAGGCCTTCCAGAAAGAGGGAAAGGGGGTGGATGCGAGGATCTGGGGGGGAATGCCGGCTGGGCACCCGCCCTGCGGTCTGCCTGCAGAGGCATCTTGCCGGACAGCGGCAATTCCAGCCCGGGGTGGGTTTCTCCCCGAAGCCTCGGCTTCTTTGGGTGGGTGCAGGGGGCCCGTGCGTTCCTCCGGCCTGGCTGGCTGCCCTTATTTTTAAAAGATGCAGTCCAGACTTCTCCAGCCACCCTTCAGAGGTGCTGGACTACCGTTCCCATCATTCCTGAGGCCAAGAGGTGGGAAAGTCTGCTGCATGCTCCCACAGAATCGCAGAACGGTAGAGTCAGGAGGGGCCAGAGCCCCCCCCCCCCGCCCCCGCTCAGTGCAGGGCTCCCAGGGAGACCCTCCCGCTCGGGCGACTGGCTGCCCGGCTGCATCTCGAGGGGGCCTGCCCAGCTGGGCCCCCCCGCGAGGCTCCCCTGGCACCTGCGCCGTGTTCTCCAGGGCACCAGGCACAGACCTTCCTAGTTCCACAGGCATTTTGGCCTTTCGGTCTCTGCTTGCAGCTTGGTTTTTGCATGTTGGTCTCTGCATTGGGCTTTTAGTTCAATCTGTGAGATTCAGAACTCCGTGAGACAGGATTCGGGTCGGTGCAAGCAGTTTATTCCATACAAAAAGCGTGTGCAAAGGCTGGCTCAGTGTCTCAGTCTGAGAAACAAAGAGCAATTATTTCAGACATCAATGAGATTTTATACATTCCTTTCCCCGATGCTCAGCACTATCGCCGCTTCGCCATTGGCTGGTTTCTAAGAGGTCGCAATCTTCCCCATCCGCCTCCATCGTACGACCCCTTGATATGCTCCCCCTCCCGCTCATACGTCCCCCGTTCATGCTAATGAGCCCATTACCTATGAGAGAGGTGTCCGTTACTGTTCATGAGCCTATTAAGCGTGCGCACTACCTTCTAAGAGTTCAACAGGCCGGAGTGGCCTTGCAAATTCTCCCCTGATGCCAACTTGCTTCTTAAATCTTGTGGCAGGATGGGATGGGAAGAACAGGCCTTCCAAGCTCGTTCCAGTTTCTGTTCCTTCCCTCAGTAGGAGAAGGGCCTGTATACTTAGCAGCAAGTGGCATCTTACTATGGAATAGCTGTGCCTTTGCTAGTTTTCGTTCTTTTTAAAAAGATACTTTTCTTGCTCTATTTCTCACACATTTTGTAGTGCAGGGTTAAAATACTCAAAGCCAGTGCAACCGTCGGGACTTGGGCAGTCCGGGCTCTCTCAAAGCTCGCTGGGTAACCGTGGGCCAGTGACAGACTCTCAGCTGACCGACCTCGCGGGGCTGCTGCTGTCGGGATAAAATGGAGAGGCAGATGCCTATGCAAGCTGCCTTGGGCTCCTCCAAGGGGAGGAACGACGAGGTGTAAATGTAAAGTAACGATTATAAAATTGAGCTTTGCTGGTTCATTTTAGGTTGCATTTGATGGTTTCCCCTGTTGTGAACCAGCCAGAGCGCTTTGGGCATTAGGGGAAACCGAAATGTCAGGGGCGCTTCCGGATTGATGCTGCCGGTTGTACCAAGGCTTGGTCTTGCTGGGCGAAAGGAAAGCCTCGGAAGAGCTTGGAGCAGCCGTCCCGTCCCGTCCCGTCCAGCCCTTTCTGGAGGGAGCCACTGGCTGGCCGGCTGGCCATGCCTCTGACCACTGAGCGGCACCGCCACCTCAGGGCCCCCTCCCCAGCCTCGCGTGCTTCCTGCCTGGCCTCGTGATTTCTCTATTTTTAAAAGAGTAATTCCCCATTATTGATCAACACCTCGGCCGAATTAACTCGCGTTTAAATAATAATTATGTTTGCTCCCCGGAGAGGAGGCGAGGAGGGAGATAAACACCCTTGGAAATGAATGAGCTTGTTTGGGTGGCAGGCCGAGGTTAATATATTGATGGGTGTCCAAGCCGCTGCCACCCCGTAGCTTAGTAACCGGCAGTAAGCAATTAGGCCCAGCCATTACTCAGCCGGAGGGAGGGAGAGAGGGCGATCCAGCCGACCCGCCAAGCGAGCGTCCTCTTCCCTCCCCGCGCTCCGGAGCCCCTCTGCGGCAACCGCGCGGAAGGAGCACCGCTGCGGAGGCCCCCCGACAGCCAGCGGGCCTCGGGGTCCCCCGTTTGCCTTGGGCTCGCAGGGCGGGCGGACTGCTGCGCGGCCCAGGTCGCGTCCTCGTGGTGCCCGCCACCCCCTCTGCCGCTGGGCAGCCTGGCCCGGAGGGGGCTGCGCGTCCTGCCGGGGCGGGTTCCCGTGGGCGGCTGGCCGGCCACGGTGTGGCAGGATGCTGGGCCGTGCGGCCCCGGGCCCACCCAGCGGGGCCCCGATGCCCTGAGCAGCTGCCCCCCGCCGCGTTGTGCATCCGGGCCCCCCTCCGGCAGCCCTGCGGAAGCGCAAGGGGTGCTGGCGCCTGCCCGGCCGTGGCCAGGGCCTGCGGGCGCCACACGGGGCGCTCGTGCGCCGCCCTGACGAGCACGGCCCCCACGCAGCTGCAGGGCTGCCACGGAGGGCCTGCAAGGGGCTCGCCCGGCGCAGCGACACCTGTGCGTCCTGGATGAAGGGGCGGGCGAGGCGTGGCGCGGCTCTCAGGCTCCAGCACCGGCTCCGCCATCTTGCTGCGGTGTGGCGGCAGGGAGTGAGCTCCCCGCCCCTGCACCCCCAGGCTCTGGGCCCGGCAAGGCCGCCCCACCGGCCCCCGCACCCGTCGGCTCACACGCAGGGGGGCTCTGCTTGCTGCTCCGCCGTCTCTCCGGTGCTCGGGCCCGTGCCGGAGTGGGGACTGGGTCTGCCGCCATTCCGGGTGATCCGTGGCCAAGCCCCGCTCTTGGTTCACCGTTGAATGGCCTTGCCTCCCCCCAGCTGCCCCCCACCGTCCTGGGCCCCTTTCCAGCTTCTTTCGGCCTTTCAACCTGGCCAGGTGGGCCACCAAGGAGGACTTTCCGCAAGCCTCCCTGCCGAAGCACAAGGGCTTCCCCACAGGGCCTGCTCCGGCTGCCCCCACCCAGTGTGGCGATCGCCATGGGGAGGGGCTGCCTGGGGGTGGGGGAGCGCCTCTCCGGGAAGGCTCCCAGCCCCCCCAGCATGGGGGGGGGCTTTGCTCCCAGCCCTTCCAAGAACTTTAAATCTGAGCCTCTTCATTCAAAACGTGTGTGTTGCGGGGAGGGGGGAGGCTGGCATTGTGTGCGTGGCTTTGTGTGGCAGGTTAGCGTTCATACGGGGTGGCGACTTGCGTCCTCCGCACCAGTGAACTGAAAACTGTAAAACCGACTCCGCTTTCAGAGTGTTTTCGCTAGGAAGGCCGTGCTCAAAAATGGGAACAACAGGCCTGCAGAGTTTTCCTTTTAAAGTTGCCAAGCATACGATAGGAAGAGTAAACCTGCAGCGACAGAAGTCGACAGTTCGGGGATGCAGCTCGGGCTCCTGTCGTTCCGCTTGATTCCTGCCCGTGGGCTCACGGGGACGCTGGGACGAGTGCGCCCTAGACTGCCCCGCTCGGCACCTGCAGCGATGGGCACCGTCCTCCAGCTCTTGGGCGCGGATCGCCTTTGTGAGCCTCCCGGTTTTCTCACGGGTCTGCCAAAAATAGCTGCCGAGGAAAAGCTGGCCAGTGCCCAGGCCTGAAGGCTGCCGGTGCCGCTTGCCCTGCGAGCCCTGCCAGCCCACAAACAAATGCACGCACGCACGCACAGGTGCGCCTGTCCTGGGAAGCCCCCGGGCCAGCTGCTGCCTTGCGTCCAGTGCCCCACAGCGGATCCCCTCTCGCGTGCCTGCCTGCCGGCAAGAGCGTGCGGTCCCCACGCAGGCCCTTTCAGACAGCAAGGCCAGAGCCTGCCGGACGCGGTGCCCCTGGGCAAGGGGGCTGCCGCCAGGTGGAACCTGGGGATCCCAGGCGGGTGGCCCCCCTCGGCAGCCCTGCAGCAACCTGCCCCGCTCTTGGCAGCTGCCGCACCTTCCACGGCCGGCGCTTGGCTTCCTTTAAGCAGAGGCTCTGCCGCCGGCTCCTGCTCCACGGGGCCCGAAGTCAGAGCGATCTCTTCTGACCCAAGGAAAAGGACAGCCCGGAGAAAACAGCCCGGGTGTTACCTGCAGCAGGGGGGCTGCCGACCTTCGAGGGTCCGTGGGCACGTTTGGGGTTTCCAGAGAGCGAGCAGGTGACTCGCGGACGATGCGCTGCAGGCGCCTTGCGCATCCACCAATGGGGGCACGGCCAGTCGCGGAGGCAAGAGGGTAGGGCTTGTGCAAGCAACGTTCGGGGCCAAGATGAGAGCTAAGCTGCAAGAGGCAAGGCCGCCCCTTTGGACCAAGGAAGCTGGAGCGGGAGGGCGGCCTCGCCACCAGAGCAGACCCTCAGGAACAAACGAGGAACCTGGCACGGCGGGGGTGCCGCAGGGGCCAGGTCGGGCAGCCGTGGGCACCGCGGGGGGCAGCAGCCCAGTCCTGCAGGGCTGCTTAGGGGCTGCTGCTCCAGCTGCAAGCCACCCTTCCCGACCCGGGGGCCCACAGCCGCTCAGCAGTGGGGTGTGGGGTGAATTGGGAGGGCGGGAGGCTGTGTTGGCAAGTCTTCCTCCAAACTGGCAGCCCTCATTTTGTGCCCCCGGCATTCCTCTTGGACAAACACAGTGGCACCGATCAGCAGAGGGGGTCACCTGTGCTTCCTCTCCAAAATGGAGAGGAGGGAAGAAAGCAATTTCTCCCCAAGCACCATTCTTGGCTGAAGCCGGACTCTTTGGATGTTTCGCTCAGGCCTGGTTATCGTCCCCAGTTGTGTAAACAAGATCTCAGCTAAAACCTGCCTTTGTTCTCTGCTTCCCTGCAGCCCTGCTCCTTCCCCGCTGCCCCCCGGCCTCCCCCCGGAGCACTTGACTCCCAGCACGCGCTTCCTTTCGCACGAGCAGCTCCAGGAGCTGGTGGCACTTCTGCAGCTGGCCCGTCCGTTAGAGTGCGTGCCCACGTTTCCACGGGGCGATCTAAGCAGGTTCAGCATAAATGTTCCAATGAGCAAAGTCCACGGAAGAGAAACGACTCGGCGCGGCCAACAGGTTCCTGTGGGCACAGGTGTGAGGCCGCACCGTGGCACCACAGAGTCAATACCGTGGCTAAACGGCCTGGATTTATGCCTTCCTTCCTGGAGAGAGCGAGCCCCTGGAGGTGCGTGGCTTCCCGTGTCTCCCCGCTGAGCACTCTGCCACACGGAGCCAAACCCGATGACAAGACGTCCCCCCAGAGCGCCGCTCTGTCCTGCAACGGAGGCACCGCCGCGCGGCCTTTGCTCTGGACTTTCGCTCCCTCCCTGCCAAGCCGCGCAGGCCGAGCCCCTGCTGCGAGACGCGGCCGGTTCCCCGCAGGGCTGCTTCGGGAGCTGGGCCTCTCACGTGGGCGCTTGCCCTGCACCAAGGGGCCAAGGGATGGGCGGGGGCGCAGCTTTGCTGGCCCTACAGGCACCTCGCTCCCTCCCCCTGGGGGGCACGGAGCAGCCCTTCCGGGTGCCTGTCTTGGGACCAGGGCTGCCTCCGCACCGGGGGGCTTCCAGCTGGAGCGGTGACCGCCCCCGATCTGGCTCACCCGGACCGGTGAAACCAGCGGTCTGCGAGTCTCTGAGGCCGCTCCGCAGGGCCAGTGGCCCCTGGCCTGTCAGCCCTTCTGCCGGCAGGAGGGGCCTGCGCTTCTGCCCGCTGGAACAGCCGGGGAAGTGTGCCCCTTGCCGGCTCAAGCACCGGACGCGAGGGTCAAGCACGGGGCGTCCTCCGCCTGCTCGGCAGCAGTCGTGGTGGGGCCCACCATGCCCTGTTGCCCCTCACGGCCCCCCACGGGCCGCTGCGCCACCCTGCCTGCCGCACGCAGCACAGGGGCACCGTGGGAGAGGCGGCCCCCGCCCGAGACCGACCACCTGCTGAGCCCTGCAGGGAAGGGCTGCTGAGCGGGTGCCGGGCAGCCCCCCAGCGCCACCCAACGGGAGTGGGGGAAAGGCCGAGCGAGGCCGGCAGCCTCCCCACGCCTCCGTGAGGCCCATGCCCAGCTCCGCGCGAGCGTCGTGTGGCGCGTGGGGGTGACTGGTGCCATGGCTTGGCCCGTCTGTACCCCCCACTGCGGCAGCGGGTCGGGGACGCGGGGCTGTTGACCCCTCGCCCCTCGCGGTCCCGTCCCGTGAGCCATCCAGCGGGGGGAGTCGTCTGGAGATGGGGAAGCGTGTGGCTTGCTGCCGCCCACCCCCCAGCCCACAGGGCCTGCTGAAGACCAGGCGGGTGCCCCCGCCTCCCCGTGTCCTGCGGCTGCCTGGTTCTCCCATTTTCTCCAGAGTAGGCACGGGGGCCAGCCTGAATGGGGGCCTTAGTATGGAGGATACGGTGGTTCCTGGGCCTGAGTCAGGCCCCTGTACCTACTCTAGGGAACACATGAGGGGAAACAGCAGTTAGATTCCTACAGTCCTTACCCCGCCAAGTTCTCTGTCTGTTTTCAGAATTCTCTGATAGTGCTGGGGACAATGGGAGCTGTAGTGCAACTCATCGATAGGGCACTGAGTCGGGCAGTCCTGCCTCACCACACGGAAGCGGGCAGCTTCGCATGCATGCGAGGGAACGAAGGGACGCTGCAAGATTATAACCGAGGCTCGGAAATGCCGCGAGGGTCCCCTGGCTCGCTGGTTTGTTTTGAATTTTGCAAAAACTGTTCATCCCGCACGATTACAAGGCACTTAAATTGGATACTTTGCTTGCTTCAAGCATCGTGTTTGCCAGAGACTGAACAACCCCAGCTTTTCCAGGAAAAACAGAGTGGCTTAGGGACTTGTTTATTCTAGTAAAACTCAACTCCTACCGAAGGTCAGCGGCAGAATATCGAGAAGGAAGGATGTTTGGAGCTCTGTGGCGGTTTGTATTTTTCAGCGGAGCCTCGCAGCACGAGGATGTGCATCTGACGCAACAGGCCAGGCGTTTTTCCTCGCAGTATCGCTTTCCTTCATAAATACGAGAAATGTCTGTGGCCTGGAAGGCAGCCCCTTTGAAGAGGAGGAAGGTTTCCGTCCTTGTCCGAGGGTGTCCACAGATCTCTGCATCCCCCCGACCTGGTCCACACCTGAGACAGGTGCTTCCCACCCCATGTGACTGGATTTGGTTATTGCAGGGGCGCAGACCTGCCGGCCGGGGGACAAAAGCCAGCCTACCTGGAGCCCTGCCCCGGCCTCCCCGTGCCTGAGCCCCGGGTGTGCCCCGGTCTCTCGGCACTCCCTACTTCTTCCCCACGCCAAGCGGCCGGCGCGCTTTTCTGCTGGCTGCGAGAGCCTTTGGCACGTTGGGCTGTTCACCTCAGCCGGACCCCTTTGCCTCTGCCCGCCCTCTACGGGCACGTGGTCCCCAAGGGCTCCGCCAAAGGGGAACCCGGCCCTTGTGCCACAGAGGCTTGGCACCGCTGGCCGGTCCGGGCAGGGCCAGGCCTCCCGCCTCCTCCCAAGCCACGGGTGGCCGTCTCCGGCCACGGCCAAGGCCCCATGAGGATCCGCTGGGCCAAGCAGGCAGCAGTTGGGCAGGCGGGGTGCGGGGCCCGCCCCAAAGGTTCGGGACCAGCGGCCTTGCTTCTCCTGCTCCCGTCAGGCCGCGGGCCGGGCTGGGCCTGCCTCCCACCAGCCAGGAGGCAGCCTGGGCTGAGCGACTTGAGGCCGCAGTGGACGCTTGGCGCGCGAGCCAGAGGCACCCTGCTCGCCTCAGTCGGCCCCTTTGTCTCGCAGCACTGGGGCTCTCGCGTGCCGTGCCGAGCCGAGCCGAGCCAGACCTTGCAGGCGCGGCGCACCTGCAAAACGGCAATGGCCAGAAGGCCGGCGGGGAGGAACACGGCCGCCCTGGTGCTGGTGCCCCAGGAAGTCGGCGGGAGGGAGGCTGAGCCGGGCGGCAGGGCTTTTGCCAGCTGCCAGGCTGCTGATTTGTTTGTCGGGGGGGGGCTTGGCATGCGACTCCCCTGGGGTCTGAGGACGTGGATCCGCGGTGCCCACACTCGAGGCTCATGTGCAGAAATCTAATTGCTCTTTCCACTCTGCCTAATGGGAGAGCTGCTGTCAGAATTGCCTGGCAGGAAATTACTTCTGCGGCCGGCTCGGCGTGACGGCGGTGTCGCTCTGGCGCTGCCCGCCCTCCCGGGCCGTGCCGGAGACGCTTGCGCTCCCCTCCCTTGGCCGAGTGTTCTGCCGCCCACCACGGCTGGTGCACATGCCACGCGGGGACCCAGCACAGCATCCCGGGGCGGCGAGGCCGGGGGCTCGGGACGGTCACAGGCGGGGCCTCTTCACGCAGCGCGGAGCCGAACTGTGGAACTCCCTGCCACAGAGAGTGGGGAGGGCCGCCCGTCTGGGGCCTTGGAAGGGGAGTGGGCCCCGTCCCAGAGGAGGAAACTCTCCAGAGCTGCTCCCACCGTGGCAACACATTGCCCCCCATGCCGAGCAGCATGCCTGGGCACAGCAGTTGCCGGGGCACATGGGCAGGAGCGCACCGTCATGAGCACCCGCTGGAGCCCACGAGCGCAGCTTCGGGGCCCTTCCGGAGCCGTTCGAGGAGTGCCGGCCCCTGATGCCGCAGGCCAGGTCTCGTGTGCCCCTTTGGCAGGCAATCTTTCCCCGGCTCGGCCAGCACTCACGGCGCGCGACCGGTGCGCGAGAGGCCCATCGCTGAGGCGAGCACTCAGCCAGGCCGTGGTGAGGCAGCCACTCCAGGCAGCAGCCGCACGCTTTCGGGGCGCTTGCCGGAGCCCCTGGGCCGCGTGCGCTTGGCTCGGCCGCACCCACGGCAGGCCCCCCCACCCCTCCGCGCACTGGGCCTGCACCACAGGGTCTCAGAGGTGCCCCTGCAGAAGCGGCCGTGCCAAGCTCCTGCACAGCCCATCCCAGCCCAGCAGATGTGCTCAGCCGGAGTGCACTGGAACGCGCTCGGAGCCCCATTTCGCGATGGGCCACGGGCAGAGGGGCCACGACTGCTGGACACACCTGCCACCCAGGTGGGCCGTCCTGTCTTGGGAAGAGAGATCCCGGGACACCCCCTCCTTACAGCCTTCCAGATGGTGGCCGCCACGGTTCCCAGCGGCCGTGAATCCCACTGTTTCGCCAGGCACGCATGAGCTTTCAGATCGCACCTCCTGAGCCGGAGAGGGTGGGCACATCGCTCTGCAGTCTTGGGGGCTTGCTAATGTCCTTTCTTCCTCGCACCCTTCATGGGCCACTTTTCCAGCACATCAGCAGCCTTGAAGCATCTTACCGCATCAGTTAATAATGCTGCCTCACAGAAATGAAACATACCCGTAATTAACTTTACCCAGAAAATGCATGCGATGGCTGGGTAGGGGGCGGCAGCCGTGGCTGCTCCAGAGGAAGGAGCCAGAGGGAAAGGCCGTGGGGCCGTGCCAGTGGGCCCCCCAGAATCCTCGGGAGCAGGGCCAGGATCCGCTGCCAGGCCTGTCCGGAGCCCCGGCGTGCGTACCTGACATTCCGCAAAGCGGGGCTGCACCGTTCGGCGGAGGCTGGCAGCTTCTCGCCCTTAATCAACATTGATCGCCTTGGCTGAAAGCAGCGAGGAAGACCCCCACCAGCGAGGCAGTGAGGTGTGATGCTTGAGTGGCACTGGGGGAAGCGGTTCGATCCTGCTGGCGCTGTCAGGGCAGGCGGGGTGGGGGGTGGGGAGAGGACCTAGTGAGGCCATCTATACTCACCCCAAGGACAGAGGGAGTTGCTTGCAGCCGTTCTGGCGCTCGCATCCATAGGCTGAAGCTTCTGGCCCTCACAGAGGAAGGCTCTGGGGCCGTGCGGGTAGGGGGTTTCCTGGGCGGGGGGCTAGCGCCCTCCTGTGAGCTGGCCCCTGAGTGGCCAGCTGATGGCCTCAGGTGCCCGCAGCTGCTTTTCCTTAGTCCACCCTCGGCTTACCTGGATCTCCGGAAGTTCCTGGCCACACCTGGTGTTCTGCAGCCGGGCGTGGGCCCTGCTCCTCCCTGCCGTGTGTGGCGTGGCTCCCCTCTGGAGCCTCCGGAGCTGCTGCAAGAGCGAGCCCTGCCTCTCCGGCCCGCCTGGCACACGCTGCTTAGCTGGCATCTTCCTGCGGCCAGCGTGACCGGCGCCCCCGAGCCGGCTTCCTCCCCTCCGGAGGCGCTGCTGGCTGGGTGCGCTGGGAATGGCAGCCGAAGGCGCTGGCAAAGGGCCTCCCGGGAAAGCACCCTCCAGGTGGGGGCCCTTCTTGCCTGTGCAGGGGGTGGGCGGCTAGATGTCCCCTGGGGACTCCCCTCCCTGTGGTGTTTGGACCGGATGGTGCTGGTGGCCACGGTGGTCTTTGGTTAAGACGCGATTTCACGGCCGGCCGACAAGTGGCTTCTCAGGGCTTCGTGGGGAAACTCTTGGTCCGCTTTGCATCTGCTCTTAGGGGCAGCCCAGGCAGGAAGCACAAGGCACGGACACGTCGGGGGCAGGAGTCGCCCCCTTCCCAGGCGGATGGACTTCTCTCTGTGGCTTCTTCACGGGGTTGCACCCACCTCGATTGCCAGATGTTCTTCCCCACCTCCGGGACTCGCGGCCTTCAATTTGCCATGTTTCCTCTCCAGGAGGAGATCCTCTGTAAAGTTGCCTTGACAAATAGCTTTGGTGCTCTCTGCCCACGTCCCGCTTCCTGTCTCCAGGTTTTAGCAATTATACTTTTGGCAGCTTGAACAGAGATGTCCGTTCAGTTCGTCTTTCCTTGGGATTTCTGCTTGCGCACCAGGAGAGCCATCTCAGGATTAAGGTGGCAGTTGTAACATTGCCACCCTGCGCCTCCCGGCCTAAATCCTGGGGTGCCCCATTGTTTATTCATTTGATTTATATGCCACCCCCTTGGCCACGAGGCCCTCTGGGCAGTGCGCAGCCATCACAGTTCCCATTTGGGTTGTGCACACGGGGCTGTCTCGGCGGAGACAGAGAACGCGCTGGGTGCCGCGTCCCCTCCCACGGAGCGGTTTGGGGGCACGTGTCCTCGTGGGATGCGCAGGACCCGGGCGGCGGGCCAAGCAGAGTGCCCTCTGCCTGCGGGGAAGGAGGGGAGGTGCCTCCCCGGGGCCCCGGGGCGCCTTTATTCCACTCGCAGGAATCTGTTCTCAAGAATCCGGAGAGTCACCGCTCAGAGAAGGGTCGGGCTCTGTTTTTTAAAATAGGATCCTGCCTCTCGCTTCACAAAGCCGCAGTCCCTCCTCCAGACCACTTAATCTTCCTCAGCACCTAACTTTCTTCGAATGGGGGACAGTTTAGTTTGGTTCCCTCGTTAGGTTGAAAAAAGTTTCTTCTACTTCGTGGCCCCGTACCTCGCCCGTTTCCTTCTAGTTGTGCTTGCCGTTGTTCTGTCTGGTTGTGCTTACGATTGCATTGAAGACCGGAGACGTGGCCCCTCATCACCCTCCTGCCCACGCTTGCTGCCACAGCGACCTGGGGCTGACTTCTGCGTAGGCCGTGCCTTGGACGGCACCACGCATGCCCTCCAGCCCGGCGCCCCAGGCCTGGCACATCCGCTCACCCTGGCAGCTCTCCCCGGGGAGTTTCCTCTGGTCCCCTGTGGCGTGAATCCACTGCGTTCTCCCCCAGCACTGGAGGGGACATGCCAGTGGGGCGAGCTCGAAATGGATGAATGTGGGGGGGGGGGGGTTGAGACCAGAAGCCAATAGCCATCAGGCCTATTCATGCAGAGCTTGGTGGATGCGGGTCAGTTTTGGGGAGTGGGCAGCCAGGAAACGCGAGTAGGGGGAGGGAGAGCTTTCATGCCTCCATTTGCAGTATCAGAGGAAGCGCTGCCGGATCAGGCCGCCTTTTCGGGGTGGGGGATCTATGCAGACCAGCTCTTCCTCCAGAGGAAGCCTGAAGCCCCAAGCCCTGACAGATGTGGGCAGAAGGCTGAGTGCTCCGTGGGAGAGAACTTGGAAGTGGACGCGGCTTTCCGGAGCCCTGGGCCGGCGCAGTGCAGAGGGCTTGCCGCCGGCCCCACTTGGCCGTGTGTCTGAACCCACTGAAGACCACCCGGGATCCCTCAGGCGGTTGAGCATCGCTGTGCCATCTCCACGGACCGTCCTCGTAAAGGCACAGGTGTGGGAGCCCTGCCACGGAACGCTCTCTGCAGCAGAACTTCCCACTTTCGGGAAACCGGGAGCCGCACACGCAGAAGGGTATTCTGCAAATCATTTCACTTCCCACTTCCATTACATCTTTGCTTTTAAAATAATGAATATATAGATTTTTTAAAGGAGGGGGTTTTTTGAAAAGGAGGTTTGCCAAGTAACTGCTGGCCCGTGGACAGGAGAGCCTTCAGGGCTGAATTTACATCACTTAGGCAAGTGCTTGAAGTTGAGCACGGGCTTAAATGCCAGTGACTTTGCAAGGCTGTGGAAATTATGCTGAACTGCCGATTGCAAATGCCAGGAAAAAGAAAGTTGGGGGGGTGGGGATGGACTGGGGGTCGCTCCCCTCCACATCCAGAGAGGCTCTGGAGCTCTCGCTTGGAGCAGCATGCAACACGCAACGCGACAATGACACCGTCTAAAATTAAGCACCAGAAAGGGGTTTGGGGGAGTAAAATTCCCTGAACAAATGGAACAGATCGCGCTGGAGCTGGAACTCGGCCGCTGCCACATGGCTCGTCTTTGTGTCTCATCCCCTTAACACAGTGTAATTAATTTTTTAAAATATATGTCTGTATTGTTTCCTAAGCCGAGTGTGATTGTGTTGGGGGCGGGGGGGGGGGGGAGATTCTTGGCTTGGTAGCAAGAGGAAAATCCTGAAGTGAGACTGCTGTGAAAGGTCGTTAGAACAGGAGAGTGACGATGAAGTCAGGAACGATAACCGTGAGGCAGGAGAGCGGTTTGCTCTCCTGGGAGACGGAGCGAGGCAGGGCCCCGAAGGTGCGGCCACAGAGGGCCGGTCTGGACCCGAGTGCAGAGCAGGCGCTGGAAAGAGGAAGCCTCTTCCCGGCTGCCTGCCCATCCATGCAAATTTGCCAGCTCCACCGGTGCATAGAAATGTGCATCAGGAGGGAGGGATGGCCTCTGCCGAGGCCCTCGATAGAGACCCTCCATTCAACTCTGGGAACTCAAAGCAAGGCAAGGCAGGGCAAGGGCAGAGGCAGAGGCAAGGCAGAGGCAGAGGCAGAGGCAGAGCTGTCTTTGTGGCAAATGAGAATCAGAGGGATCTTATAAAATCTGCAGGGTAAAGAATAGGAAACACCTGGATTTTTCCTGGGCAAGCTGGGGGAGCAGCCCTGCATGAGTCCTCAAGGAAGCCCCGCTCTAGCCCTGCGTGACCTGGGCTCGGGGTCACCAGAGCGGGCCCCGCGCTCCCTGCACGGCCACCTGCCCTGCCTCTTCGGGGCCCTTCTGCAGCGGTGGGCGCCACGAGGCAAGGGGCCCGGCCATCGGCCCAGCACGACGCAGAGCAGCCACAGGGCCCGAGGCGAGCACGGGGCAGGGGCCGTTCCGGCCAGCTGGGCTCGCCTGAAGGCTTTCCAGGGCCAGGGCGGGCTGGGGTGGCTCTGGGGTGAGGTGCCCGGGTGGGTCGATCTGGGAAGCGGCCGCCGTGTGGGGCACCCCCAGTACAGGGCCTGCTCTACCCCTTATGCGGGGGCAGCTGAAGGCGGGAGGCGGGCTGAGCGGGGCCACAGAGGGCAGCAAATGCGCCAGGGTTTGGCTGGGGCCACCGGCCTGCGTCACACGGAGCATCCGGGCCAGGAAGCAGCAGCGCAGCAAGGCACTGCTCGAGCATCTGACCCAAGGATCAACACCGCCGCCACGGGGTCTTGAGTGGCGCCCAGGAGACCGGCCCCGGGCATCCGGGGGAGTCCGCACGGCTGTTCTCCGGAAGGCAAGGAGCAGCGCAGCCCCTCCAGTCTCCGAAGGCTGGTGCCGCCCCCAAGGACTCCCCTCTGCGCACAGCCAGTGCCAGGAAGCCCCAGGGCGGCGTGTTGCGGCTGTGCGGGGCCACACGGTGGTCCCTCGAGCTTTCGGTTCGGCACCATGCAGGGTGCTCAAGATCAAGGCCAGCTTCTTGGTGGGACAAGCATTTTGCTGTCGAAAGAGGCTGAGCTGTCTGTCTGTCTGTCTGTCTGTCTGTCTGTCTGTCTGTCTGTCTGTGTGAGAGAGAGAGAGAGAGAGAGAGAGAGAGAGAGAGAGAGAGAGAGAGAGCGCACCTTCTGCAACATTGGAAGGGATCCTGGTGGCAAGGCCTTGGGTCCTGGGTAGCCCTGCTGCTCGCCCTCGTTGCAGTTCAGCCCTGTCCGTGGTGCTGGTGAGAGCGCGGCCTTCCGGGGACACGTCCCAGTGCATTTGCGGGGGCAGCCTCTGGGAATCAGGCCAGGCCCCCTGCTGTCCTGCGCCATGGCCGGTGCCCTCAGATCCTGCAGCTGCCTTTGCTCCTGGGAAGCTGGAGTGGTGCTTTTTGGAAGCGCACATGGCACTCCGGCCCTCTTGCAGAACGGTGGGGTCGAAATCAGCCAGTAGTCCAAATATCCCACACGGTCCTGATAACGTTTGCTCTGGAACTGCAGAGGGGGGTGGATGGGCCGGCCACGTGATCCTTTGTGCAGGTCTGAGTCAGGCTAGAGGCCAAGTCAAGGATGACGCCCCGGCCGACCCGGGGCCCCTCGTTCTGTGGTGTTTTGTGGCCTGGTGTTTTGTAGGGGGTTCGGCCTGGAATGCTTGCCCACGCTGCTCCTGACAGCGACGTGCAGCCGGATGCCTTGCCATCACGATGATCTGCAGTTGCTCACCGTGGCACTTTCCTTGTTGCCCTGATTAAACTTGCACGTTATTGCGGTTTCCCATCCTCGTCGGGGCAGCCTGATGCTGGTGTGCTTGCTGCCCACCCATCTAGACTGGAGAGGTGGAAGCCAATTACCTGGAAAACCTCCATGGCTGCGGAAGGCCGGCCCAGGTGGACCGCCGTGCGTGGCCCGCCCCACGATGGCACCCGCTTGCCCCACGAGGAGGGCCTCCGCAGCCCCCCTTTCTCATTAGCCAGTCTCGCTCCATCCATTTGAGCCGGGATTACCTTCCCCTTTTAAACAGCTCTTCAGAACAAATATTTTCTTTTCCCAGCCTACTTTTCTTACTTGGAGCTTAATTGAGATGTGTTTAATATATACACAGAATCTGATCTTTAGTAAGTGACAAAACACCAGACGCAAAGCCAGCAAACAGCTCGGCAGCAAAGCTACCCAGGGGAGAAATCTTAAAAGCAATTAAACGAACAAGGGAAAGTGCAAGGGGATGTTAATTCTACGTCACGGTTAAGATTTCGCACCCCCAAGAGCCACCGAGCGGAGCGCTCCAGCCATAACGTGACCCGTGCAGGCGGGATGGTATGTAAAACGAGCGCGGAGGATGCCGGGGAAAACGCTCCGCAGGGGCCGATGCTGGGCTGGCCGGGAAGAGCGCCTCTTGGATGGGACCCAGTAGATCTTTCACACTTTCTCTAATGCTGCGAGTCTTTATTTGAGTTTCATTTTAATGTCCTCGTAAAAAAGTGATTGCATCCACAGCCCATAGCATCCCTGGTGGAAGGGAAAGAACTTGGAACTCCCTCCCCCCTCCCTCCCTCCCTCCCTGTGTGCGCATGCTAGGAAAATGTGCGTGTGACCTCCAGGCAGGCAGCGCAGCCCCTCCCCATCCCAGCGCAAGCTGCCTGCGCGTGAGAACCGGAGGCAGAGGCAACGGGCCCCGGGGCAGGGCAGGGACCTGGCGCATGAGGAGCTGCCCGACGTGTGCCTTCCCCGGGAACCTGAGCATGCAGCCTCGCTCTGGCCCTGCTCTGGGCTGGCCTGCAGCAAGAGACCCTCAAGAACCGGCTGCCTGGCGCCCACCCTGCAGACCAGACGCGACTCGGGGCGTGCCCGGGCCCCGGGCAATCGTCCCGTCCCTCGTGGAGCCGGTCCCCATGGCCTTGCATGGGGTGTGGGAAGACGCCGTGAGGCTCGGTGCGCCTGGGAGACACGCAGGTCCACATCCGTGCTCGGGGGCTGTGAGCAAGTCATGTTGCTGTTCCTCCTCCGTAAAAAGGGGAAAAGTGCAGCCGGTTTCAGGGGGCCAGCAAGATGACATTTTAGCATTGCTGAGTTGCCGGGTTCAGGTTGATCTAACGACGCACGCACACCCTCCAATGTCTCATCATTTTTATTTTATGTGTTTATCTGGCAATCTGCACGCTGCTTTTCAGCACTGGTGCTCTGGCGGGTTGCCTTTAAGGGGAGAGTGGAACGCTAGTAAAACCGTGGCTCGTCGGCAGGTTTTGACGGAGGCGAAGGAGGGCCAGGTGCTGGGCAGGGTGGCATCTCCTCTGGAGGAAGGGCTCTCAGCAGGCCCCTGAAAGGCCGAAAGGCTTCTGGGCCGTCCCGCCAAACGTGGCCTTTCGTGGCAGAGCTTGCGGGCTGACGCGCAACGGGGCA
Source organism: Varanus komodoensis (assembly GCF_004798865.1). Taxonomy (NCBI): domain Eukaryota; kingdom Metazoa; phylum Chordata; class Lepidosauria; order Squamata; family Varanidae; genus Varanus; species Varanus komodoensis. The sequence goes on from NW_025335985.1 coordinate 7,327,228, forward strand.
CCCAGTGGCCCCCGGGCGACGGAACTGCCCAGAGGCCTCCCTGCCCCAGTCTCCACGAACGGGCTGGAGCGTGCACAGGGGGTGCTCCCCGCGTGCCCCAGTCCGGGACTGCGGGAGGCTTTCGCAGTGGCCTCCGGAGCAGCCCAGAAATGCCCGGGCAGAGCCGGTGCTCAGCGGGGACGAGCGGGAGGCCTCCCGGAGCCAGATCCACAGGCCTGTGCAGGTGCTGCTCTCCAGACCATGGGGCGCTTCCGCTGCTCCGTGAGCAGGGCCGCACGACCCCTGGCCCTCAGCGTGTCTCTTTTGGTTGTCTGAATGGTTCCAGACGGGCAGAGGGCCATGCCAGCAGCTCCCTGTCAAGCGGGCGCTTTAAGCCTTTCCCTCAAGCAGCTTGGGTGGCTTTGAAAGGGGCTGGACCTGCTCCTAGAGGAGAAGCCTGTCTGCGGCTGAGAGGCCGGAGAGTTGCCTGGTCCCTCCAGTATCGGGGGAAGCATGCCTGCCTGCCCCACTTGCTGTGGAGCATGGGCGTGAGGGCACTGTTGCACCGACACCCTGCTTGTGAGCGTCCCGTGGGCAACTTGTTAGCTCTCGTGTGGACGGAAGGTGGGCTGCACAGGCCTGGGCTTGCGGCAGGAAGGCTCCTCTCCGGGCCGCACGCTCTCCTTTCATGCTTCTCCTCCAGAGAGGCATGTCGCCTTGGGAGCGACTGACCGGGGTGCTGCGGCTTTCCTGGGACCACAGCAGGGATATGGGGCCATCACCACCCCCAGCCCAGCGCACGTGCAGCTGCCCCCTGCCACGGACACGGTGCTCTTCCCGATGCACGGTTATTTGTATGTTTGAAAACAATCCAAGGGCAGGCCCTCTCTCAAGGTAACTTTACGCAGGCCTCCTTGTCTTTTTCTCCACTGATGAAATGGGTCCTTTTAAAAAAAAGCTCGTGCATTTGGGCTTTTAATTTGTCCTGTTCCTAAAGGTTCAAAGCCGACAACTTTTGCTCATGGTAAAGGAAAGTTAGAGAGCAGAATGCACGGAACAAAAGGGACCCCTTGACTCCAACCGCTGGCCGGCCCAGGCTGCTGGGCAGAGAAGCCAGAGCAAAATGCCCATTTCCGTGCTATAGAGACCCTGTCTCCGTATCGGTAGGAAAGAAGAGCCATTAGAGCAAAATAGTGAAAAAAGGACAAATTATGACCTGTAAATTGAACAGAAAATTTAGCACAAAGAATTACTTGAAAAGAGCACAGGAAAGCATGAAACCGCCAGCCAGCTCTGCATTACAAGCAGTGCTGACTCCATTTATCTCCCCCCCGCCGCCCCCCAAAAGAAGGGCTGCGTCTCGGCCCAGCTGATGTTTTCCTGCCCAGCAACAGCAGCAGCAGCAGCTCCTGGTTTGCATGTCGCGCTGGAGCCCTGCATTTGCTCCCCTGCTGGGCCACACGGCGCCCCATGGTCCGAGAAGCGGCAGCAGGTAGACGGGGGGGCGGTTTCTGGCGGGGGCTGCCCCCTCTCCTGCACAGGGCAGGTGGGAAGCGTGGTTGGGCCACCAAGAGGCCGCGCGGCTGCCTGGAGAAGCGAGGAACTGGTGCGCCTGATTTTGGGGTGAGGCCGCCCCTTCGTGGGCTTGGCCCTGTGCCCCCCCCGGCCAGGAGGGGGTGGGCAGCACCCGGAAGGTGGGCTCACTGGAATTCTCCCAGCCTCCCCTCCTCTGTGACCCGTGTTCCAGCTCGTGGGTGGGAAAAGCTGGGCACTTGGCAGCTGAGAAGGGGAGTTCCCCGTAGGGGAACAAGCCGTTTGGAAGACGGGGTGTGTGCTCCCGTTTGTGTTCCGAGATGTGAACAGCACAACGTCAACAAAACTCCCCCAGGGCCCCCTCTGGACCCGCAGCCTGTTCTGCAAAGGGGCTGGCCAGCAGGAACGGCACCCCAGGTCCTGTGGGTCAAAGGTATTTGGCCTCTACGGAGGACCACCCATTTCACGGAAACAGGTACTCCTTCCTCGCTATCACCAGCATCCCCACCCCTTCAGCAGGCCCACGTTGGCCGGAAGAAGCGGGCCCAAGGCGGGGGGGGGGGCGGCCACTGTGGAGCTGGCTTCGGGCCGGAGCACTGGCCACTGGCCCTGGCGGCCGCCAACCTGGGAAGAGAGCGGGACCAGGAGCAGAGGGAGAGCTGAAGCCCAGGGGCCATGGAAGGTGCGGTTTCTGTCTCCAGCAGAGAAATGGCTGCCGAGCAGATGGGCGTCCCTGGGCCCGAGAGGGTGGGCACGGGCCGGGCCTGGTGTGTCCCTCCCATCCGTCGGAGACAGGGGTCCCGGGTCCAGCCATGCTGCAGCAGCTCTGCCAACAGCCCGCCTGGGCGGCGCGTGGAGCCCTCCGGTCTCCCGCTGTTGCCGGGTACTGGTGAGTCCGTGGCCCGGCCCTCCTCCAGGGGCTCGGGGTGCTGCGCCAGGCTCTGCCCCATCCCTCCCAGCCTCACGGTACCCCCATGAGGTTGGCCAGGCCCACGGTCATCCAACAAGGCAGCGCTTCGAACCACTCCACGCCAAGGCTCTCACGTGCCCCGTGGTGGGAGCCAGGCCTGAGCCAAAGGGGCATCCTGGAACGATGCCGAAAGGCCCTCCCATGCGGCCGGTCCCTGAAAGGGATGGATTAGGTAATCCTGGCGCGAGCTGCTCTGCCATTTCCTACTGGAAACCGGATCTCTTCAGACACCGTCCTTTGCTCGCAGCCGAGGAATAATTGGACGCCAGGGCCCCGTCAGCACGTCCGAAATCCCAGCCACTCCGGGGACGGGGTCCCCAGGAACCCGGAGGTGCTTGTGAAGAAAGGCGAGGGGAAAGGCAGCCCTGCTCTGCATAATGTTCCTCCGGTTTATGGCTTCCCTTGGCCGGGAGGGGAAGCAGCTCTCGGCCCCTCCGAAACGGGGCTCTGGAGGAAACAGGCGTGAGGCACCTGCCTGCGTTCCAGGCCTGGATATCCTGTGCAGCGTCAAAGGCAGACAGCCTCTCTCCCGCTCCCACCTCCGCTGCGCTGGCCAGGCCGGGGGGAAGGGGCGACGGAGGGGACCACGGGGGGGTCCCGGGCCTGGAAGGACAAAAGGCCGCCCGGTCCCACAGAGGAGCGCGAGGAGAGCCCCCCCCCCCCCCCGCATCAGGCCTTGGTCCGGCGGTCCGTGCGTGCCGTGGCCAGCCGGCTGCCCACACAGCCCACAAGCAGGGCAGGAGTGCAGCCACCCCTTCTGCCCACGTTCCCCAGCGACTGAGGCAGAGCCCCCCTCCCCCCAGCACTGCCTTCCAAGCAGAGCCAGGCAGCTTCTGGCCCAGCCTTTATTCCGGCAGGCTGGCCAGGCCAGGGGGCCCGTGTGCCCAGCTGCTGCCGGTGGCCCGTGCCAAGGCCTTTTGGCTCCTCCTTGCGGTGGTCCGTCTTCCGATGGGACTTGCAGTGGGAACCTTCAAATATGCACCTGCCCTGCGGAAAGAGCCACGCGTTCCCCACCTGCATTGGTGCATCCGGTTTCTTTTTCCAAGGTGGAGGACTTGTCCCTCCTGAAGCTCATTCTGCCACTTCGGCCCAGTGTTCCGGTTTATCAGTATCGCCTTGGATCTTCATTCTGTCTTCTAGGGTGTTTGCTATTCCACCCAGTTTTGTATCGTATGAAAATCTGATTATTTTTCCTTGTACTTCCACATCTAAATCATAGATAAAGATGTTGAAGAGCAGTGGGCCCAGGACTGAACCCTGCGGTGCCCACTGGTTCCCTCCGTCCAGTTTGAGAAGGCGCCGTTAATGCATCCCTTTGTGTGAGACTGAGAGAACTGGGCATGTTCAGCCTTGAGAAGAGAAGGCTGAGGGGGGACACGGTGTCCCTCTTTAAGTGCCTCAAAGGCGGCCACAAAGAAGGAGGTCAAGATCTCTTCTCGCTGATCCCAGAGTGGAGGACACGGAATAATCAAGTCAAGTTGCGACAACCCAGATTCAGGGTGGACATCAGGAAAAACTTCCTCACTGCCAGAGAAATACGGCAGTGGGACCGGCTGCCTGGAGAGGTGGGGTCTTTCCCACACTGGAGGCATCCAAGGAGAAGCTGGGCAGCCCTCTGGGTGGGGTGGGGTGACCTGGCGTCCTGCACCAGCAGCGGGTGGACACGAGGGCCTTCTGCTGCCTTCCAGCTCTCCTCTTCTAGGGTTCTCAGGGGCCGTGCCACCCACGCCGCATTCCCCCTGCTCAGGGCACCCCTTTTGCGTGTGCAGCAGTGGGGCGCACATGCGTGGCTGCCCCCGCACAGCCGGGGCAGAAGTGCCAAGGGCGACGGCTGCGGGCCGCAAGGGATGCTTCCAAGCAGGGCCGCCGGAGTCCTTTCTCCAAGGCACCCGGCACGGGCGGTGTGAGCACAGCGGGGCCCTCAGAGGTGGGCGCTGGAGCCCTCCAGCCGGGCAGGCCCTGCTGCCCACCCTCTCCTCTGCGCCCGGGGGGCGGCAGTGTCTTCCGCCAGCCTGACTGCCCCCACCGTCCTGTGGCGGCAAGCCCGATGCCTTCCTGGCCCCATGCGCTCGCATTTGGCCTCTGCGCCACGAGCCCCAATGGAATCACTGGCCGCCCAGACCAGATGGACCAAGGCGGCCTCCCGAGTGAGGCTGCAGGGCAGCTGGCGTGGTCTGGTGGGCTTGGTACCCAGAACGGTGGGCCGCCGTGGAGTCAGCGGGTTCCTCTGCCGAAGCACCGCGGGGGCTCCAGGGGGGAAAGGACTGCAACTGGCATTCCCGGTTTAAACCATCCCCCATCCTGGACCAGTTCCGACCGTGCTGTTCCCTTTGGGGAACAAGCGCTCCAGGCGTGTCCCGGGAAGCCACAGGGACACTCAGAGGCGACCTGTGGAGTAGAAAACTGGTCGGCTTGTACTCCCGCCAGATGAGAAGGATGCTGGTAAGCCAGCAAAGGGAGCCAGGTGGGCAGGAGGGAGACACGGCAAGTGGCCCCAGACGAGCCAGGAGGCACGTGCTTCGTCTGGAAGGATACAATTCAGAAATGCGGGTGCGGTAGCGCTTCAGAGAGAACCGGACCTGCCAGTGTGAGGTGCGTGCCTGCAGCTTCGCCAGGGTAGGTGAGTGCCCGTGGGGTGTGGAAAGACTCGGGCTTTGCCTGGCGTTCCCCTTGAGCCCCGTGTGAGGATCAGGGTTCCCCTGCGCAGGCGCCTCGCCCGTCTTCCTCTTGCACGCGGCCCCGGCAGCACAGAGGCCGCTCCGCGCTCCCTTGGACCCTGGCGATGGAGTCACCCCAGGGCTCCCGTGGGGTCTGGCCCAGCCCTGGGTCTCCCGGGTCCCGGCCCAGCCCTGCCGCCCGGCCAGCGGCACTGCTAGAAGGATCGTGGGCGGTTGTACGGGACCCTCAGAGTGCAAGTGTCCTCGTGCAAGTGTTCCTGCGGGGATCGCAACAGCAACCCTGTAAGGCAGGACCCTGTTTTTATTCCTATATGCAGGGAGAGGGTTGAAGGGTGGGGGGGGGTGGGCTTGCTGAGTTTCCCTGGTGTGTCTGGGGCAGAGGAAAGATCGGCGCGAGGGCCTAAGGATCCGCCTCCCGGCCCTTGCTGCACAGTTCCCCAGCGCCCTCTCTCTCCGCCGGGCGTCTGGCTTGCCCGGTGGCCTCCCTGGACTGCGGCCGCCCAGCTCGGGCCTGCCCTCGCGCGCGTACACGTCCGAAAACCCCCGTGGAAGCGAGTGTTATCTCAGCTGAGCCGTTCTCCTCCTCTCCACTCGTCTATTCTTACCCCTTCTTACGGATGTAACAAGCACCACGCTGGAATTTTCCGCAGTATTTCCTCCTCGCCTGGTTCCTTCCAACAGATCGTCCCACTGAGGACTTGTCTACATTAAAACTTTAGCACGGTTCAGCGGTGGGCTGGAGTTGATTTAGTGCACAGCTGGGCTCCAGTGTCTACACTGGAAACATCTGGCAGTTGGTGTAAGCTTGAGTTTATCTCAGAGCCCGCCCCCGCCGCAGCCCCCGCCGCCTCGCCGCTCTCGCCTCCTCCATCCCTCGGCCTCCCCCCCCCCCCCCTGGATCCCGGAAACGGCCCGCTCCCCCCAGCACCGCAGAGCCCTGTTCGGCCTCCGCGGCTCGTGGTCCCTCCGTGGCAGGGCTTCCGCAGCTGGTGCTCTCTCGCCTCGTTCGCTGAGCAGATTTGCGGCGGCCACGCAGGGCCGCGGTGGCGCTGCCTGTCAGGTCTGCCTTTCAGGTCTGTCCGGTAGGTCGCGATGCAAGCAAAGTGCTTAGGACAAGATGGGGTCAGGTGCGAGCGGCACCGCAGGGAGCGCCCGTCCGCCTCCCTCCCGCGCTGTCCGGAATGGGAAATCAGCGTGAATGAGAGCTTGGCTCAGTGCTCCGAATCTCCCTCAATCTCGCTCGCCTCTCTGTATTTCTGTGGATGCACACCCAGCTTGCACCGGAGGGGAAGCTCTGTGAAATTGGGGGGCACTGCTGGAGGGGCAAGGAGGGAAAGCTGCTCTCCTGGCCTCAGAGGTTCGGTTCTGCCCTTGCCTCCAGGGCCAGGCCACTTTGGTTCGAGCACTCCTGCTCCCGCTTCCGGCTTCGGCTGGACGGTGGGGGGGCAGGAAGGGAGGTGGGCGTCTCACCTGCATGCCCGGCCTCTTCCCGGGAGCTGCTCCTCCACCTCCTGCGACTGCAACCCAATATATGTGGGGCAGCAGTGGGACCCCCGCCGGGGAGCAGCCCCAGCCCCAGTTTGCAGAGGCCCGAAAGCTGGAAAGGCGCTGCTTCCCGCAGCACGAGCAGGGAAGGCTTCCCGGTCCCCTCCAGCCCCCGAGCAGCTGCTCCCGGCCAGGAGCCGCAAGGACCCTGCACGGGGCGGCTGCAACATGGTGCTGTGCGTGGCGGGCCTGTGGCCTGCGGCTTGCGCGGTGGCTCTGCACGGAAGGGGCCCGCAGGGACGTGGCTCGGAGGTGCCTCTCGCCACGGGCCCGACCTTCCACGGGGAAGGCCTCTCCGCTTTGGCCACTGAAGTAAATAGAAATCGAGCTGCCGACTGTCTCACAGTGATTAAGTGGAAGTCCTTTAGCACTCATCTGTTATCTCTTAATTAAAGTTCCTTGCTAATTATTTTTCCTTGTCAAGAGAGCAGAGCTGCTGACTCTGGGGATTTCGGCAAACAAACTGAGGGTGTGCTCACTGCAGTTCTTCCTTAATGAACAAATTAAACCCGGAATGGCCCATATCTCTGGCTGCACTGACATCACTTCATCACACCTGTTTCCTCTCCGAGAAAGGTGTCCTTTTAAATCACAGCCGCGGCGACGGCTGCCATTTCCGCCGTGTCGGTCCTCCTTCTTCTGGGGGTAGTTTGTACCAGTTGATGATGCACTGAGGCGAGAAACCAGCGCGAAGAGGGCAAAGAGTTGTTCTAGCTGACACAGGAGCTATAATTAACATCGCCGCTGAATTTGCATGTGCAGTCAGCCATGGGTGCAAAATAATGCGATGGCTTTATCCAAGTGCAGAGTAGATCCCAAATTCCAGGGAACATCCGGCCCCTGGGTTGTGACAGGCAGAATATGATACCAATGTCTCTGGGAAGACGTATGGGATAATTATCGCAAAAATACAGCCTCCACGTGGTGAGACGGAAGGTCACTGCTGTGAGGCGCCTGAAAACCAAGCCAAAGAAAGAGGAACCTTAGAAGTTTGACCCACTTCAGGTATTCTGGAACATGCAGTCCGAACAGTGTCAGGCGGACACAACCCACACGAATCTTGGGTTCTGTTGCAGGGGAAATCGTTTCTAGCGTGAAGCAGTGCTTTGAGAGAGGAACTGTCTTTCCTTCTGCAAATTCAAAGTCGGCCTTGTGGGTGCTCCCTTGAAGGTGGTGAGGGCGGTGGGGGTGCCGGAGCAGGCCAGAGCAATGCCTCCAGGGGAAGGACTCTCCCACTGGGCTGATCCCCTGGCAGGGTCGCCCGAGGCGGCACGGTCACACAGAGGCACCGGCCTCGGGCATCCTCCCCATCCAGGAGGGCTGGCCGGATCCTCAGAAGAGGGTGGATCTCTCTGGCGGTGATGGGGTGGAGAAGACCCTGAAGGGCAGCCGCCAGGTAGCAGAGGCGGCTGGAGAGGGCACGGGTGGAGGGTCTCTCGCAGGCATCAGTGACCCTCAGCGCACTAACGCAGGTTGGCATGTGCGGAAACAGGCTGTGGCAGACTACCTGGATTGTCTCACCTTGTGAATCCTTTGAAGAAACCATCTCAAATGAAAGGAGAGTTAGCACCACAGGATGAGCCCCCTCGCCCCCGCCCCTGGTCTGGACCACTCCTGGGGAAGAGCCCAGGGTGAGCGCAGCTGGCACTGTTGCCCACGATGCAACGAGACCGAAGGCGGAAGGAGGGCTAGGCGCTGATGTGTGGAGAGGCAGGTGGGGAGTCCGATGCTGCACCGCGCATGCAAGTGGAACATGGGATGAGAGAAATGGGAGAATGGGAGCAGGAAATGGAACGACCAGGCCTCTCGGGACTTGTCTTGGGAACCCAAACTGGGCTGAAATGGGCCTTTTTCCAGCTGGACAAACACAAAGGCCAGGTTCACACAACCCAACAAGCTGCCTTGCGTGGCTACCAAAATCTGTGGGCTTCTTTCCATGCTTTACCCAACGGGGGAATCACGCGACCCCTGTGTCACGGTTTCCATCCTCCCTGCATGCTTCCCAGCAGCCCCCCGAGGTGCGCCTCTCCTTGCCTGCTGTCGAGATCAAAGCCTGACCCACCCCGCAAGTGCCTGCAGACCCCGGACCACCCCTGTGGGGACGCAGAGGGAGGGACTGGGGGGCGATGGTGTGGTGCCGCTGGGAGCCCTGGGAAGCTGCACGCCAGGGGCCACCGTGCTGCCGCTCCCGGCCACCGCGACACGAGCCGTCCTGCCGGCCCCTCCTGCTCCGGCTTCCTGCATCGCCTGGGCTGCATCCGTGGGCCTTGCCGGTCCCGGCACCCACCCTCGTCTCCCTGCCTTCCCAGGTCCCTGCGCCCGCCCTCCTGACCGTGCTTGCTCTGGAGCAGGCCTGTCTTTCCAGCACTTGACCTTTGGACTGCGTGCTCTTGGACTGAGCATTTGCCCGAACCTGGTGGTCTCGCCGCCTCTCGCCTCTGGCCCTCTGAACCAGCTGCAGGCCTCCACCCGGCATTGGCATCCTGGTCTTGGCATCCAGCTCTTGGCCACCTGCTACCTTGTGTTGCCCGCTTGTTCCTCGTTGGTCTGCCCATAGAGGCTGGATGGCTAGAGTGACTCCTGCAGTTACCACTCTTCCAAGGAAACTCCGTGGTAGTTGCATGGGTAGACGGCGGAAAGCATGATCCTGGATTTGGACAACGCAGCAATCCATGGTGGTCCAGAGGAACCATGGAACAAACTGTTGTATCTTATATTGGCTTCTAAAGATGTGCTATGGTGAAATATCACAACCAGGTTCAGAAAACAACAGAATGACAGTGGTAAAAAACAAACCAAAAAAACCATGGCTTGTTCTGTTGTCTGAACCCAGGCAGTGTTTTACTCTGGAAATGATAAACGCAGAAGAAACGGAGTTGCTTTACTACCAAGGCAAGGCGCAGCATAACCTTCATATTCACTGATGAGATATAATGCCAAGTCTGTGGAAAACCGATCACCGCTGCATCATTCTGGCATATGCTCCAACAACAGATGCTGGAGAAGAAGAATGGAACGCTTCCATGAAAGCATCCGGGGGGGAAATGAGAACACACCAAAGCAAGACAGGCTGATCATCGCACATGGCTGGAATGCGGAAGCAGGAAAAATGCAGAATCCCGTGTCAGGGGAGGATTTGGCCTGGGAGGCAGAAACAGAACAGGAGCCTGGCTCAGGGGTGTCTGTGGAGCCAATCTTCTGTTTATCACACATAAATACTTCAGGCAACCAAACGGGCAACTGCACACGCAAACACCACCAGTCAGGCCATGCAGGGATCAAGTAATTAGAGGGAGAAGGTGGAGAAGTTGCATTCTTGCTGCCAAAACAAGACCAGGAGCAAATCGTGGCAGGAACCGCTAACTGTTAATGTGAAAAAAATCAGAGTCCAGCTGAAAAAGATCATGAATGGAAATGCAGGGCCCTAACGCAACTCAACATTCCTGAGGAAAGTGCACATACAAAGCAGAATTTGTGTTGTGTTGTGTTGATTGACCGTGGGCCAGAAGAACTGCGGGCTGAAACCAGAGACATCATTAGGGGAGGATGCCAGAAGACCATTCCTGTAGCAAAAGGAAAGAAGAGCCCTAGGTGGAGGGCAGAGGAAACACTCACAATGGCCAAGGACAGGCGAGAAGCAGAGGTGAAAGGCGGCAGGAGAAACATCAGAATCCTGAATGCAACTTTTCAGTGACTATCACACAGAGGCAAAAAGAGCTATTACGGCGGCCGGAGCAAAGAAATAGACGAGAACGACAGAAGAGGAAAGACAAGAGACCTCTTCCAGAAGACCCAGGAAATCAAAGGACAATTCGAACCTGGACTAGGAATACTAAAAGACAAACAAGGGACATACTGTCCAATCAGGAGAAAATAAAGAGAAGGTGGAAATAGTATACAGAAGAACTAAGCAGGAGAGGTGAATGGATGACAGACACCTTCAAAGAGGAATCCTATAAGGAAGAGCCTGTAATATTAGAAAGCAAAGTGGAAGCAGCTCTGGAAGCACCTGGAAGGAATCAGTCGCCACAGTGGGGCACCAACAGAACTATTTCACACTGCAGAGACTGAACTGTACAAATTCTAATAACAAATACGCCATCAAATATGGCAAACAAAACCAAAGGCGGCCCACAAATCGGAAACATTCAATATGCATTCCAGTCTCAAAGAAGGGAGTTGCACAAGAGAGCCATGCGAGCAACGTGGCGCTTCAGGTCTTAAGAGGTGCCAGCTGTGCAAGGTGGATTCCAAAGGGGAAGTGGCGCTCAGGATCATATTGCAAAGATACATTGGATCCTGGAACACAGCACAGAATTTCAAAAAGAAGATCAGTCTGTACTTTGTGGAGTACAGCAAAGCCTTTGGCTCTGTAGGCCACTGGAAGCTCCGGATGGTCCTGAAGGGAATGGGGTGCTTTGGCACGGGCTTGTCCTGATGCACCGTCTGCATTGCGGAGAAGAAGCTGCAGATAGGACAGAATGTGGGGAAAGAGAAGGGCTTCTTGTAGGCAGAGGCGTCAGACAAGGGTGGATTTTATCTCCCCATCTGTTCAGTCTGTACGCAGAACATATAAGGAAAGCTGCATTCGGATCAGAGGGAGTGAAAACTGGCGGAAGACACATCATTAAGTTGAAGATATGCAGATGATACCATATTTCTGGCAGGAAATAATGAACTGAAAAAACTCCTAATGAAAGTGACAGAAGAAAGTGCAAAAGAAGGACTTCAGCTGAACATTGAGGAAATAAAAATCATAATTACGGAAGAATATACGGCTTTAATGTCAACAGTAAAGAAGCTGGAATTGTGAAAGACTTTGCTTTCGTCGGCTCAGCCACCCATTCAGAAAGAGACTGCAACCAAGGCATTCGAAGAAGCCCATGACTCAAAGGGGCAGCGGTGAGGAGCGAGAAGGGATCAAGTGTGGGGAAGTTTCCCCAGGGACCAAGGCCGGCTTCCCCCACACCCCTGCTCTCCTGATTGCCGTGTGGAAGCTGGGCAGCGAGGAGAGCCAATGGGAGGGAAATGGATGCCTTCGAAATGCGGTGCTGGAGGAGAGCTTTGCAAATAAATACTGTGGACTAACAGGAAGACTAAAAAGCAGAGACATCACCCTGCCGACAAAAGTGCGTATAGTCAAGGCGATGGTTTTCCCAGTTGCAATGCATGGCTGTGAAAGCTGGACCATAAGGAAGGCTGAGCGCTGAAGGATTGAGGCCTTTGGATTGTGGTGCTGGAGGAGACTCCTGCGAGTCCCTTGGACCGCAAGGTGATCAAACCGGTCAGTCCTAGAGGAGATCAACCCTGACTGCTCCTTGGAAGGCCAGATACTGAGGATGAAGCTCCAATACTTTGGCCACCTAGTGAGAAGGAAGGACTCCCTGGAGAAGAGCCTCATGCTGGGAACGATTGATGGCAAAAGAAGGAGGGGACGGCAGAGGATGAGGTGGCTGGAAGGGGTCACTGGGGCGGTGGGTGTGGGCTTGGATGGACTCCAGGGGATGGTGGAGGACAGGAAGGCCTGGAGGAGTGTTGTCCATGGGGTCACAATGGGTTGGACACAACTGTGCGACTAAAAACAACAACAGGAAGACAAGCAAGCAAGCCAGAGCTTTCTCCAGAAGCAAACATGATAAAACTGAGGCACATCTTTGGACACATCGTAAGAAGCTAAGACTCCCTGGAGAAGACAATCATGCAGGGGACAGTTGAAGGGGAGGGGGATGGGGAGGGGTTGGAGGAGAGACCAAGATGAGATGGATTGACTCCATAGAGAAACCCCAGCCTTGAGCTGACAAGAACCGAACTGAGCTGCCAAGGACAAGGCCTTCTGGAAGGCATCGACAATAAGGTCACCGCAGGCCAGAGGCAACTTCCCAGCACATAACAACAACTTCAAAATTCGGAGCTTGAAAACCATGGTGTACCTGAAATGCTTAGGAATTCATGTATGGATGTTCACGTTCTTTCATAAGTTCTGCAGTGTGGTTTTCGCTCTGATAGATTGCAAATGTGGTTTTGTACTCTGTACTCATAATGAAACAAACCCAGGACTGGGCACTGCCGTCGCCGAGCCCAGGACTGACGGACCAGCCGTTCGTCTTCTCCTCCTTCGTTCAGCAGACGCGGCGTTGCCCCCCTGAACCCAACGCCAGCCCCCAGCCCAGCGTCTGCTTCCTAACAAAGGCATCCGCGCCTTCGCCGATGCTGGGCTGCTGCCTGTTCCGGGAATTGAACAGTTCATCGCATTAGGAAGAGAGAAAGCAAAGATGGCAGCCTGCCCTGGAGAAAGCGGAAGGAACAGGCGCAAGAGGCGAGCAGGTGAAGGCAAACGGGAACCGCCAAAGATGAGCTCCAAAGGAGAGCAGGCAGGATGCAGGAGTCAAATTCACAGGCGAAACAAAAGACAATTTTTACAGACGTGGAGTCAAATTTACACGCGACGCAACAGATCCAGAGCCATTGCTTGATTCTAGACCATTAGCAGGCTCAGAGCGTGTGCTCTTTGTGCGCCTTTTGATCTGAATGAGTGCAGATACTGAAATAAGTGGACTTCTCATCTTAGTTCTAAACTGGAAACATTTCTGTCTTTGTCCAGCTAATTTTCAGAAGCCGTCAGTTCTGCAGGTGGCGCATTAGGGGCACGCACACCGCACCTGTCGGCTGAACTGTGCGGCTTGTGTTGCCATGTGCGGATTCTGCAAATTCCGCCTGATCAGGCCCTCCGAAGCAGGTTGAGTCAAAAGCCTTTTCAGCTCTCCCGAACGGAACGGCGGAGGAGACGTGACAAAGGACCCACAGCTGAGGCGCGCCTGATCAGAGGCAGCCTCGCTGTGTGGGAACGTCTGGCCCGTCGTTGCCACGTTGGGGGCTGTGTGTGCGCGTCTTTGCATGCCTCTCAGTTGCCACTGCCTTATGCTGTCGCTGCTCCTCTTGCTGGAGAAAGGATCGATTGCGACGAGGAGCACTCTCAAAATAGGTAAGCGGCACGCGGGAGGCACTAATGCTGCGCTCCGGAAAGCCTCCGCCTGCCTGGCGCTTCAGCCTCCGCGTGGAGGAGGCGGCGGCGGTGGCAGGGGGGAGCGCAAGCGATTCTCTTGGTCCAGTGTGGTCCTGTGTGCCGGACGGAGGGCCTGCGGCCCACGTGGGGCATGGCTGGGGGGTGGGGGGTGGCGGGGTGCCACCTGGGTCCTGCCGGCGGTGGGTTTCCCACCTGTGCTGGGCACGCCATGGTGGTGGAAAGCCGCCCGCGTGTTCAGAGGCGGCGGAGCTCTGAAGAGCATCGCTGCCGCCTGGGGGGTCACTGCAGGTGGGATTCCGGGCTGCAGGGGCAACTCATCCTCCGGCAGAGGCTGCTTGCGGGGGGGGGGGTCCCTCCATTCCTGGAAGTTCAAGGGGAGGACTCGAGGAGCAGGGCCTCCGCTTCCTGCCTGGCCGTCTCGTGTCCCGCCGTGGCTGCAGGTTCAGCGTCGGGGCCTGTGTCCTCGCAGGCGAGGCTTACGGCGCAACCAGCAGTGGCCGGGGGCACCGTCCATGGTGGCAGTGGGTGCCGAGGCGCAGGCACTCCGTGGACCACCCTGGCTCTGCGTGGCATGCGGGGGCCCCCGGTGCCAGCGCAGGTCGCACGCAGGGCCCTGCCACACCCACCGCGGGCGCCTGGGGCGAAGGAACGCAGACCTGCGCACCCCTCTGTTCTGCGCGTGGGGCACGAAAAGAGGCGCAGTGGGGCGCTTGCTCTTGCCGGGTGCTGCTGACCACGGGCAGCCCAGGAGAAAGTCCAAGGCTCGTTGCTGGGCTGCGAACGCTTGAGCTCCTTGTGGTTAGCCCCCAACTGGGAGAGCGGTGGCCCTTCAACATGCTCCACACGTGCTCTCGGGCGCCGGCACATCTCAGCTCGCACGTTCTGGCATGTTATCTGCAACACACCGGAAAGGTGCTGACCTGCCCGGCCCCTAAATCGTGCCTTGGTCTGCCGCATCCCTTATTCAGCCCGCGATCCGGGTTGTCTTGTGTGAGCCAGGCCCGTGTGTGCTGCTAGCGGCCTCTCCAATGCGAAGGGGAGCTCCAGGAGAAGGCCTCGCGACGGCCTTTCCTGGCCAGGGGACCAGAGGGCCCGGGGCAGGCGCGGCGTGTTCTGCATCCCCCCGTGTGCCTCCTGGCATGAGCATTTCATCCGGGTTGACACAAGCTGTGCGGTTGCAAAGTGCTGGCGCTGTGGGCCAACCAGCCAGAGAGTCGGCGCTCGCGGGCTAATTGGATCCCAGCGCCTTGTTCCGTCTCCACGCATAACGGATGGTGTGCTTACACGGAGCCACAGGTGTGTGGAGAGACTGGCAGGCACGTGAGCAGCCCAGCCCCGGCCCCGCTGCTCGCAGAATGAACCCGGTGCAAAGGCGCCTGTGGCAGGCGGCCGCCACCACCCCCGGGCACGGAGAAGGCCCCCCGCCTGGGCACGCGGGCGAGAGGGTGCGGGAGGAACTCCCCGTGGAGCCAGGAGTGCCCCCCCAGCAGTTTGGCCGGAGCCTTGAGCCTTGCAGGCCCGGGAGGCCTCTGGAAGAGTGGGGGTGCCTCCCCGGGCGGAGGGCGCACAGCGGTGCAAGGCGGGGGGGGCGGGGTGCTTGGCTGAGCGGGAGGGGCCCTGCGCACTGCCTTGGCTTGGCGTGGGCTGGAGGCACCTTTGCCGGAGCAAGCCGAGCTCTCCTGGCGCCCCTAGGTGGGGGCTGCCCTATGAAGCATCTGGGGCAGGCTTCAGGCAGGAGGGAGGCCAGCCCCAGGGAGGGCAGGGGCTGCCCCCACACTCTCGCCGCTCACCCCTTGCGCAGCCCCGGAGCAGCCCTCCGCTCGTCTCCGCTCATCTCCGGTGTCCTGCCGGCCTCACGCACATCTGCTAAGGCAGCAAGATACGTTTGTGGCGTCCAGCTGGAGGGGAGGGCGTCTCTTCGGCTCCAAGAGCCAGCAGACATGCCGGAGGCTGTGCCCCGTTTCCCCACCAATGTGCTACTGCAGAGAGAAGGGAGCCTGCAGACCTGAACGGGGGTCCGGGGGAGGCTTTGTTGGTGAGAACCGGCAGGTGCAAAATGGGGGTGCCCCTCCCATGGGTGCCTCCCCGCCATCCCTGTGAACGTGGGCTCGGGACCCGGCCGTGTCCGAAAGCACACGGGGAGTGGCCGCCCATCGGCCCGGGCCCTGCGCCCGCCTCCTGCCCCGCTGCCGCGCTCTGGCCGCGGTCCGGCTCTCCCATCGCCGGCCTGGCCTCCTGCGGCGCGAAAAGCGTTGATGCTGCACAGCTGGACTGGCAACGGCCGCAGCAAAGGCTGCAGATTTATTAGTTGTGTAGATAAACATGCGGAACGAGGGTAGAGTCAAGACAGCTTTCGTGGAAGGCGAGGTCACGCCTGGCCAGCCGGCAGGAATTCTGTTGCGCGTCCCAAAAAGCATGCAGATAAGGGTTATTCAGAGGTAATGATCCGCATGTCTTCCATCTGTCCCCTCCGAAGCGCTGTGGTCGGGTTGCGAGGAGGTGGCGGCTCCCCCTTGTGCTGCAGCTGGATGCCCTAAATGTCTCACACACGCCTCGCTGGGGGGCCCCGCTTTTGGTGGACTGGGAGCCCAGTCGGATTATAATTCATTCAAGCATCATCTTGCGCCCCAAGGCGCTTGAATGCAGGCCGGGCCATGCGGTAGCCACGGAACCAGAAACCTGGGAAGCATCTCCCCAAGGGGAATCACCCCCCAGCATTTTAAAGCAACCACTTCCTGGTTTCTGCCCAGATTCGGGTCAGCCCATGGGTGAAATGCCCGGGTCTTCCTGCCCTTGCCCCCCACCCCTGGGAAAACCGCTCACATGAGAACTGTCGATCCATCGTGCCTTTGACCAGCGTTCGCCCTCCGTCCCCGGAGGAAAGCTGATCCTTCCTTGCTGGCCGGCAGCTGGAGTAAGACAAGCCGTTGGCTACCGCGTGGACTCATTTTGCTAATGGCATCCATCAGCAACAGCAGAGCCTTAATGTGGATTTATTGTCGCTGGCGTGCACGGTAGTCTGTGCCTCTCACGCGCTGTCACTCCCGCAGCTCCGTGGCATATCTTGCAACCTCTCTCTTGTGAACGGTTTGGCGGCAGCGAGAGCAGCACAAGGCCGGGCGAGCAGGATCTCAGGCAGGTGTGACCGGGGTCTGAAGGGAGGGTCAGGATCCTCTGGTTCCGCCCAGCGGCGTCCTCCTCCTCCTCTCATTCTCTCTTGGAACTGGCCGCTTCTGCCTGCAGCTCGCGCTCCGTGTGGCATGGCACCGTGTCTCGTGGCTGTCAGCTCGGACAGCAGGTTTCGGAGGCCGCTGCAGCTCAGCCGCTTGGCTTTTCTACCTGCTGCAGCCGGCAAGCCTGAGCTCACCTGTTGCCCGGTACCCGGTGTCTGCTCCGTCACAGCAGGAAAGGTAACCACGGGCCTGGGTGCACAGGATCTTGTCCAAGCGGCGCAGGGCTTTCGGGATGGAGCTGCACCTCTGAGCACGCATCCAGCCTGCAGCTGCGGAGCACGTAACTCTGAGACGCTCAGCGAGGGGCATCTGGACGCAGCGTCCGTCTGGTTCTCCACCAGCTCCTCCACGCCTCCGGGGTGGAGAAGTCGGCAGGAAAGGGAGGGGGACGTGCTGACCTCCTCCCTTTTCAGATTCCGGGGCGCCCCAATCCGCGGCCTCTCCCGGGGACCCACGGCCCGCGCAGTCGACAGTAATCTTTTCTTGTCTCTGAACCGCAGAATCCCACGTCCACTACGCGCAGCTGGGGAGCAACGTGACGGTCCCGTGCGGGTCCGTGGACCAGGACGCACCGGTCACGTGGACGGCCAACAGCACTGACCTGGATGCGTCGCTGCTCAACGGCTCCCGCCTCGTGCTGCAGAGTGTGGACCTCTCCCACAGCGGCCAGTACTCCTGCTACGAGGGCTCTTCGTGGCACCTCAAGTACCGGGTCAACCTCAAAGTGGGACGTGAGTACGCGCCGCGTCACCGGGTAGCCGATCCGCCCCTGCCCCTGCCCCTGCCCCTGCCCCCTCCTGGGGGGCTGCTTGGGGAGTGTGGAAGGGGCATGCAGAGAGACGCGCCTTTCTGAATTGGGTTGTGCTGCTTTGTTTTCAGCCATTCTATCCTCTCGGTAAAACAATCCTCCAGGCGGCAAATAAAATTAACCACAACATTTGAGAAAGCGATTAACTAAAGTAAAAGCACAATAAAATTCACAATCAATATAACAGTTAAAATAAAAGCAGCAGCAGTCAGAATTTGAACAAATCCTGCCCATTGAAGTAATTGTTAAGTTAATTGTTGTTGGTTAGTTTATCCAGAATGAATGTCAGGTTTTGTCACGTCAGAGACGCAAAATGTAAGGCCAGGTCCCTGCCCTCAGAAAGCCTGCAGCAAATTCTGAAGCTGGCGGGGGGGGGGGGACGGGAACGGGGGGGGCGGGGGGGGGGGTGAGGCTGCAAGCCAGGCCAAAGGGGGTGCAGGAGGGGCGATGCGCGGGGCCGGGGGACGAGCGCGAGGCAAAGGGTGGCCGTGGCTTGCATGGCACTGGGGGCAGGCAGCACGCCCCAGTCTCTGGGCGGGAGGAGAGGCGCCCAGCTGGCCACCGGGCCTCCTCCGCAGGAGCAGCGGGAGCCCCCGTGGCCGGCTGGGGCCTAGGCAGGGTGCCCGCAGCCCTTGCTTTGCCGCGGCTCGCTCTGAGGGGCTCTGCCCTGCCGCTCTGCGCCGAGGAACGCGTGGCGCGCTGCAGGGGTGCCTGCTGGAGCCGAGGGGCCGCAGGACGAGGGCCAGCCCAGCTTCCCGGCCCGGCACCCTCGGGTCTTGCTTGGATGGCAACTGGCTTGCCACAGCGTGTGCCCGATGCGCCCCTTTGGCTTGTGGTTTGGACCGGGGGTAAGGAGGGGAGAGGCACAGGACAGAGGCGCACGGAGGGGTGGCCAGAGTGACCGCCTGCACAGGGCTGGGCCAGGGCCTGCACCGTCCGACTGCGGCCGGGTCCCTCCGTCAGGCTCAGAACAGGCTCAGAACATGCCTGCAGGGGCAGCACACCGGTCACGCAGGGCCGACGTGGCGCAGAGCTGGGAGAGGAGTGGCGGCAGCGGGAAAGATGGGTGGCTGCATCGCCAGGGAGGCCAGCCCTGTGCCGCTGGCGCCGGGGCGAGCACAGGTTTGCCCCGGGCTGTTTCCTTCGGTGCCGGCACTGAGCTCCAGGTTAAGCGAGGCCCGAGCAGCAGGAGTCGGTGCTGCCGTGCCATCCAGAGCTGCAGCGCATTCGCCTCCCCTCTCGGAAAGGCTCTTCCGTCGCTCCGTCGCCTGCTCCTCGGCTGGCACGTTCCGCTCGCCGGCAAGGGCCACCTTCCCGCTTCTGGCTCTGCCTCTCACAGGAGGGACCGTCCTGAAGGCCCCCTTTGTTGGGGAGCGTTCTCTGTGGGGGCTGGCCTTGCAGGCTCCCCTTGTGGATGCTTTATAGGGCAACCGGCCCCTCGTCGCCTTCCTTATCAGGCTCCGCAGTGGAAGAAGAGTTGGCGGGCAGAGCAGAGCAGATGCAGGCAGAGGCAGCCAGGGAGAGTCGGGGCCTCTTCCGTCCCGTGTGCCACCGGGAGGCTGGCTCACTCTCTGTTACCCCAGCCCAGACCTGTCGGGGCTGGACTTGCCCCTCGGCCGGGGGGGGCGAGTGAGCGACAGGGGCTGAGACTGCCCCCCTTGTTCTGCCAGGCCAGTGTGTGAGCCCGGGAAACCACCTGGAGAGGCCCCCTCCACGCCCTTTCCCCGGTTGCCCTCCATAGCCCCTTCTGGCAAAGCCCGTCTCCCCTGTGGGCCACCGCCCCGCTCCTCCTTTGGACCCATGGCGGGGGAGGACGCGACACCCCGCTGGGGCCCGGCTGGGGCGGTTGGGCCACAGCAGGGCTCCCCGGGGCTCCTCCAAGGGCCCCCCAAGGCCGGAGCGGCCTCCTGGGGAGGGTAGCAGAATTAAGCATGCACAGTGCTAGTCAGGCCAGGTGCTTCCAAGGAAATCAATTTAATTGGCTGGATCTCCATTTGACGTGTCCCCCCCCCCCCGGTGCATGATGGATCGTCCTGCCGCTGCCAATGGTTCCGCTCAGCACAGCCACTCCAGGCGCTTTGGGGGGCAGGCGACCCCAGCGTCCCCCAGCCCATCCCCTCCCAGGCCCGCACTGCCAGCACCCCGGCTGGGGCGGGCTCTCCCGGCAGGGGGCTTGCTCATCGGGGGCGGCCCCCTTCCCCGGAAGGAGCCTGCTGCCAGGCCTGGCTCAGGGTGGTGTCCGGAAAGGGGGTGCCCTTTGCGGGCAGGCAGAGGCCTCCGTGCTGGCATCCCCCCCACCTGGCACAGCCTTGTGGGGGGCCCAGCGCTGCGGGGTGCTTGAGTTGAAGCCCGGGGGTCCCACAGCATTTCCCTGCCAGGAGGGGGGCGGGGGGGGGCCCTCCAGATTTTGTTCTGGGTCCCACCTTTTGCACGAGCAGCGTTTTGTACAGGCTGTGAAATGCGGGGGTGGTCTTGGCACTGGTGCAAATACTGCTGTGGCCTTCAGCGCCTGCATTTTATCGGCGGCCTTGCGCAGTCCCCACAAGCGCAAGTCCACGCACCTTCCTCACAGCCCCGCCGGGACTTATTCCCTTCCTGGGCAGCCTCGGGATCGCATGCATTTGCAGAAGAGCATCCCACTTCTAAAGACTGGAAAAAGACCGCACCTGCACAACTTCAGGATCCTGCCTCTGTACACGCCTGTGCGAAGTACTGCCATTAAAAGAAAACAGGGTGAGCGCCAGGCTGGGCGCTCTGCAGGTCAGGTCAGCACCAGCCAGCAGAAATGGCACAGCAGCCAGACCAGAAAAGGCCATGAAGTTTCGCTCCACCGCCACATAACCCTCGTAGATCCCTGCAGAGCCTTGAGCCGTCGGGGGCGCCTGGGATGTGCTTGCGCGGCACTTCCAGGGCAAACCCCTCACGCCTGCCAGGCCTGCGAGTCTGGGGTCAGAACAGGGGAATCTGGGGAGCTGTTCTGGCCCTGCTTTCTTGGATGAGCTTCGGCTACTAGGCTCAGGGACGCTGCCAGCGGACTTGGAGTGGACAGGCAGCGCCCATACCGGATTCTACCCCTTTTGGCTCACGCAGGATGCCATGAGGAGGCAGCCAGCTGGGCCAGGGGGGGGGGGGGGGGGGGGGGGGGGGGCCCAGGTCTCCGGAAAGACGTAGTAGTGAGACCCTCCCTGGACCCGGAAGACCTGCCCAATTTCAGGCCAGTAGCTCATGTCACTTTCCTGAGGAAGGACTTCGCCCAGAAGCTCAGAGCCAGCTCCAGACATCCTTGGATGAAAGAGATTATCCGGGTGCGCGCCTATGTGGGGTTCAGGGCCGGTTTTGGCATGACGCCGCTCAGGTCGCCCTCAGTGATGCTCTGCCGCGGGAGGAAAGCGGGGAACGTGTTTCTGCTCGTTGTCCCTGACCTACCAGCTCGTTTCAGTGTCGTCGGTCCTGGCATCCTCTGGGGAGGTGGCCTGGGCTGCCCTGCAGGGGTCTCACGCCTGGGCAGTGGCTGTCCCTGGAAGGGAGTGCCTGGCGGACTTGCTCGGCCTCACGGATTCTCCCAAATGGGGTTCCATGAGAGCCAGCTCCTTCTCCTGTGGGACTTTGCCCGCTCCATGCAACAGCAGAACAGGGCAGAGCGGCCGATTCTTCTCTCCATCGCCGTCGGGCCACATGCTGGATCAGTGCCAGATCCACAGGAGTGGGCTGGATGCTGGTGAGCACACTAAAGCTCATCCAGATGAGCCCGAGCTGCTTTTGCGGGGGGGGGGGGTGCATTCCCCTTAAGGGAGCAGGATCCATGGCGCGGGGTTTCATCAGGAGCCGCTTCCGGCCTCCTGTGATTCGGAGCACCTTCGGCCAGCTGCAGCCGTGCTCCCGTCTGTCCGGCGCACGAGGACCTGGCTTCAGGAACAGGCGCTTGGGCGGACCTCGGGCTCGACGGGCCCGGTGTGCTCTCCAGGGGCGGCCTTGAAGCCCCCTCAGAAGCTGCTCCGTGCGCAGCAGCCGGAGTGACGGTGGGGGCCCGAAGCTCTGGACGTAGAAGCCCAGCTCCGGCCGGCCTGCACTGGCGACACGTCCATGTCCAGCCTGACCGAAGGTCTGGTCCTGCCGGGAAGCCTAGGAAGCCCCAGGCCCCCAAAATGGCAGCCCCGGCCTGGTGTGGACCTGCCCGTGCCCTGCGATCCAAACTCATCCCCGCTGCCTGCTCGGAGGGAAGCTCAGAGGAGGGGCCTCTTGGTGGTGTCCCCGGCTGTGGGGCGGCTCTGCAGGGGCCCCCTGGCGCCAGCACGCTCCTCCTCTGGGGCGGGTCAGGGCCCTCAGCTCCTCGGGCGCCTGGCAGCACGTGACGGGGCTGTGAAAGATCCCGCTAGTTCCTCTGGTAGCTCCGCTTTTCAGAGCGTTGCTGTGCACACGCGTGTGTTTCGCGTGCGTGGCAGCGCTTGCGAGCGGCCGGCCGGCCTTCTTCTCCGCCGCCCTCCATCCCAGCGATCAGGACAGGCGCTCCTTCCAGCTGACGTCTCAAGCGCGTTGCAACTGGCCGGCCAGGCTGGCTCTGTGCTGCAGAGGGGAAAGTCGCGGGGGCCGGTAGCCAAGGCGCAAGCGTTGGGGAGGCGAGGCCGGCGAGCTGGAGGCCGCTCTGCTCTGGGACCCGCCAGCCTGGGGCGCCGAGCCCACACCGGGGCGCTCCCTGCTCGTGGGCCTGCTGCTGGGAGCGTCTGCGCAGGGCGGCTGCTGCCACCGGGTTGCCCTGCAGCTGCCTCGCCTGCCCCCGCCGTCCCCTTGCCCGGGGGGGGGGGCCGCCCTTGGCATTCGGCTCCGTGTTCCACTCCCCACTCCTTCCGGTCCTGGCTCGGAACCTGGGGCTACAGCTTCTGGAGGCTGAATGGTGGGAGGCTGGGGCCCAATCCTGCAATAGCGTGTTTTTATGACTTTTAATCTTTGCAAACTGCTCAGAGAACTTTGGTTATTGGGTGGTTTACTACTGCGATAAATCCAGCGAAATAAATGAGCTGGGCTGACGGCACAGGCTGACCGACCGCGTCTCCCACCTTGGTCGCGGGCGCATTTTCATGCTTTGAGCACGAACAGCCTTGGCTGAGCGCCCCGTCGGTAGAAGGGGGTCGAGAGAGAGCTGACGGATGGCTGTCGGGAGGGGGGGTGCAGCAGCCCCACTGCAGAGGCGCTGTGGGAGGGGCTCGTAGCCTGAGCAATCTGAGGTCAAACAATGGGCCCCCTCGCCACCTGCCTCCCTGCCTGAGGCCCCGGGGAGCTGCTGGGGGTCCAGGAAGGCAAGGTGGGGCTGCCAGACTAGTCCACGGCTGCGCACAGCAGGTGCCTCTCTGCCGATTCAGACGACGGTGCCCTAGGTGGGGGTCAGTGGCATGAAGCTGGGGGGGGGGCAGGGGACCAGCTTCGGGGACCAGACAAAATCAGCTCGCTCCGGGGCCGGAAGGAGCTCCGAATTCCTCACCCCGCCCTAGGCAGGCCCTG
Source organism: Varanus komodoensis (assembly GCF_004798865.1). Taxonomy (NCBI): domain Eukaryota; kingdom Metazoa; phylum Chordata; class Lepidosauria; order Squamata; family Varanidae; genus Varanus; species Varanus komodoensis. The sequence continues at coordinate 7,350,494 of NW_025335985.1, forward strand.
CGCCCTCTGCAGGGCCGGGAGGCTTCCTGGGGTGGGGTCCCGCTCCTTCGCTGCTGCTCTTTGGGGATCCCTCCTGGCAGGGCTGTCGCCTCCTTGGCCAGGCAGGATATCGTGGGGCTTTGGGAAGGGGCTCAGCCACGGTGGCGCTGGTCCCGGGTCCTCCTGGGGTCGGCTAAAGGGAGGTTCCTCAGGATCAGGCCTTCTGAGCACAGGGTGGAGCGATGCCTCAAGGGGCCAGCGGGGGAGCCCAGGCGCTCTCCCGTGACCCCCCCCCCCCCCAGGGTCCGCATCCCGCTTGGGGCTGGGATCCTGGCTTCCTGTATTGCCCCGAAATATGTACCTGCTGCCTTTCCATGTTGAATTGCAGGGCAGCGTTCAAACTGCGTTAACAGGAAGCAGTTAAAGGAACGATTAAGGTAAAACAGGAGTTTGCCCAGCCGGGTTTTCAAGTCTGCAAGCACCGGAGTGGGTCATTCGGAGAGCAGTGAGAAATAAACTGGCATCTGGAAGGCAGCCTGATGCAGAGGTGGGGATGCTGGTCTGAGACAGGGAACCCGGGGTCCCCGTCCCACCCAGTCCAAGCCCGCCTTCCTCCCCTGGGCACCTCTGGAGGGCACCAGATGGGGGAGACGGACCTCGGCAGGCCCCTTCCTCCCGCGAGCGCCCGGTCGCCCGCCGGTGCCATGGGCCTGGAACCGGCTGCAGCGCAGGTGGAAGCCCGGCATGAGCTGGGACCGGGGGCTGGCGCCGAGCCACCCACTGCGGCCAGGGAGGGAGGAGGGCTCTCTGCCGCCGCCCCCCCACCGCCCCTCCATCTGTCGCTAAAGAGCTGGCGAAGGCAAGGGAAAATGTGTGCAGTTTGGCAGCAAGTGACATGGGAAAAGCCGAGCAGATCAACAGGAAAACAAACACGGCCAGGCCAGAGACACCGCGAGGCACCGGGGGGTGGGGGGGCGTGGGGGCACCAGCAGCTGCTTGGGCTTCCACCTCCAACCTCGGATTGCCAGGTGGCGGCTCGTAGCCGCTAAGGGGAAAGGATCCGGCCCGGCCCCTGCGCCTGTTCCTTCTCAGCTGGATACCAGATGCAATGGTGGCGTTTGCTGCGGCATATTTTTTCTGACTCTGCCACGCCGACTTTATTTTCAAAGGCACAAAGCTCACCGTGGAAGATTTCTGGTGGTGTGGCGCGGGAGCCCGGATCCAAGAGAGCCAGGCGCAGCCCGCGTGCCGCAGGGCTCCACCCCGCCATTTCTGGCGCACGGGCCACCGCCGCCGAACGGCTCACAGCCCCACAGGGCCTCGCCCGGAGAGAGCGAGAGGTGGGTGCCCGCCCTGCCCTCGGCCCCGGCGGGGATCCCCGCCGTGGCACCCGGAGGGTCCGCTTGGGCGTGTGAGCACCTGTGCAAGGGGCACCTGTGTCTGAATGCACACGGAGGCCCCAGCACCACGTGGCGCAGCCCTCCAGGCCAGGCCTGGGTGGCCAGAACCGTCGAAGCAGGTGGAGCCCTTCCTGCCTTATCGGTCTGGAGTGGGAGGAAGGCAGACGAAGGGAGGAAAGCCACGTGTTGGGGCTCGCATGAGCAGGGCCGGCTGGAGCCAGGGTCAGGCTAGATGGCCTGGGAGACCCCTTCTGACTCCCTTTGATTCTATGTCTCTGAAAGTTTACGGCCAGGCTGAGGATGAGGCGCAGTGCAGAAGAGGCTCGCGGGGAATTTCCCTCTCCGGTGACGCTCGGAGAGAGGGGCGAGCAGAGCCGGGCAGGGCGACAGGCTCCTCCGAGACGGCCCTGGGAATCCATCTGTGGGTGGGATGCCACTGCCCCGTGGTGAGGGCCGCTGTGACAGCTGGCTCTGGGAGTGCATGAGAAGATCCTCAGAAAGCAGGCGTGGCAGCCAGCGCTGGAGCAGCCTGGCTGGGAGGGCCCGGTGCGTGCTTCTGGGCGCCCGGGAAGGGCCCTCCGCTTCAGCCCAGCCCGGGGGCCTCCCCAGGGCGGCAGGGCCAACCAACCCAGGGGCAGCGGGAGGTTGGGCGCGGCATCTCTGCACCACCCTCTCTGCTCTGCAAGAAGCGCCACGGCATTTTGCCCACGCGCGACCGGATTTGCCGCTGGACGTTCCCCTGCCAAGTTGCAGAGGGTGCTCGGCGTTCTGCCACAGACCAAGAGCAGGCCTGGGCAGCGTTCGGTGAAGGGCCCGCCGTGGTCCCTGGAGGACAGTGTGGGTGCGGGCCGGGGAGCCCGAGCTCAGATCCCCAGCGAGCGGTAAAGGCGTGCAAGCGAGACCCCTGGGCCAGCCCCCCACTCCCTCCCCTTTCCCACAGAATATAGAAGGGAAGAGAAGAGTTGGGAGGGGGCAAGAAGGCCATCAAGTCCACCCCCTGCTCCTGCAGGACACCAAGTCACACCACCCCACTCAGAGGGCTGCCCAGTTCCGCCCTGAATGCCTCCAGTGTGGGAGAGCCCCCCACCTCTCCAGGCAGCTGGTCCCACTGGCGTGTTGCTCTGACAGAGAGGAAACTTTCCTGATGTCCAGCCTGAACCTGGGTTGTCGCAACTTGGGTGTATTATTCCGTGTCCTGCACTCTGGTATCAACAAGAGGAGATCCTGACCTTCCCCTCTGGGGCAGCCTTTTGGGTTCTTCTAGGGGGACACCGTGTCCCCCTCAGCCTTCCCTTCTCAAGGCTGAACCTGCCCAGTTCCCTCAGCCGCTCCTCACAGGGCAGCGTTTCCAACCCTGGATCATTTGGTTGCCCTCCCTGGCCCCGTTCTCATTTCCCTGCATCTTTCTTAAATCTTGGTGCCCAGAACTGGGCACAGGATTCCAGGTGAGGCCTGAGGAGTGAGGAGTAGGGGGGGTGCCCTGCTGTGGCCCCAAGGAATCCATTTCCCTGGGGGGCCGTAGACCTTGCTGCGCACTGCCAGGCCACCCATGGATCCCCCCACCTCCAGACACGCTGAATGGCACGGACACCCTAGATATGCAGGGGGTGCAGCCGGTCCCCCAGGCCTGCGTGTGTGACCCTAGCGAGGGGCTGCCTCTTCCAGGGGCCCCGGGGGCGCTCTCATTGGGCTCGTGGGACTCCTGGCCAAGCGACGCGCCGTGGGGGGCTGGCGGCAGGATCTGAACCCCGCTCCCTGGGGTCTTTGCCTTGAAATAAGTGGCCTACCTCACAGGGCTGTCGAGTTAATGCAATCAAGAAGTTGTGGTGCACTTTGCAAGTTATACACGCCACATGGGTGGAAACCAGCGAATTCGGGTATCTGTGCATGTGCCCCAACCGTGCAGTTACTTCCGGAGCTTAAGAGCAGAAACAGAAAGCCAGCCCTCTTCCGAGAGCCCCCTTCACGGCTCCTTCCGCCCTCTGCCCAGACCCTGAACTTCCTGCCGCACGGCGTGTCTCTGGCACTCCCGGCCCGCACGAGCGGGGCTGGTGGTCCAGTCCAGGCCGGAGCTCTGGAGCGGCTCCCGGTTCCTTCCCCGCCTCCCCTCCCGGGCCCTCCATGCCACATTCCTCCTAGGCCCCCCGACATCCCCCCGACGGGAGAACGAGGCAGGGAGACGCTTCCGGGCCCACTCAGTGAAATCCCCTCACCCTGGGCGGCCGATGGCAGAAGCGATCCAAGGATCCCCCTCCCAGCAAGCAGAGCTGCTGGGCTGGGCGTCCGGCGGTGGGGCAGCGGGAGGCGTGTCGTTCGGGGAGCCAGCGGTGGCCTGACTCTGGCCACCTCCTGCTCCAGCGGGCAGAGACCCTCGAGGGTTCCCAGGGCAGCCAGTAAAGGCACATTGCCAAACCGGCCTTCGGCGGGGGCGCTGGGGGCATGGTGGTGGCTCCCAGGCCCCAGGCGGGCTGCTGCAGAGCCGGAGCAGCCGGGCCCTGGAGAGGGCGCTTCCCATGAGGGGCCCGGCGGCTCCAGAGGAAGCTGTGAGTGCGGGAGCAGCTCCCGTCTGTGGTCTGGGGGGCAACGCGTCACCCATCCACGCCCTTCTGCAGGCGGGGAAACGCCATCGGAGTGGTTTGTCCCTGCAGGTCCTCGCCTGAGGGAGGCAAGCGTGAGCAGGAACTTGCGCACAGATGGCCGGGAGGGTGGGGGGCACGCAGCCTGGGTTCATGCCGGGCGAGGGGCAGGTCTGCCCCCCCATCCATGAAGCCCACTGGGCACTTGGGCAGCCGCCCACTCCCGGCCCAGCCCCCTTGCAGGGTCCTCGCCGGGGGGGGCAGCATGGAGTGGAAGCTTTGGCGCCGCCCGCGACAGGGAAGCCGCACCTGCCGAGGCAGAGCCTTTCCCCGTGCAGGGCTCGGGCTGCCCAGGCGGCGGCTCTCTTGAGGTTCAGCCAGAACCTGCTTCCCCGATCTCCCCCCCGGGGGGCTCCAGTGCTGCCCCGGGTGCAGCGGAGAATGCTCCTGCCCCACCCTCTGCAGGGCCCTGGTGGATGCCCCCGCACCCCCTCGCCTGGCTCTACTGCAGACTAAGCGCACCCGGCTCTTTCACTTGCTCCCCGAGAACTGGGCTTTCGGGCTCCTCGGCCCTCTTGGCCCCTCCTGCCTGGTGCACCCCAGCTGGCCGGGCCCGTGGTCCGACGTGGCGCCTGGGGCTGGACAAGGTGCTCCCAGGGCCGCCTGGGGTGGACCCGGGTGGGCGGCTGCCGCCCTTCACCACCCGGAGCAGGACAGAGACACCTTGGCTGTGCATTCTGAGACCGGAAGCTCCCCATGCTGGATGAGGAATGCCAGAAGCTGGGGGGCTTTTCTCCGTCTGTCCGTGCTCGGGGTCGCACCGTTGCTTCGGCTTCAGATTAGCTGCGGGCGCCATAAAGCTTGTAAGGACATGAGCAGTGCCACTTTCTTCAGCTCTGCTCAGCAGCTGTTTACTAGAAAGGCCAGCGATTGCGATTCAGGAGCCAGGGCGAAGGGGAACCCAGCAGGCCAGGAGGTAGAGAGGGAGGGCTGGGAGACCAGCCTCAGTTCTTCGCTGCAGTGCCCCCACATCAGTGGGGAAAGCTTTGGGACGGGGTGGATGTGGAAGCTGAGGCACCCAAAGATGCTCAAGGGAAGCGTGGTGAGCAGAAGTGCCGGGAGCCTGGGATTCCACCCCAAGTAGGTTTCCCGAAAAACCAGTGTAGATTTTTCACTCTGGCACGTTTCTTGGGCATGCCCCCCGTTCATTACCAGAGTCGTCCTCCGTGGGGCAGAATGCAGAATCCTAAATGCAGTGGGGCAGGGGGCGGGGGGGGGGGGCTTTTCTTTAAAGACCCACGGGCTGGAGATGCCAAGCAGATCTCTGGCAGGGAAGTATCCAATCCACATTTCGGTTTTCCTGCATCTTTTATTTCTCTGACAAAGGTAAACATAACGTCAAATCTTGCCTGGAGTTGAAAAAACAGAGCAAGGTAATCGTGCCGCACATGTGCAGAACAGATGCACGTGCCGCCCCAGCGACGTCCCCAAATGTGGGGCAGGAGCTCACCTTTGGGGAGGGACCATGTCTTGGCTTAGGAACCCCCCTCCCCCCCCTGACCACCCGTTTCCTTGCAAGCCTCTGGCTGCCCGGCCTTCAGCTGGATGGACGGGACGCAGCCCGGCCCGGCCCGGAGGATGGACGGCCGCCCAGCTCTGTCTCTCCCGTGCTTGTTTATCCTTGTTAACATGACAAACTAGCAAAATAATTAAAGGCTCCAAGCGGCTGTGTAAACAACTCCCCCACAGCCCCCTCCTCTCCCCCCGCAGAGCCGAGCGGCCCCTGGCAATGCCCCGGACTCCCAGGCTCATGGGTGGAGGCCCGTGCCGGGAAGGGGCCCCAGGGCCGCCCCTCGGGGCACGGCAGTTCTGCCTGCCCCTGGCTGGCAGAGGGGCCGCAGGCCGGCGAGGGGCTGGCGGCCCACTCACGATGTCTGGGCGAACAGCGAGGGGCGCCCCCCCCCCCCAGAGCGCGGGGAAGTTGGCAGCGGGGCGGAGGGCGGCTCCGTGGCTCTCCCGAGGCGGACCCGGCGGCCGGCCTGGTGCTCGCTCTCCGCGGCCACAGCTTGCAGCGACCGCGGCCTGAAGCCGAGCCTGCGTCCTGGCTGCAGATGGGCCTGAGCGGGTGCGCCGATGCGATGCCAGAACTCTGGAAGCGGAGACCCTGGGATAATCCCCTTGTAATTCTTCATGGCCCGAGACAGCCTCATTCCAGAAGGGCTTTTTCATGTTTGCGCCAAATTTCTGGATGTTTGTTGGCTTCCCTCTGTGTAATAATTAGTTGGTTTGGATTTGTTTAATCCTGAAAGTTGCCTTGCATAACCTTTTCGGGCGGAGATGCCCGAGGACCTCATCTTCCTCTCCGGTTGTTCCCATTCACACCTTTGGACATGGGCGCGTTTTGCACTTAAAAATGCCCATTCCCCCTCCGCTTGGAACAAACCCCGCAAGACACATATTTTCACACTGTCGTTCATGGGAGGAAAGTGCGTGTTTGGGCGTACCCTTTCAAAAATGCACCTTTTTCCCATTTGAACAAAAGGCAAACCAGATTGTAATCAAAACCAGGGCTGACTCGAGGTGGAACTCAAAGAACTTGGAACCCTTCACTCCCCGATTCTCCGGCTCCTCTTGCAGAAGGCATCCCATAAAGGCTTGTGCAAATAAGGAGTCGCAACGCCATCCGCGTCGGCTCCACGCTCACCGTGCTCGGGCACGATAGCCGTGCCCGGTGGCGCTCCATTCCATCCGTGCCCAGCTGTGCCAGGCACGTTGCCCTGTCCCAGGAGGGCCTTTCTGGGGCTTCTGGGGGATGACGCCGGATTTTATTCCGTGGGCCACAGGAATCCGTAGAGATGCGGCATCCGGGCTTTCTTATTCCCTGTTATCCCAGCTCTTTTCCACTCAGGAGGAACCCAGAGTGGCTTCCGGGCTACTCCTTCACCCGCTTTGTACGTCCACAGCAAGCAACCCGGAGTGGTAGCTTGGGCCGAGAGGCCGTAACTGGCGGGAAGTCACCCTGGGGGCCTGACAGATGCGTGGGGGCCAGAACCCCGATCTCCAGTCCACTGTGCCGCGCCAGCCCTGTATCTCACCAGGGATGAGGGAACCTCCTCGACCTGCACGAGGCCTTGGCTGGGAGACAGACAGGTGGCAGGGCCACACTCCGAGCGCTTGCCGGGGAAGGGGTTCCGGCTCTGGAGCGCCATGTTGGTCTGCAGGCCAGAGACTCCCCACCCGCTGTGAGGCTGCGCTGGGGGACTCGGAGGCCCGGGGCAGAAGGGGGCTGCAGCAGTCGGAAGGGGCGCCGGCAGCAGTGCCTTCGGGACACCCGGCCTCCACGAGCGTGAGAGACAGGGCTTTGGGAAAGGGGGTCGGCACAGCTTGAGGGTGGGGGGCGGGCTGTGGGTGGGCAGCTGCACCGCCAGGAGGCCCTGAGGCTCAGGCAGACGGGCCCTCAGGCCATCGCAGGCCCTCTTGCCGCCACGAGCTGCCGGGGCGCATGGGCCAGGCACCCGGCCCTTGCTAGGGGGAGGAGTGGGTCGGGCGCCCTGTGGGGGGGCCTCGCAGCAGGGCCTTTCGCCCTCGCCTGCCAGTCCGCCGCCAGCCCCCCCACAGTGCCAGAAGGCAGAGGGGGCATCCCAGCGGAGTCAGGGCAGGGCAGAGGAGCGGCTTCCTCAGCAGGACCGGCCTGAACTGCGGAGCTGCCACAGGGACCTGTAAGGCCACCCGCTTGGGTGGCCCTCAGAGGCCGTTGCCCCGTGCCCCCAGGCCTTCCCTGCCCTATGGCCACCCCACGAGCAGGAGGAAGCCCTCCGAAGTGCATTGTGTGGCCTCCTTCGCGGAGTGCCCCGTCCCATGGCTGGCCTTCCCCTTCTCCTTCGCCCTGAAAGGGATGGGGCCAATTCGGGGAGACGGGGCTGGTGGAGGCAGCGGCAGGCTGGCCGGGCAGGCTGGGCATTCCCGTCGGAGGGCGCCGTTGTGCTTGCATCTGGCTTGTGGGCTTCCTGGAGGCATCTGGGGGGCCACTGGGTGGGCAGAATGCTGGACTGGAGGGTCCCGCGGAGGAGCCGGCATGGCTCCGCTGATGCTCTGCCGAGCCCTCGTGGCAAGGCCCCGGTGCCATGTCCTGCCTGGAGGAGGCCTCCGGGAAGCTCTGCTGGCTCCCCACTCTTGTTCCTCGTAGGGCATGGCACGGCTCCGCCCCGGTGCCTCCCCATAGCTGTGCCCCCCCTTGAGGGGGCCCGGCGGACTCCCCTCTCGGCCAGAGAGCCCGGCTGGTGAGCTGCTCACCCACAGCTGGCCCAGGAACGTCCGGCACGGACTCTCTGCCGCGGGGAGGGCAGGAGTGCTGCTTCCTCCCGGAGGTGCCCCTGAGCTTCCCCGGCCTGGAGAGCCGCCTGCACTCCCTCTGCGGACTCGATAGCAGGACCGCCCGGGCCGGCGTGCCGGGGGACGGAGGCGAAAGTGCCGGTGCTGGGCAGCGGGGGAGCGGCTCCGGCCGCCGCGGTTCCATGCCTGCCCCCCGAAGGCCTGGCATGTGTTCCGTGGTGACGTCTCATCTCCCCCGAGCTGTCAGCATGCGTCGCGGGACGATTCCCAGCCTCTCTGGCTCCCGGCACTTTAATGCTGTTTAAACAATTACGCACTTGATAAATTTTGACAAGAAGAGATAGAAATAGCCCAGGAGAGTGGAACGGAGTGGAAATGCTCTAAACACATGCCCCCTTTCTCTCACCCGGTTCCCCGGGGGGATTTAGCACAGCCTGCCAACAAAACAAGACAGCCTTGCTCAGATCGGGGTGGAGGAGGGGTGGTCTGGAGGGAGCGCGCCGGCGAGGCAGGAATTAATCCTTCATTCAAATGGTGTGCACTGCTCTCTGGGGGGAGAGGCGCTGCTCTTCTGCTCCTCCGCTTTCCCAGCAAGTTTCGTCTCCAGCGAGGAAGCTGGAGGGCTGGAGCAGCAGAAAGCTGCAGGTCCCCGAGGGTCCACCGCCCAGTCCTGCCGGGCTATTGAAGCCGTTTTGTGGCACAAGCCTGGCCGGCGGCTTGCGCAACCTTGGCTGTGAAAGGGGCAGCTCCTGGGGCTGGCCAGTGGAGCCCTGGGTGCGATCCTGTGCACCCCTGAGCCCACTGAAGTCTCGCAGGACTCGGTGGGGCCTGCTCCTCTGTGGCCCGCGCAGGGCGCCGGGCGCCTGTCCCTGCCCCTGGCAGCATGCACACGACCCTTCCGGCAGCTGAGAGGGAATGCTGCCTGCTTGTGCGGGAGGCCAGTGTCCCACGGGAAGCTGCGCAGCAGGTCGGTTTCACAGCGGGCCGGGGCTTTGGCTAGGAAAGGGTGCCGGAGGGGCTCGGGAGAGTGCCAAGAACCGCTGCGTGGCAGAAGGGTCCTGGGCCAGGTCCGGCGCTCTGAGGCAGGCCCGTGAGGCTCCGGACCAGCTCTGCCGGCATTGCTCAGCCCTGGACTGGCCCTTCCAGTCGGCTTGCAAAGCGGCCTGTGTGCTGCATGGGTGGAAGAGCAGGCTTGGCCTCTGCCTGTGCAGCTTCCCCACCTTCCAAAGCCACGCTTTGCTCCTGGCCGTGCGAGGAAGGGGAGGCGGATCCCCCTAAGGCACCCTGCAAAGGAAGGACAGAGACCCTAGGAGCGAGGGAGTGCTCTCTCTCAGGGCGCCTGCAGCCCTGCAGGGGATCTGCAGCCAAAGCATTCCTGGCAGAGCCAGCTCTAATGACTTCTTTGACCTCCATTTGCAATTGGAAACAGAGGGCCTGGGGTGGGCGGGTGCCGGACGCCTCCTGCGCACTGATGCTCCGGGTGCGTGGACTGTCCGCGTTTCTCTCCAGGGCCTTTTGCAGCGCAGCAGGGCGAGGCGCTTTCACCCCTAATTCTGTGGCTGGGCCGAATGCCCCTCTGCCTCCTCGGAGGGTTGTCAGGCTCTCCCTGTGCCGTGAGCCTGGACAACTCGGCCGTGCAAACGGAAGCAGCCCGAGAGGGAGCTGGGCCTCGTGCAGCAGTGATGCCCCAAGCACCGGGCCCGTCTCCCAGCCAGCCCTGCTGCCACCGGGGGCTCCGGGGCCATGAGCCTGGCCAGGCTGCCTTCCAAGCCCGGGTGTCCTGGCCGCAGCCCACGCCGGCGTGTGGCTTCAGGGTGGTGGGTGCCCCCCCGGTTGCCTGAGGGTGCCAGTTGCTGGGCGCGGGGCAGGTGGCACGCTTGCCCTCAGCTCCTGCTCGGGGCTCCTCTTGGGCAGCAGCTGGCCACGGCGCGGACATGAGGGCCCCTGGGCCGGCCCTGCTCCGGGCTCCTCTCTTGTTCGTGGGCTCCGTGGCAGCGAAGCACAAACCGTTTGGGCTGTGGAGTGGGGGGGGGGGGGCGCCAGGCAGGCAGGGCGGCCTGCTGGGAGATTTGCACCAAAATTTAGACTCGACGCCAGGGGGAGGAAAGCCAGTTGGCGCATTTAAGATTGTTACCACACCCCTTTCCACTCAGAACATGCAGGGCCGTTCCCAGGATCTAAGAGGGCAGTCCTGCGGCATAAAACATGATTCCCAGCTAAAAGCTGCACATGGCCGTTCTCTGAGAGCAGACAGACTAGCTCGGCAGCACTGAAAGGGGCGATTCCCGGGATCGCAGGGGCGGGCAAGGCTATGTGAGGGATGCCCGGTCAGCCGAGGGGCTGCGTCCCCCCGCAGGTGCCGTGGCTCTCCTTTTGCGGGCGGGTCACCAAACCACCGTCGGCCGGCCCTGTCTCGTTCGCTTTCTGTTGGGAAGCGGGAAGGAACGATCGGGGCTGGTTGTGGACCCCCTGGCTGCGCATGGAGATGGAAAACGGGCTCGCGCATCCAGCGGTGTGCAGGCTGCGCCCTGAAGTGCCCCACTACGGACCGGCCGTCCCTAAAAGCAGCCCTGGCAGCGCTCTGTGGGGCCGCTGTTGCATCGGGCAGGAGCCCGTCTCCGGCTCTGATCGAGTCTCCATTCGGCCCCGAGGACCCCGAGAGGCCCTGGGCAGGGGCCTCGGCCTCTGTCGTCCGAGCCCACCCCGGATGCAGCTGTCAGGAGCAGCGCGAGGCCAGGACAGGAGCCCTCGGGGCGCACGCACCGTCAAGATGACTTTGGAAACAGGAATGAGCTCAGAGAGGGGAGCGCCTGGGGGGCCTCGCGGGGCTTCCCGCAGTCCAGCCTGCTCCGGGAAGCGGCGGAAAGGGGAAGACACGCGAGGCCAGCTCGGCGCTCAATAGCGGGACGGCTCCGTGGCCAGGTGGGAACGGCGGGGCCCCTCGGGCACGCTCTTCGCAGTCTCCTCCTGCGGGTGTTAATTGTGCAGACGGGGCCCCCTTTGCGGCGTGGCTGCTTCTCTCCCCTGCTCGTTCAGAACTGTGTGTGAATTTACCCAGACGCCGTTTTCCATGTCAGCCTCCTCGCAGGGTCCTGGCTCCACTTCTGTTTTCCCGCAAGACAAGAGCGATCCGATGGCTACGCCCGCACCCTCATGCGCTTGTGAAAGATGGGGGGATTTTTTAAACAGAAGACTTGAGTTGCCATCCGCAAAAGGTCCTGATCCGCAAAACAAACCGACTTCCAATTCTAACTCATAGACTCTCCATTTGTACAAATGGCAGGTCTGGAAAAAAATGCAGAAAATGTTCCTGGAATAGGCAGAAATCCTCTGCGGTCCTCAGTGGGTGACCAGCGCAGGAATGCCGTGCGAGCCCCTCGGGGGGGGGGGGGGACCAGCTCCTCCTGCCCCAGTCAGGGTTCCTGCAGGGGCTCGGGGCAACGGTGGCTTGCTGGTGCGTGGGGAAGGGGCCCTGCCTGCCTCACACACCAGGGGCCACCACCCTGGCCTCTCCGGGGCGGAAGGGGAAGACTGGGGAAGCAGCCCGAGCCAGGGGTGGCATGTGGGGCAGCCTGCTGAGCTGCCCTCCATGGGTCACTTCAGCCCCACAGGTTTTCCTCGCTCTGTCCAAATGTCAACAGCAAGAAGATCCTTGTGCATGGCGTGTGAGTTGGGGGGTCAGTGGGGGCTCTCGCCTTCCTCCTGGACACTCCTTCTACGGAACACCTTCCAGGAGGAGGCGAGGAAGAAGCCCAGCCATGGTTGCAGAAGCAAGTCCTCAGGATGACAGTGCCACGATGCCCCCAGAGCCTGCTGTCCGGGGCAGGCTTGCCTAGGGGTGATAGCCATGCTCTTCAGGGCGAGCTGCTTATGGCTCCATGAGGACTACATTTGACCCCGACCTCTCCTAAAAGCTCTCCCCGAAACCCGTTTTCAGCCCAGGCCACAACTCCCACAACTGGTTCTGTGCCACGCCTTTCTGGCACTGTTTCCCCCGCCCTGTCACAGGCTTGGTATGGCAAATGGGCTTCTGAGCATGAGCAGAGCTCCCCCCCTCGGAGTGACCGCAGCATGTCCAGCTGTGTGCCTCCAGCTCCCCCCCCCCCGCTCGCCATGCCCCGAGCTCCTTCGGACGCTGTGCGGAGGGGCAGGGCCGCCGAGCAAGCAGCGAGCGAGCGAGCGAGCGCAGGGGAGGTCTGGCTGCCGAGCTGGGCAGCGGCCCAAAGGCGGTTCTGCTCTCTGCACTGCTAATGCGATTACTGGGGGGGGGCAGGAGCCCGCGGGACGGAGCTGCCTCTGAGGCAGCCGCACAGGGGTCACTGGGCAGCGCGGAGGAACATCTGGCCGGCCGGGCCGGGCCGGGCCGGGAAGAGCCGCCAAGGCCCCTCCTGCCTCAGCTCGGGCTTGCGGGGCGCACCTGCAGGAGCCGGGAGAGGCAGGGTCCCTCTGCCTCTCCTCGGCGCTTGCGTGTTCCCCCAGAGCCGGGCTCATGTTCCTGATTGTCCCGCGAAGGCAATGAAAACGCATCAAGGTTACAATCTGCCAAATGGGTAAACAGAACTGCCACGGTCATTGCAAATCTCTAAATGTAAAATAAACATCTAAAAACCTGCAGCCCCGAAAGAGTCTGGCATGAATTTCGGCGTGTATCCCTTGCCGTCCCCTCTGCCACAGACCCTGGGCTTCAGGTCTGCCCTCCGCCCCAAGGTGCGTCAGAGGGGGCCACTTCTGCTTGCGCCGGCAGCTGCTTGGGGGGAAAGTCTGTCTTAGATGCACAGGGATGCGTGCCCAGGGGGCGCAGCAGAGGGGCAGGCCCATAGCAGGAGCATCTCTGGAAGGATACAGCCAGGTTGGAGTCAGTGCAGCGCAGGGCCACAAGGTTGGTGGCCGGTTTGCAGGGGATGCCGTATGAGGCGAGACTGAGGGAACCGGGTCTCTTCAGCCTGGAGGAGAGGAGACTCAGAGGGGGTCTGTTGGCAACATGCAGGTGTGTGAGGGGGTGTCACACAGAGGGGGGCAGAGACCTGTTCTCCCCTGCAGAGGAAGGCAGGACGCGCCCCAGTGGAGCAAAGTGCAGGGAACCCAGGTTCCATTTGAATGCCAGGAAGCACTTCCTGACAGTCGGGACCCCGAGGGCGTGGAATGGGCTTCCCTGGGAGGTGGTTGAGGCCCCGTCGGGGAGGGTGTTCAAGGATAGGCTGGACGTGCGCATGACTGGCATGTTGTGAGCGGAGCCGGGTGGTGCCGGAGGTCAGACTAGATGGCCCGGGGGACCCCTTCTGACTCGCCCTGTTCGTATGGGTGGGGACATGTCCCATCTGGAGCCCTGGGCAAGACTGGCCCGGGTGGCGTGAGCAGCTTCCGACGGCCCCAGGCATCCTGCGCTCGTGGACTCAGGGCAGGCGCGCCCCTTCCCTGGGGTTGCTCGTGAGTAGTGTGCACGGGGCTCTGGCACGCCCTGGGCCGCTCCAGGGCTGTGTGATGTGTGACCCCCACCTGCCCCACGCCCTTCTCAGCCCCCATTCCTGTCTGGAGCTCCCCAGCACTCTGAGGCTGAGCTGGGGCACTGGGGGTGGGGGCGGGGGGAGCAGAGAGGCGTGCTGCAGTGGCCAGGGGGTCACGCAAGACGAAGGGGGGCGGCGGAAGAGAGGGCTGCCCCCCACCGGGGAGCAGCGGACCTGCAGGTTGCCACTGGCACCCAGAGGGGCCTCAGAGTGGGGCCGGGGCACGGGCAGCTCACAGGACCCAAGCGGGGAGGAGGCAGCAAGCTGTCTGCAGGGGGGAGCTGTGCCCCCACTGTCCCTCGCTCCTCGCTCGGGGCCTTCGGGGCCTTTACCTTGGCGTAACCTCTGGGCGGCAACAGTGGAGCGGTGCCTCGACACACGAGGAAATCGTGCTTCCTGCCACGCTTTCCCCGTTTCAAGAAAACTTGTCCGAAGGGCTTGGTAGATGCAGATGTGCCACCAGCGGGTCGCCCCATCTCGGAAAGGTGCTGCGAGGGAGAAATGCCGAGAACACGCTCGCACCTTCCCCCTCAGGCGACCGTCCGGTTCCACCTTGAACCTCTCTGGTGCATTGTGAGCTGCCCAAGGAGTCTCCTGGCACTAAAGCAATAAATAAGCAAGCAAGCAAGCAAATCATCGTGTGGGAGGGGCCCCCACCTCCCCAGGCAGCCGGTCCCGCTGCCGCACTGCTCCGACAGCGAGGAAGCTCTTCCTGATGTCCAGCCCGAACCTGGGTTGTCGCAGCTTGAGCTGGTTATTCCGTGTCCTGCACTCTGGAATCGGCCAGAAGAGATCTTGACCCTCCTCCTTGTGACAGCCTTTGAGGTCCTTCTTATAGGGGGATCTCATGTCCCCCCTCAGCCTTCTCTTCTCAAGGCGGAACATGCCCAGTTTCCTCAGTCTCTCCTCACAGGGCCGCGTTTCCAAACCCTGCGTCATTTTTGGTGCCCTGCCCTGGTCCCTTTCTAATTTACCCGCATCTTTCTTAAATCTTGGTCCTGAGAACTGGACACAGGATTCCAGGTGAGGCCTGACTAGTGAGGAGCACTGGGGAACTATTACTTCTCATGATTTGGAAGTAATGCTTGTATCAGTGCATCCCAAAATAACGGTTACCCTTTTTTCTGTCTGCATCGCACTGTTGGCTCCTCTTTAGCCTGCTGCCCGCAGTCTCTCCAAGGTCGTTTTCCACGCATGCCCCGTCTTGTTTTGATGCATCTGGTTTTCCCCCTGGGTGGAGAACTAGGCATCGGTCCCGGCAGAATTTCCTTCTGCTGCTTCCCGCCCGCCCTGCGGTCTGGTCTCGCTCGCCTAGGCCAGCCGAGATCTTTTGTCTTCCAGAGTGCTGGCTATTCCACCCGGTTTCGTATCATCTGCAAATGTAATTATTGCTCCCTGGACTTCCTCATCCAGCCCATTAATACAGATGCTGAAGGCCAGGCCAGGCGGAGCCGGCGTGCCTCCCTGCCCTGGGAGGCTGTTGCGCAAACGCCTCCCGTCGCGGTGCCCGCTGGATGGCGTGGCAGACTTCCCCAGTGGGATCGGGACCGGGACCGAGGGAGCCGTCGCCCAAGAAGTGGGCGAGGGCCTTTGCTTCTGAGAAACGGGCCGGGGCCAAGAGGCCACCAGGGCGCGCTGACCGTGCTGAGGCCGGGCGTCTTCCGGGGCCCTCGGTCCCGCTGGGCCTGCCCTCCCCGTGAACGTCCCCCTGCCGGGCACCGGCCTCGGGCGCCCCTCTCCCTCGGGCTTGTGGCACCGCCCTTCCTGCCGCCATGGCCCTTCCATCTCAGCCGGTGCTCTCCTGGTTGGGAGGCCCAGTCAGGCCCCCCCCAACACCGTGGTCTTTCTGGGTCCAGCAGAAGTCGGGCTCGCGCAACCACCCCTGAGCGCCTCCGCGTGACGTCGGGGGGGGGGGCAACAGCTGGGAGGGGCGAGCGGCTCAGAGGCAGAAAAGATGGCGGCTGGGGAGGAGGCGCGTCCCCGCGTGGCTTCTTGAAACGGTTCTGGCACCTCGTCATCTTCGTGTTGTTTTGTTTCGCGAAGGCAATTTGCTGCATCATCTTTGGGCAACCTGATCCCGCTTCCACGAGACGAGCTGTCCCAGGCCCTGCGCCAGGAGCTGGTGGAGCTCCAAGCCGGGCCAGTTCCTGCTCGTTAGGCCATCCCCAGAGACGCCCCAGCGCCTCTCTGAAGCTCATCCCAGCCTGCCGTCACTGCCCTGGCGTGGCCTGCCTGGCCGCGGGTGGGCCGGGAGCTGCTGGCAGCCGGCGGGCAGCAGCGGCCCGCCCGCCCGCCTCTCACCCCGCGCGACCCTCTTCTTGCCCCCGCCCCGCCGGCGGATGCCGAGGCACGTCGTTTCCTGGGGGCTGCGGAGGGCAGGGGCGCCGGGGCTGCCGCCGGGGTCAGGCCGGCTCCCCAGCACTCCCCCCTTCCCGCCTGCTTGTGTGGCCTGCTCCCCTCGGGGGAGCCAAGAGACCGGCCGACGCGCCTCTCCTTTCTCCCCCTCTCGGCTCCCCTTGCTTTCTGTGCTGGTTCCCCCTCCGCCTCCTGCTGCCGTCGGAGCCCCCTCCCTGCAACCACAGGAGCAATGGTAGCTCGAGAAACGATGCCGGGGACGGAAAAAGGGATGCCGTCAGGGCTGGTTACAGTTAACTGCGCGTCAGAGCGCTCCTGGGTGAAGACATGAGTGTCCGGGAGGCACTGAAAAGGTTCCACATCCACTGCCTCCTAGATCCCACGGGGAGGATGTTCCAGGGCAGGCACCACCACCAAGAAGGCCCTGCTCCTGAGATGCGGCGTGGCTCTCTTCGGCTGGCCACCGAAGGAGCAGCGAGGCCAGCCAGGGGCGGGGAGAGAGCAGGAGAGCGCAGGACAGGCCACGCTCCTCCACTGCATGCCTCGCCCAGCCCCGCTGCCCCCGTGGCGCAGCTTTCTTGCACTGCTCGCTTGTGGCTTGGGCTCCGCTTCGTTTGCCATGGCCCCCGCCCTTGCAGAGCGTCCCACGGCGAATGGCGCCTGGCAGACCTGCAAGCCGCCCTGTGCGCGACGGTGCGTGCTGTGTGTGAACGCTGATGAGGCACCCCTGATGCTGATGAGCATGCGAACCTGGCGGGACCTCAGCCAAGATTTAGGAGGACTTTGCTGCTGGGGGGGGGGTGCTACCGACAGTGGAGCAGGCACCTTGGAGGGCGGCAGGCCCCCCTTGTCAGAGGCTTGTAAACAGACACTCCGTCCCCGGCCAGAGACGCTCTCCCGGTGGGCTTGCTGCGCTGCCGGGAGGGTGGAGTGATGGCCTTGGAAGTGCCCCCAGCCCCACCCAGGATTCTGGGCGGAAGGCACTCCCACAGGCAGGTGCCCGCTGGACTTCAGGAGCCCTGCGGAGGGCACCCTGCACGGCCCCTCCCTCAGGGAGCCTCGGCCCCCGCCTCAGCACGCTGCCCACCCGTTCCTCCCTCGCAGGCGGAGCCAGCGGGTGAGTGGGGGGCGGCCAGAGGCCGGTGGCAGAAGCGGGAGAGGAGCCTGTCCGGGAAGCTCTTCCCAGGGGATCGTCCGCAGGCCCCCGGCCACGCCTGCATGCAGGCAAAACGGACTAGAGAGGCCCCCCACCCCAACCATAAATTGGCCGGCACCGCTTCTAGAAGCCGGGATTTAAGAGCAAGGACCTCAGTTCATAGAATCGTGCAGTTGGAAGGGGCCCAGCAGGCCATCAGCGTGGCACTGGAGTCTCCCACCCAAATTCAAACAGGCCTGACCCTGCTTCGCTCCCAAGATTAGGTGGGATCACACACTTCAGGCTATGTGAAAGTAAATACATTTTAAGGGGGAGGTGGCAATATTTGACAGCTTGGCTTCAGTTGAGGGGGAAAGGACCAGCTTTCCAGTTACACACGAACTCTTGTGCCCGGAGAAGGGACTGTTCAATGCATGGAGGGCATCATTACTCATTCAGTCCAAAAGGACACCCTTTTAAGTGGGCTTTTCCCGCAGCGCCTAGAAAACTCGGAGGCAGCAACGGGAGCAGCGCAGCGAGAGAGGCAAGGCCGACAGCTCCGTCTCAGGTGGCTTAGCCAAGATCCCTGGTGAGACGAGCTCCGCGATAAACCTCGCCTCCGAGGCGGCGCCAGAGCAGCGAGCGCCCCCATCCCGATTGTCTTGACCTTGAAACATGTGTGGGCAGGCTGGTTCAGGAAGCATCCGGGGAACTGTGGCCTCCAGCTGCTGCTGACACCTTCCCCGCATCCCAGGTCAAACGAAAGGCCGGTGGTGCTTTCGTCCCTCAGCCTAGAATGAAAGCCGGGTGGTTTGGAGGGGTCCCGGCTCCGCACCACCTGCTGCCTCCAGCCTCCTGCACGTGGACTGCAAAGGCCCTCGCGCTTGGCTTTGCTCTCACACGGTGCCAGGAAGGTGGCCTTTTTTGCAAATCTAAAACAAACACCCGCCCAGCCTCCTTCGCAGCAATTCGCAATCCAGCCCCGCTCTTTCCTTCCGCAGTTGGCACTTTCCGCAATTGTAACCTGATAACTCCCTTGTTTGAACTGCGGAGGGGCAGCCAAGCCTCCCCAAAGTGTGTCCAGACCTGCTCTGCCGAGCACGTGCATCACTGGCTCTCCAGCTTGGCACACGCCTCCAGCGGTCCCGGGCCCAGCGCCCGCCTCTGTGCGGGCGTCCCCCACTGTCCCGCAAAGCTGCCCGAGAACCGGCACTGCAGGGAGGGCTTTGCCTGGCAGCCACGAGAAGGAATGTGCTCCGTGAGGATGCGGCGCAACGCACATTCCGGCTCCCCGCCCCCCACCACTGTGGCTGGTTGCATGTGCGAAGGTCCCCCGGCCAAAGAGACACGCACCCCCTTTCCGCACAGTGGGAAGCACATCGTGGGAAGGGGTGAGCCAAGGAGACCGCCCAAGCCCCCCTCGATGCTGCTGGCAGCACAAGCCAAAGGCTGGTGGGCTGTTCCTCTTGTCCCAGAAAGGGGGCTGCACCGCCGCCACCCCCTCCCCCCAGCCTTGGGAGAAGTGCCCTGCTCCTGCGCAGACACACTGGGGCCCCGCTGCCCACGGGCAGGCTCAGGAAGGCCTGGGGCGGGGGGGCATGTCGGCCACCCCGGTGCAAACTGACCCGCCATCTCCACGTGGGACGGGATGGGAGAGACAGGAAGGCCATGGGAAGGCGTGCGGGATGCCGGGATGAGCAACGGGGAAGTGGCCCCATGGGAGGGATGCGGAAAGGAGAGGAGGTGAGCCCACCGGCTCCCCTTCCGCTCGGCGAGAGCTGCCATCTATCGAACGGATGCTCTTTTGCACTGGCCTTTCTGCCAGTGCCGGGCGCATCCTGATGCATGTGCTTGTGGGAAGAGAGGCCCTGAGGTGTGAGTGTCGGTGGGTGGGGGACGGGCGAGCAGGCCCCCTGGAAGCCGAGGCAGGGGGAGTGGGCAGCCCGCAGCAGCTGCGCCCCCACGGCCCCCATGCCAACCCGGCCAGGCGCCTGCCTGGGCGAAATGCAGGACTGTTGCTTCCTGCAGGAAAGGTGGGGATTCACCTTGAGCCAAGGTCGTGCGAACCGCCGGCGTTGGCACGGGAGTCGGTGGCCGCGGGGGAGGCGCCGCGGGGCGGTGGCCGCCACTGCCAGCTCAGCGCCACCGCGGGGCTGTCGGGCTTGGCCGGCGGAGGAGACCGAGCTTCTCGTGAATCGCCGCATTCTGCCAAGCCGTTCAAGGTCGTTAACGAACTCGCAAAGGAGCGTCAGTCGCAGCGCCCAGGAGGGGGCTTCCCGATCACCTTCTGCAGCCGCCTGCGCGAGGGGGCACCAGGAGGGGCCGGGGGCCGGCTGTTGGGTCGCTCCTCGGCCGCGTTGGCCCTCTCAAGGGCCCGGTGAAGCGGCTGCTGGCTGGGGCTGCTGGCAGGGCGGCTCGCAAGAGGCCTCGCTCCGGGCCAGCCCCTCGGCACCCCCAGCCCCGCTCTGGCTGTCCAGCTCGCCCCCCCTGCGCCACTTTCGACAGAGCCGAGTCGTCCTCTCCACGCAGGGGCCCTGGAAGTGGGGCTTTGCCCCCCAGTTCCAGGGACAAGGGTTGGTCGCCTTATTTGCAACACGCTCGCACGGCCCTCCTCCCGAGTCCGTGCTCACAGCAACCGGATGCGCAGGCCGGACTGAGAGCTGGGGCCCCTGAGAGGTTTGGGGCCACGCGAGGGCAGGCAGCTCTCCTCCGTCAGACTGGAGGCCCGAGCCCGGAGCTGGGGAACCGGGGGCTCCTCCAGCGCGCTTGGACTCAGCCCCGGCCCGCACGCCGGCTCCCTCCTCGCTCCAGCTTGTGGCAAGCCCTCCCGCTGTGTCCCCCATGCAGCTGCTGCGTTCGCTCCCCGTGCCGACGGGTTTGTCCGAACAAGGGCCTGTACAGGACGGCATGCTGTTGTGCGTTTCCGGCTCGCCCCACTGAAGCTGGCCCTGCTGGCAGCTGGGCAGGGGTGGCGATCTGGCCCTCGAGGGGCAACCGTACTTCTGGGGGAGATGCGTCTGCTAGGGCCTTAGGCAGAGATGCGCACCTGGTGGGCAGGTCTGGCCGGAGGGGCCCTCCTCCCGTGAGGCGATGACTCCCCCAGCCTTGCTGCCGGGCTCCCCAGTGCAGGAACACCCCCCCCCCGGAGCGGGCGAGGGGCCAGGCAGGGCGCCCTCTTCTGGGAAGGGGCTGGAGCTCCTAGGAACAGGCAGTGCCGAAGAGCGGCCCTTGCCAGGAGACCCTCCCCGGAAGGTCACCGCCAGCCGGTCCCCCCAGGAGGTGGGGCATCCTGCTGCTGCTGCGGCAGAGGCTGGGTTGCCACCTCGCCCAGAGAGTGTGGTGGCCTCGGGAGGAGAAGTAGCTGGCTGCAAAGCCGGATTCCTCGGGAGCAAGGCCCTCCTCCTGCGTGGGACCTCCACCCATGCACTGCAGCCGAGCCCCGGCTGGGGCCGCGGAAGCCCCGCCGCCTGGGCCGTCGGTTGAGGTCTGGTTAGTGCTGGAACCGCATTTTCCTGTCTGCTCCAGCGCCGGCACCCATTTCCGTTCCCACGAAATGGCGCACGGCAGCGAAGGCGGACCGGTGCAGGCTGTAGAGCCCAGCCTGGCCAGTCGCGCAGGGGAACCCCTGAACGCGGGCGCTTGCCCCGGCATGACCACGGCCGTGCCTCCAGGGGGATCCAAAGGGCAAGCAGCTTTGGGGGTTCATATTCGCAAGCTGCTTCCAGCTGTTCCAGTCTTCTGTGAAGCTGACCGGTCAGTTGCCCATTCAGGAGCGGGCGCCTCAAAATTTATTTATTTATTTATTTTCCGATGTATAGCCTGCCTTTTTCCTACAAAGGGCTCAAGGCAGCTTACATCATTCTCGTCCTCCATCTTATCCCCAGAACAACAACCCTGTGAGGTAGGCTGGGCTGAGAGTCTGTGACTGGCCCAGAGTCACCCAGTGGGCCCCATGGCCGCGCAGGGACTCGAACCCGGATCGCCTGAGTCCCAGTCCCAGGCTCGTAACCACTGCACCACAGTGGCTCCCAAAATACAACGGGGAGCCATGTGTGGCCCCCTCTAGATATCCTGAGGACCACAGCCAAGTTGGAGGGACAGGGGATCGGGGGGGGCAGAAGGCCCCACGTCCCTGCGGCTTCGTGTGCCGCACCCCGCGAGCGCTGGCTGCGGCGCCCCTGGGCCTGCCCCGGGAAGTGGGCCGCGCTGCCTGCCCCCCGCTGCCCCGGGCCACTCCTGCTGTGGCCGCCTCTCCGCGGGAGGGGTGGCCAGGGTGAGCAGCCTTGCAGGGCTGCTTGTGGGGGAACACGGGGGCCCCGTCGCTCGCCTGGCAAGTCGGAAGTGCCCCAGGAATGAAACGCGACCGTCCCTGAAGCCTCTGCCGTGAGCGGCAGCCTGGACACACGTCACCGGAAACGGCGACTGCAGCGTCAGCAGCTGCTCCTGTGCTGGGGGGAGCCGCCCCGTGCCCTCCGCTGCTCTTGATCAATTGCAATAGCAGGCCGGCCCCGGGGCTGGGCCAGGAGGGCTCTTCGGAGGCGCCTTTAAGGCTCAGCCTGACCCTGAGCTGCTGCGCTTCTCGCGGCCGGTCAGTGGCACCTCCCCGGGACACGTGGGGTGGCAGGCAGCGGCTGACTCGGCCGGGCCTTCCTCCAGGACGAACATCCATCGGCTGCTCTTCCTCCGGGACAGCGATGGGATTTTGCAGTTCCCAGGGCTGATTTCCCAGAGTCCCAACCTGGGAGGGGCCATCGTCGTGACCTGGTCCAGCCAGTGGTGGCCAAACCCTTGCCCAAGAAGCCACAGCCGAAGGCGGGGCGGGGGAGCCCCAGCCGGGCCGTCCATGGTTGCGTGGCGTGCTGCCTGTGCCACGGGGCGGCCAGGACACGGCCCGTGGCGGGCAGACCTGTGGCTTGTTTGTTTTGAGAACCTCGAAATCCTCCAGCTGCAGCTCGCTGCGAAATGCTGGGGGTCAGAAGAGCACGGGGCTCAAGAAAAGGTGCCTCCGGAAACACGAAGTCATTCATTTCTTTGCAAGGAGCAGAAGCACACGGTTCGTTGCACAGAGCGCCGCTCCCTGTCCCTGCCCCCTGCCTTGCACCTGAACTCCCACCCTCACAGGAACCTGCTTTTTATTTGTGGGGTGGGATATTTTGTTGCTGCTCTTGTCAGACAGGAAGGGGCCAGATCTCCTGAGAATCTGCAGGTGGATTCTCTCCACCCCTGACATAACCAGCCCATCGCCTTCCTGCTGAGACACCGGCCCTGCTTGCTCCTTCAAGGCGGTGCCAGAGGAGGCCTCCTGAATGGAGGGGCCTTGGGGGGCAGCAGAGATGCCAGCTCGCTGCCCTCTCGGGTTGCTCCTTGCACTCCGGGCCCCACCAGGGCAGCCAGTGGCAGTGATGCCAGCGCGGGCTGGAGCCCCCTTCGGGCCAAGGGGCTGCCTGGACTGGCTGGTGCCAGGAGCTGCCCGAATGAGGCCGAAGCGTGCTGGCAGGCTCTCTGCTGAACTCAGGAGCTCAGGAAGAGGCGAAGGCCTCCCCTGGTGGCAAGCAGGGGCGCCCCCTGCAGCCCCCCACTGGGCAGCCTTTGGAGGTGATCCCTTCATCAAGAAGCCACTGGCCAACTTCCTCGTTAGCCACCTGTCGTTACCCCCTCCCCAAACAACTTCCTTTCCTTCGGGCCTTTCCTCATCACCCCCCCTGCTGCAGGCACCCTGACAATAACCCCTCCCCCAGGCCCCCCAGCCGGCTCCTTCCACCCCAGGAGCGCAGGCGGCAGCCGTGGCGAACGAGTGAGGCCGGAGGGACTTTCTCCTATTCTGCCCAGGCAGGAAGCGTCCAGCCAGGTGTGGCTGGACGCAGTGCATGGGGGGGGGGGGGGCTCCCAGCCTTGAACCTTCCTCCGGAAGACTTGCCCAAGTCGGAACCTGGGCGCCTCGTTAGCCAGGGGTGGGAGCTGCAGAGGCCCCTCTGCTCACCTCCCTAGCTTGCCCCTTCCCAGCTTCCCAGCAGCAAACCAAGAAGCAACCCGCCCCACCGTTGCTTCCAGCCGGACACGCCCAGCGGGGGCCGACCAAGGTGGAGAGCGGCCTGGCGACCAGGCCGCTGGAGAAGAAGTGGCCGTGTTTAGCCTGAGGAGAAGGAGCCGAAGGGGAGGGGGGCCGTGCTCTCCACCCCCCCCCCCCAAGGAGCTGCTGTGAGAATAGGAGGGACGGCCACTGCTCCAGGGGGCTGGACCACACGCCTGGACCCAGAGTACCAGGGATCTAGACCACATGGTAGGAAGAACTGCTCGGACCCAGAGCGAGGCTGTGGAGGGGATGGACGAGGCTAGGCAGGGCTTCCAGACGATGTCCAAGAGGCGGGACAGCCCCCCAGCGGAAGCTGCTGCGGCGGATTTCCCACCTTTGCACGGTGCCGACCTGGTGCTCCGAGGGTCCCTGCCAGCCCTCGCAACGCTGTGCCACTTCCACCAGCCACTGCCCCTCGCCTTTACCAGCTTGACCCCGCAGGCAGGAGCGGCTGTGCCCACACTGTGGAAATGGGCACCTGCCTCTGTTCCACTGGCGGAGAGACGGGGCAGCTCTCCTCAGCCGGCGACCTCAGGAAGGCATCGCTGCCGTTCCTCCCCCTCCCCCTGGCAAGGCCAGGGCACCCGGCAGGATCTCGTTTCTGGGAAAGATGCTTCTGGCTCGCCATCACGCACGGGCAATCAGATAAGCAGTAAAGCTCTTCCTCCCATTAAAACAGCGTCTCTAATCTCGCATCGCTTAATATCCTTCGCACTGGGGCACGGCCACAGCTAATTCCTGGGAATTTGCTCTCGCAGGAAGGAGAGGGGAGGAGAAAGCACAGCAAATGGTGGTCCAGGCACTGGCTGGAAGCCCGCCCCCAGCAGGTCCTCCGCGGGAAGGCCCATAACGCAGGTGCCAGGCTGAATTTCCAGTTGAAGGGTTCCAGGCAAGACGGGGAGGGAGGGCCTCTCCATGCCAGGGAGGTCGAGAGATGCTGCCAGTTGGAACTGATGATGACATCATCATCATCATCATCATCATCATCATCATCATCACAGTCACATTTTTATACCGCCCTTAGCCAAAGCTCTCTGGGCGGTTTACAGCAGTAATCATAGAATCATACGCTCAAGTCACCCATCCCAGTTCTGACCAGGCCTGACCCTGCTTAGCTTCCAAGATTAGGCAGGACCGGGCAGTTCGGGGTGCGATGAGACGGACCGGGCCACAGGCGTGGCTTGGTCCTTCGGGCGTCCCGGGTACAGCTAGCCCTGCTTCCGTGGATGGAGGGCAGCTCCGGGCGCAAACGTGGCTCCCGAGTGAGGTGCTTCCCAGGAAGGAAGGGACCGTGCTGCGCTGCTTTCCCTTCAGCGGCGTCTGGGAATGGGGTGCTGGGCAGAGAGGAGCTGTGGCAGACGTGGGCCCCTTGGGCGCCACGTGCAAAGCGGCGGCAGTCAGGTACTCCCAGCTCGCATCTGTCCCGCGCACCCGTCCTCCTGGGGCACCCCCGGCAGCCAGCGCAGCTCACGCCGCTGCCTTGCATCCAGGGGTGGCGCTGGTGGCGGCTCCCCCCTTTGGGGAGGAACCTGGGGGGCTGCTTACCAAATCGCCGCCGTGCCTTCCCTGCGAAGGCAGAGTCTAAGTTCGGCAGAGCACCCGCTGCGGCCCTTCAGCGGTGGGCCAGCTGGATCGGAGCGCCCTTTCCTTGGCGGGGAGGGGGCGTGGAGGCCACTTCCTTCGAGCAGGTGCCCAGAATCCCCCCTGCATTCCAAGCACCTCCACTGGGCTCGCCCCCTGCCACAGGGGTGTTCTGCGGATGCGCTCGGTGCCTGGAGGGGCAAGGGGGATCTGGCGAGGCCTCGCAGGTCTCCATGTGTCTGAGCTCGCTGGCTGCAGGGACGCCAGCAGCCCCGCTCACCAATCTACCGACACTCCAGCCAGGAAGTTGAAATCTGGCAGGTGCAAAGGGATGAATGCTACATTCGAGCATGTACAGAGGGCTCTCCTTTCACCGCAAGCGCCCGTGCACATGCCCAGGGCAGGGAATCGAGGAGCTTCCCCGGGCCTCCCTCCCTCCGAGGCGCTCTCCTCCTGCCAGGCAGCCACGCTGGCTTCAGAGGAGGCGCCTCAGTGCCGCTAAGCCACGCTTTGCGGCTCTTCCGCCTTCTCCCACTTCAGAAGGAAAGAGGAGCAAGTGGTGGGAAAGCATGGGTGGAGATCGGGGGTGGAAGGTCCTCGCAAGGCCCAAGCCCCCCGCCCGGGGGAAAGCGGCGGAGGAAGCAGGGCCTTTGCGTCAGCTGAGCCTTGTCTGGAAGTGCCCAAGGGCCTCCTCGCTTGTCCCCAGCGGCCCCATTCCTCACACCGGAAGAGTCTCGTGCACACGGCCGCAGCGTCCTGAGCGCCCCTTCCAACCCTCCGAATGCCTCCTTGCAAAGAGCTCTGGCTGCTGGCAAGCCCAGGCTGGGCCCCCGGTGGCTCCTGACTGACAGATAAGAACTGCTAACTCGGTTTCAGTGGAGGCGAGAGATGGCCGGAGCAGCCGTGCCGTGCCGTGCGAGCAGCCCGGATCAATTATGCCGACACGGCAAATCCCTTATCGCAGGCGGGCCGCCGGGCCGGCCTCGTGCTGCTGCTCACTGCTCAAAAGTCACTCGCGTCTCCCCAGGAGGGCCCTGCCATGGGCGCTTCAGGAGCTCGGCACTCGGAGTGGCACTGGCCGGGATTGGGGTGCGGCCCCCAGGGCCCGGCGGGGCTACAGCACCCCTGCAGGGGCCCCAGGCAGCCCCCCCCGTCTTCCCTAGCTCCACCCCCTTCCTCTCAACCTTGTGCAGGTTTTCCCCCTTCTCCAAGGCTGGGACATGCCCCCTCGGCCAAGACACTGGCGCGGAATGCCTTGACCTACAGCATGCCGGCAAATGGGCCTCTTAGCCCCGCCTTCTCTGCTCCTGGCCCCACCCACTAGGAGTGTTGCCCCCAGGCTGAGAGGCTCTGCCCCCCCCCCCCCCCCCGCCCCAGAGGGCGGCCGCTCTCGTGGGGTCCCCCAGCCCACACCTGGAATCTTTGGCGTGGCTCATGGGCATTGACTGCACCGCTGTATTCTTGACAGGACGATGGAGCCGCAAGCTGGAGACAGCGGTCTGCCCCAGCCGCGCCCCTTCTCGGTCCCAGGTGCTGTGGGGTGGGACTCCCTCCCCTGCATTCTGGAGCAGGAGAGTCCCTGGGGAGGCAGGGCGAAGGTGTGCCACAGGTGTGGGCAGCTGAGAAACCCTGGCCATCCCTGGGAGAGGAGGGGAGGGGAGAGGAGAGGAGAGAAGCCCCCAGCGCCGCCTCCGACCGCGTCCTTTTAGGGGCACTCTGGCCAACCTCTTGTTAACTGTTCCATTCTGGGCTGCTGCTCTTCCCACCTCCTTTCAGTCCTGATTTCTGGGAAGGGTGCTTGATCTGTGGTGCTTTCAAGCGATGCACTAGCAAAGCTCTCTTCGGGCTGTTTAAGGACCGCTGTTCCTGTAATCGGAATGTCTTTGTGTATAGGGAGACTTCCTTAGTGTTGCACATAAGAGCCTTGGTTATTGGGTGGTATAGAAAAAATAAAGCAAATGATAAATCAAATCTTTTCTCCACCTCCCTTGCACAAGTAGGGCCAGGACGCCGCCTGTCCCCCTCGAGAGGGGAGGGTGGTGGGCGATCCCTGATGGGGCGGCTGAGGCCGTGCTTCTGAGCTCAGCACTGCAGCCCGGAAATCGTGGCCGTGGGCAGCTCGGGCATGCCACGAGCGCCCTGCTCGTGTCCGACTGGCAGCTCTTCCGCTCGCTCACGTGAGCAGCGGGGCGCCTCGCCGGAGACGTGTGATGAGATGTGATGTGATCCGTATTCTCTCTTGGCCTCCCTTGATCTTTGATGCCCTTCTCGACGCTGTGGTGGTGCTTGATGTGGCGCATGAAATTGCGCAAATGATCTTGCCAAGTCCAGGGAATGACCTCGTGGAGAGGCGTTTGGTGCCCGCCCCCACTTTGCTTTGCCGGGAGACTGGGAGGGGCGGGGGACCCGGCTGCCTCCCCCGGCGTGGCAGCCCAGAAGCTGCTCGGGAATCTGTTCCCCTTTCAGCTGGAGATGCCTGGTGGGATCGAACGCGTGTTCCCTGTTTGCCAAGCTCCGCCGTTTATTCATTTCATTTCTGTACCACCCAGCTGCTGAAGCTCTCTGGGCAGTTTAGAACAGTTCATAAAAACCGTGCAAGAAAAATCTTATCAAAATACAAGCAACTTAAAACGAATTAAAAACCTTGCAGCTGCAGCGCATTCCAAGCCAGAAAAGCGCGCAAAGCTTTCTTTGCAGAGCAGAGGTGGCCTTAGAGGAAGCCTCAGCCGCCAGAAAGGCTTCTTACTCGTAGCTGAGGCATCTTTTAGCCTCATCATTTCTCCTGCGTTAATCAATTAGCTACACGTGGGCCCGGCCCACGCCTTTGTGGGTATGGAAAGGCGTGCAGGAGGGCGACAGTGTGAGAAGCCGGGGCCCCATGCTTTGCCCCCGGGGCACCCTCGACGTGGCCGCTTCCCATTCGCTCGGCCGTCAGTGTGTCCCTTGACGCCCAGGCCAGCCAGCCCTGAACTCGGGTTCAAGCTCCAAAAGGGCCCTGCACCCCGTCTGAATCCAGGGCAAGCCTGGGCTGCTTCCAGATGCTTCTGGCCGCGCACCATGCTCTGGGCATCCTTTCACCACCGCCTTCCATTCCCAACCTGGTTGCCTGCAGAAGTGCCGGGCTGGACTTGGGGGGCACCAGGTTGAGGAGGTCGGCGCACCAGCAAACACCACACTGCTAGAGGCCTGACCATCGGAGCACACCAGACACATTCTGCACTTTCTTGCGCAGGCCTCGATGCCTTCCTGTCTCATCAAAACACGGCGGGGCAGCTTTCCCGGCCGATCTGTTAATATCTCAGACACTTCCGTGCGCTCGCTAGGATTTCTGACAACACAGATGGCTCAGCGTCGGCACGCACCAGCAGGCAGCCTGGCACGGGCAGCTGGCCCGCGTGGATTTCAGCCGGCACGTGCAGCAGCGCTGGCGCTTTCCAGAAGGCGGTCCCCCCGGCCAGAAAGCCCCGCGGGCTGCCAGGTGGCCCCTCTCGGGCAGGGACGAGCAATGGGCCCTCCAGCACGGCCCCGGTCCAGCGCAGCGGTGGATGCCTGGGCGTGCAGCGCGGCCTGCCAGTGGCCAGGCATCGCCCCTTGCAGAATTGGCTGGGTGCTCCGCTCCAGACACAGCAGGCCACGGCCGGCTTGAACTGGGCGACGAGGGGCCCTTTGCCCAGGGAAACAGGCCGGAGGAGAGGGGGCCGCTCCTTCCCGCCACTGCGCTCCGGGCCCTGCGCCCCCTGCACGCAAGTGGCGCCAAGCGGTGCAGCTTCCTCGGGGGCTGCCCCGAGCGCGACGTGGCCACAGCCGGTGGCCGGAGCACAGACTCCGGGGAGGCAGGACCCACGTGTGGCACGCGGCCCCGTCCTCCTTGCGGCAGTGCATTTCCCCCTCAGCCCAGCGTCCACGCGTGGTCCAGCCAGCCACGGAGACAACCCCAGGCGACGCTCGTGGGGCGGACCGCCATCCACAGTGCCGCAAAGCAAAACCCACGTCACGTTTCGGAGGCGCGTCAGCTTTCCACCGAGCAGGCAAGTTGCACAGGGAGGTCGTTGCTAAAGCAGCCGCAGATGCTCCAGGCCACTGAATCAAGGGTCTTTCCGAGGGTCTTTCCTGTTCTCATCCTTGGAGTTGCTTGGTCGACCGTAAGAAGCCCCGTTGGCAAATGCTCCTCCCTGGGCCCGACCCTTGCGTGAGCCATGGGGCCTGGGACCGGGGAGCAGAGGCCCGCCAGGGTCCCCTGCTGCCCAGGACCAGCACTGGGCCACGGGAGCACGGGCCGGCCCTTCCTTCAGCCGGAGAAGAAGGAGCCCTTGCTCCTGGCCTACCCCCTGCCGGGAACTCTCAGCCGTGACTGGCAGCGGCTCCTCTGCCTGCTTATTTACTCTGCCCGGTAGCTGAGGCTCCTGGACGTTGCCCTGGGGCTGCAGGACGGAGGGGCAGGCAGAGGGATACTCTGGCCGGCCTGTCTTCACTTTCCAAAGGTTGTGAGCTGCTCTGAGGTGACATGGGAACAGCGGCGGCACTGGGTGTCCCCATGGCCCAAACAGCAAGGTGACCTCCTTTGGCACGCGGAGTCTGCCTCGCGAGGCCCCCCCCAGGGGGCTCCTTGCAGAGCGGTTAATGCTGGAGCCTCTTGCAGGCAGGGGCTCGGGCTCCCCGCCTGACACGAGCACTGCCTTCTCTGGCTGGCAGCGTCTTCCTGGGCCAGGGCTGAGGCGGCACTTCGTCACCAGCTCGTCCAGGCCGTTTCCAGCCGTAGAGGGTGCAAAGTCGGCGGCTCCCACGTCTTGCTCCCCATAACTGCTGACCCGGGGAGCCCTCACCCATGGCGTCCTCACAGCCAAACGCTGCTGGTGCTGAGGTCTCTCCAGAGGGTCCTGGGGGGGACGTTCCGGAGACCTCCCAGGCTGTGGGAACAGGCAGCCTCGCATCCCTCTTCGCCATCCTGCCTGCATCTCATGTCGTCCTGGGGTCTGGTGCATGGGGGGGGGGTCCTCCCGCGTGGCTTTGCTTATGGGACCGTGCTGGCGGCATCCCTTTTAACAGCCCCTACGTGAGGTGCAGCGGGGAGGCCGCCCCAGCCAGGAGCAACACGTTGTAAATCTCCACGAAAACGTGCAAGGAGAAGTGGGGGGGGGGGGGC